>NC_079221.1:43468225-43768225 GCF_029633865.1 Lampris incognitus
TTGTCATTGTAACCCTGCATAGGTAGCTCTTCTTGTACTTACTCAACCAATCATCTCACCTCACTTAATTATGCAAGGTGTGCAAACTCTGACATTCACTGCTGAATTACTACAAACAGGTACCTATTCAGGGTTGCAAAGAAAATCTGCAGGATAGGGGTTCCTTGAGGACTGGGTTGAGAAACACTGCCCTAGGAGGAGAAGATGTCCGAGAAGTTAACAAATTCATGTACTTCGGATCGACAATACAGACAGAAGGCGGGGGTAAGAAGGAAGTCAAGAAAAGGACACAATCTGGGTGGAATTCATGGAGGAAGGTAGCTGGAGTACTTTGTGACAAAAGAATGCCGTTGATGGTAAAGGACAAGGTATACAAATCAACGGTTAGCCCTGCCATGCTCTATAGTATGGAAGCAGTGACAACGACAGACAGGCTAGACTCCACATTACAGGTAGCAGAGATGAACATGCTGTGTTGGTCCTTGGGAATGACTAGAAAAGACCGGAAGAGAAATGAAGACATGATGTTCAAGATCAGAGGAATGGATGAGAAGTTGAGAGAGACAAGACTGAGATGGTTTGGACATGTATAGAGAGGAGGCATAGACTATATGGGAAAGAAGATATTGGACCTGGAAATACTTGGCAAAAGAAAAAGAGGAATACCAAGGAAAAGATGGAGAGACCAGATAGAGGAGGACATGAGGAGGATTGGACTGCGGGAGAGGGATGCATCGGACAGAAAGCCACGGAAGGTAACATCTGCTGTGGCGACCCCTGAGAAACAGGGAACAAGCCGAAAGAAGAAGAAGCGTTTGATATTTGGGCAAAGTCATGTAACATGCATTTTTATTGTTCCATCTAAGCAAATCTGATAAGATTTTTAATTTTTTTTCTAAATAAAGACTACATTTTTTTTAAATGAATGCACAACCATAGCAATTTACATAAACCAACAGCAAGGTGACCAAGAAATCAGCAAATCGATCAGTGGCGTGTTGTTAGTGTCTACATCTCAGACTATATTCTCCTTGCAGCCACACACAATGCCTAATGCAATGCAAAAAGATGGTCAGCCAGTGAAGCAAGTCATAGCAGGCAGTTATTTTAGTCAATAATAACGACGCCACAATGTTTAATGAAACAAACAATCTACCTAAAATAGCTCCATTTATAAGAGCCTGATGGGATGGGAGAAGCTGCCAAATCAGTTATGGTAAGCCAAGCCCTGTTTTGTTTCTGTGCTTCACATTAGCAAATAATGGCATTTGTTTATTGTGTGTATACAGATGTCATTATACCGTGTGTGTATTTGTATTTTTTTTTGGGGGGGGGGAACATCTGTGCAAACTCCAAACTGTTGTATTAATTGCATCACTGTATATCAATTAATCTCTCTCTCTGTCTCTGTCTCTCTCACACGCACACTTTTTCTCTCTCTCTGTCTTGCTCTATCGCTATTTGGCCAGTGATCTATACTCCTATTCCCATGGCAACAAAGCCTCCACAGCAGCAGATCCCAGTACCTCTTGCGCTCAGGCAACCATTAGAAGCATTTACCGTCAGGTACAAGGTTAACCATACGAAACTGGTCCAAAAGCTAAACAAAAAGCGCAGCCCCCCCCCCGCCCCATGCTGTTTCCTTGAAAGGCATGTCCTCACTTCCGCACAGGTGGGAGTGAAGAGAACGAGGGGACACCATCTGATCAACCCACAGCGGCCCTTTGCTCCCGTAGCGAACACCAGTGTATGCTGAGCACACACGGTTGTGCAGGGGGGGCGACTCCTCGGGGCGCTGCTTCCATCAAGCGGGTCGCTCACCGCTTCAGATTGACAGGAGGACTTTAGCCAGACCTAGATGCCCCCCCACCTCACCCCACCCACCCCACACATACACTGGGGCCCTCCCAGAGCAGTTGCTCCGGAACACAGTCCTCCCTCGTCCCAGCCTGGGGCAGACTTGTTTTAACCTTTTGAATCTTAGGCAGAACATGCTGATGTTCTGTGTTTGGCGCTTGTTGCTCTCCATGAAACTGTTTTCCTTTTTTTGATTTGACTTCTTTGTCCCCTCAAGTACACACTCCCAGCAAATGCCGCTGTCCAAGTAAGCATCGCATCGTTTCATCAAACGTCTATTTTCATACAGCATTCACAGAGCCTCTGATTCGGCATCCGATAATGACCTCCTATTTGTGGGGCAAGCCTTTTTTTTAATTTTTACCCCGCTGTTGCTTTTAATGACCCTCTTTTCATTTGCAAATATGGCAATAAGGCAGTTATACTTTGCACCGTTAGGGATTTTACCATGCTTATTTTCTCCGGCGACCGTGTCGGTATCCGACTCAGCACAGCACGTTGACTCAAGTCCAGTGAAAGGGGTCTTTTCTCAGTAAAGACCCATTGATTCATTAATCACTTCTTCAATTCTGTAACATTTCGGGCGGGGGTGGGGGGGGATCTAATATCAAGCCCCCTCGCCACCCGGATAATTAAGTCAAACCAGAGAATCAACACAAACAGATCATGTGGGTCGAACAAGGAGATCCTCCTCTGGCCTGGAATCAATTCGGCCAAGTCAATTTACAGCCCATGGCTTTCACAATCCCCAGCCAATTCATGGCTGATTCAATTTCAAACTATTAAGACCACGTGGGATGACACCGAAGTTGACACAATCAAAAATCGAACGGTCTCAGCGTTCAATAACTTCGCCCCGCTGACATCCAGACAGGAGATGGCAGCCATGGCCGTGGAACGTAATGAGTCATCCCAGAGCACCTGCACCTACACTGCACCTCCTCAGCCTCCACCCTGCAGAAGATGTGCACTGACTCGCAGTGGCAACTGTGGACAAAATCACTCTTCCTGTTGCGGGATCTCATAGCTCATCAGCTAAATGCAACCTCAGTGAAGGCACGGCGGCCCAGCGCTGTCGCCTCACAGCAAGAAGGTCCTGGGTTCGAACCCCAGGGTTGTCCAACCTTGGGGGTCACCCCAGGTCGTCCTCTGTGTGGACTTTGCATGTTCTCCCCGTGTCTGCGGTGGGTTTTCTCCGGGTGCTCCGGTTTCCCCCCACCATCGAAAAGACAAGCATGTTAGGGTTAATACTCCTGTCTGTGCCCTTGAGCAAGGCAACGGGAAATAAACCGGAGTTGGTCCCCGGGCGCAGCATGAAGGCGGCAGCCCGCTGCTCCTAGCCACACAGATCGCAGCCACGGTGGGTTCATTTGCAGTAAATGAATTTCCCCAAGGGGATTAATAAGGGAAACGTAAACTTAATTTAAGTACTCAGTTGCCAACAAAGGCTCCCCCCTGTTCAAACTCCTCTTACAAAAGAGGCCGTGGTGGTACAGCAGACTTCTTGTCTGCTTCCGCCAGCGCTAAATAGGGCGAGATCAGGGCCGTCCAAACTTCGCAGGAGAAAACAAACAAGTCACTAAAGCATCGCCCATGGGTTTTTTTTGTAAAGGGAAAAGAATTAAGCACTTTTTCTTTTCTTTTTCTTTTTTTTTTACAAACGTCAGGCTGTTCTCACAACTCATCCGTTTTATCGCCAAGTCAAACCTGCGAGGTGAAAGTCAATAAAAAAGCAGCATGAGGTAACCTAGAACTGAATGCCAAGGACAACAGCCAGTGCCTGCTCCACAGGTGCAGCTTGAATCACTTCCCAACGCATCAGACGAAACCCGGCGTCCACCGCTGTGTCATGTCCTCAGCAGACCACAGCAACTTTCAGCCAGTCCTCATCCTCCACTCCCCCAGACCTGTTTGATCTAGGCTTTCAAAAGTGCGTCGGACTGGGCATTCTTTACGGCCCCCCCTCCCCACCCCCCCGGTCAGGTGGTGGAGACGGGGGCCAGGTCTGCAGACCTGCTACCAACCTGGGAGTTAACCTAATGCTGAAGTGAACGCTTTCCCTGCCCTGTCGGGGGGTGGGGGTGGGGGGTGGGGTGGGGGAGACGGGCAGGAACCGAGCAATGAAAGAGCCCCCACAGCCTCTGGGGCTCGTTTCATGGTAATACTTTCCAGGCTAAGATGTAAACCAGCTATGAAAACAAAACTCAGCTCGGCCTTGTGGGTCCGCCGGTGGTTTGGTACCACCCCGCAGTTTCTAGGGAGCGTCCACATCCTGCCTCTCAGCTAACACTAAGCCACGCCGGATAAAATTTAAAAAAAAGAGGGCTTTGGCCTCGGTTCTTCATAAACATTTGGAGTTTTGGGGGATTATTAGTATACACTAATAGCTCATATCATCTTTGTTTGACTTGCAGTGGTTCACGTCCAAAGGGTAATCGCTAAAAGCACCAGGATTTCCTACATTAGAGCTATTAAAGTAATAAGGGTGCAACGGTAATGCTCAGCAGAGTAATCAGTAATGTAACTTATGAGGATTACAAACGCGGTGTGATGGATGACCACTGTATAAATTAAGGGATGTTCATGCGCCAGCGTCTCCGCCGTAATCTGGCACAGTACTTGCTTTGTTTGCACAAGGATGGAGCAGGACGAAGACAATTATTATTATTTTAAATCTCCCCCCCCCTCTTCCCCTTTTTCTCCCCAATTGCACGCGGCTAAGTACCCCCACTTTTCCGAGTCGTCCCGGTCGCTGCTCCACCCCCCTCTGCCGATCCGGGGGAGGGCTGCAGATTACCACATGCTTCCTCCGATACATGTGGAGTCGCCAGCCGCTTCTTTTCACCTGACAGTGAGGAGTTTCGCCAGGGGGAGGTAGCGCGTGGGATCACGCTATTACCGCCCCCGACCAGAGGAGGCGCTAGTGCAGCGACCAGGACACATACCCCACATCCGGCTTCCCACCCGCAGACACGGCCAGTTGTATGTGACCAAACCGGAGGCAACACGGGGATTCGAACCCGAGATCCCCGCGTTGGTGGGCAACGGTATAGACCGCTACGCCACCCGGACGCCCGATGAAGACGCTTCTTAAATGTCTCAATCTATGACAGCGGCCGACAGTAGGAGGGCTGATGGAGTCGGCTCCGACTAGTCCGGGCAGAGTTTCTCCTAAAAATGTGGTTACTTGTTGTTTTGTTTTTTTTTTTCATTTTATGAACGACGTGTGTTATCATCGATGATGTGTCACCGAACTGTCAGAAGGACCATAATAAGGGAAACTCTCCCACGCTGAGAGAAGGGAATAAATCAGATGGTCAAACTGACAAACTGAATACAGCGTCTGTCACTTTAATCTGCGTTGGTCAGCGAACAGTAAACCGGAGAGAGACTGACTGCTGCATGTCCCTCAGCACGAGCTGCTGCGCAGGGACGGACACACACACACACACACGCACGCACACACACACACACACACACACACTTCGTGATAATATCTCACCTAATTAGCTTCTAAAGGCAGCGTATCCTGCATTGGTGAAAGCGGTCCACCTCTTCGTGCCCTCCGCCACACCGCTTTATAAATGGGCTACTATACATTTCGGACAACCTTCATGATGCTTATCTCTTATCTGTATACGTTCAAGGGTATTTTGATTAAAAAAAAAATACTAAGACATAAATAAATCGCGTCTGCTATGGGCTCCCTCCACCTGTCCACCGCGTCTGCGCGTGTCAGATCTCTGCGCACCACGCCGGCCCATCAGGCCGCGCGCTCATCCTCTCGTGTTCTGTTGTGGATTTTCCTTTATCCTTGTAATGGGCTCTTGCCCCGGCGACCTCTGGGAGGAATAATCATCGGACAAATATTGGAGCAAACAGAGAATCTTTAATGCATCTGCAGATGGAGAGACATATTAGTCACAGAAGTCAGTCTGTGAGGATGTGCTCTAACTTGAGCTGGAGGTGGTGGTTTTCTACAGGGCAGTCCGTCGCGTCATACCCTATGTCCCTTGCATTAACCAAGGTGTTGTCTTACAGAGGAATGCAGGAAAACATCTACGTTAATCGTGTCCTGTGTCCGGTGTGTGTCTGTGGGTCCGTTACCCTTATCTTTGCTGTCCCAGGCCGGAGAGGCCCTCGTGATTTAGTGGCCATTTGTGGCCGCAGTGTGTGGGAGTTAGTGGCCGCGTGTGTGCGTCCGCAGTGAGTGAGAAGTTTCATACACACAGAGAAGTGGAAAACTACAGAGTACATACGGAGTGCATATGGAGTACAATTTGTACTCCACAGTTCTCATCCTCTCATCTTCTCATCCTCTCAGCTTCTCATCCACTTATCCTCTCACCTTCTCATCCTCTCACCTTCTCATCCTCTCATGTTCTCATCCTCTCACCTTCTCATCCTCTCATGTTCTCATCTTCTCATCTTCTCATCCTCTCACCTTCTCATCCACCTATCCTCTCACCTTCTCATCCTCTCATCTTCTCATCCTCTCATTTTCTCATCCTCTCACCTTCTCATCCACTCATCCTCTCATCCACTCATCCACTTATCCTCTCATCTTCTCATCCTCTCATCTTCTCATCCACTCATCTTCTCATCCACTCATTTTCTCATCCTTTCATCCTCTCATCCTTTCATCTTCTCATCCCCTCTCATCCTCAAATGGGAACCACCGACACAATAACAAGACGGAAGAGGCGTTTGAGCGACAAGACAATCCTATTTCACGAGGAAGCTTCCGGAGTTCGGCTCAGGTTTGTGCAGTGAAAACCACCGGCTCACCATTTGGCAGTCGCTATCTAACCACTCACCTCAAACCAAACTAATTTCAGACTAATTAGACAAAGAACCAGCTCGCTGTTTGGAGAAACATGGAAGGTTATTATCATTATCGTCCTTCCACAAAGTTACCAGCACCCCTTTTTCTTCTTCTTCTTCATATATTCCTTCAACGGAAGCGGTTTGAAGAGGAGCCGGGCAGCATCCGAATCACATCCGTACAGCAACTGACACACGCAGACAAAAGGGACCAATTACCTTCCCTAAGGAGCGTGCGCGGATGTTTTGCGCGAGCACGTGCTCCCACGCGCACACGCACGTGTGTCTGCACGGAGCGTGCTGACGCGCCGCACTCCTCCTCCTCCATCACGCTGCACTAGAACCCAACACCGTGTCACAAGCGGGACGAGGCCCCTGGCACACACTTTCTCCACTTGGACTCGAGAGCGGTTCCGTACCGCGCAGAGCTGCGGCGGCGCCGGAGAGCACGCGAACTCCTGACGAGTCCCGACTTGTTGGTTGATATGTTTCATGCATGTGTGCGTGCGCTCTGTGGGCGTGCGCAGCACCACCTCGCACAGTTTATGTGCGCAGACTTTGTTTTCTCTCCTGCACCGAGATTGCCAGGAATACTCCGACCCCCCCCCACCCCCCACCCCCCAACCTCCCACCCCACCCCCGTGTTCCTTGGCGTGCTGCTGGGGGCGTCTGGTGACATTTTTTTTTTGACGGCCTCACAAGCCGAGCAGACCCGACAGTCAGATGCACGAGCAGAAAAGCACGCGGGGCAGACTACAACCTGCCGCCGGCGCTCACCACTGACCAACGTGCGTGAAGCCAACGTGTATTCAGCAGCCCTGTTCCAGATTTTTCTGGAGGAAAAAAAAATGATCAATTTAAGAAACACATTTTGCTCTTGCGGAGAATTTTATCAGCTGACACAAATCAGGGATAACACGCGGCACGGCAGGTAAACTACAGCTGCGCGGCAGCGGATGAATGACAGCCCACTCAAAGTGACTGACAGCCTCTGACGCGGTTGTAATTGGACTCAATGGACGGGCGCGACGACCCTCTCGCGCAAATTCAGATTCAGGACGGCGGGCACGCCACGCCGAACCGAGGCGGTCTTGCTCTGTCATATGCCCGCTCGCCATGAGGCTGCAGCCCCCCACCCCCCCACCCCCAGTGCAGCCTAGTTCAACACATCCAGGTCCCCGTCAGTTGCGTTCACGCGGCGCAGGACGGACTGGATGCTCACGCAGGTCACGGCGCGGATCACACCGGCTGCTGGCTTGCCGTGCAGCCGCAGTCAGACCCGCTGACACCGGACTCCAAGAACCGTCACGCACGCACGCACGCACGCACGCGCACACACACACACGACCCAAGTTCCACGACTTACTGGGTGAACTGGCTATTGGGTAGGCGTTTGTCCCAACACCAGCAGCACGCAGCAGAAGTGTCCAGAAAGCATGCAGTATGCGTTGACCAGAGGACACGATGGGCAGTTTGCAAGCCAGCGTGGTCCGGCGTAGTCCCCTGCAACACCGGGGACTACGCTGGGCCACGGTCCATCTATGACAGCATAGGCTGTAATGCAGCGGTGCCAGCACGATCACTGCAGGCTACACGGCCGCACAGTACAGCAGCGGGCTATACGGTGCCGGTCCGCGGCCAAGGGTGCCAAGTTTGAGCACACTGCGCATCCCCCAGTCACTCAGCGTCTTACCTTTGTGCGCGTCCGCGCCGGTCGGCGGCTCAATGCAGGAAAATAATCCCGATACGGCGACGAGGGCGATCAGGAATTCGGACATCGTTGCGGAGAAGCGGACCGAGCCGCGGCACTTCTCTCACGCACGTCCGTCCGTCCGTGTGTGAGTCCTCCTCCTCCTCCTCCTCCTCCTCCGCCGCCGCCGCCCCCCACCCCCCCACACCACACCACTGGCCCCGTTGGTCGAGCGCCGTAATTCGGCGGCGTCAAAAGTGGAAAACCGTTTTTTTCCGCCCCCCTCCTCCTTTCTTATGTCGTGCGTGTGCGTGTGCGTGTGTTTGTCTTTAGACCGGAGCAGGAGCAGCAGCAGCCACAGCAGCAGCAGCACTACGTGGCCCTGCCCGCACACTCGCGCCGCGCCGCTCTCTGAAAGGTGCGCCGCCCGAGCGCAGCGTATGAGAGCGAGGCAGGACGGGGGGAGGCGGGGTGGGAGCGGAGGAGGGTGAGGGATGAGCGCGTCTCCCTGCCCGTCTTATTTCACTGATAAATGCCGCCGGGGTGGCGCAGTCCGGAGCCGCTATTTGCATTTTCACTGACGACGGAACTCGGGATGGCTCGCGGCGTCGGCCGCGAGCCTCCGCGTTTGAAGCATGACGGAGGGATGGACCGTCTCGGACCGTCTCGGACCGTCTCCTCTTAAAAAAAAAAAAGTTCCGTTATTGATGAGGTAAAAAGGGCGATTTCTGCTCCGCAGAACAACGACAACTACGACAACACTTGATCACACAGCAAGGAAAGAGTGATTAACACTAAGTTATCACGAGGAAGGAAATATTAGCATTATTGATTAGAGATAATTAGCCTCTATAGGTATGACCGATTAGAACAGCCTCATCGAACTCAATTGAGTGAGTACCCCCCCCATTGTAACGCCTGATATGAACCGTGTCTTGACCAAATGGAGATGGAAACCATCTGGTTTCTGGACATCCACAACCGACGATACTGACCGCCTGCAGCAGCATCTGGCACGTGCAGCAGGCCAGCTATACAGATAGTAGAATATACTGTAGCGAATGAAGGGGGCAGTCCGGGAACCGCCACAACCGGGACGCGAACCCGTGTCTCCCACTCCGCAGGCGACAACGTTAACCAGTCGACTAAAGGGTCCGACCCGTTAGCCAAGGACCAACGTGTCAACTTATCCATGCACGTTACGATACTGTATGGAGTCGAACTTGTGGCAGGGAGGCAGAGTTCAGCCCTCTGCACGGTGTCCGCCTACCAGACAGCCCACACAGCAAGACCACCGACGACTACAGTCCTCCATCATGTGCCTCAGAACACTCGCCGGGCCTGCGAAAACCCCCTCGCACGTGCAGAACGGACTAGGTTGTCACACGACAACAGCCTCGTTTGAAGTGATGCAGCCTGAGGCTCGTGAGCGTCCTCTTCATCAGCCCCCCCGTGGGCCGGCGAGATGAGCAGCGCCACGCGCGTCCCAAGTCCGCGTCCTTCTCAAACCACCGAAAAACGTGAGCGTGATTGATTCACGCGCGGGTAAGGACCATATTGCGTCCTTGTGCTTGAGTGTCCCGGGTGTCCTGGGTGTCCCGGGGGTCCCGGGTGTCCATACTGCGGCAGTAGGTGTACAGCAGCGGGCGCCGAACCAGACATGTTTTGCTTTGAGCGGGAGGCCGGGCTCTGTTATTGAACTGTCCCGATCCAAAACGACGACTCGACACTGAAACCTGGCCCATGTAGTCAGTGATGGAGTCCACACGGACGCCTCGGCAAACCCTCACCGCCACGACCACGTTGTCGTGTGGGGACAATGGACAACAAGTCCATTAATACAGATTGAGGACAGCGCGTCCTGAGCAGGCCAGGCTGCCTGCCGCTCCTTTGAGTCTTGAAGTTCGGCTGCATTCTGCACAGTAACAATGGCAGCCATTTGATCGTCCTCCTCGACCTTCTTCTGACCACTGGGGGGGGGGGGCTCCACTGAGGGGGGGGGGCTCCCATTATTTTCTCCTCCGAATGATTCATATTTGCTGGCACCGGTTTTGGCGTGTTATCTTCAAATCTGCTCCCCTTATCTGCCTCCTCTCGTCACCTTTGGCCCTAATTAGCAGCAGCCGTCCACCTATTGCGCAATCACAGCCGCGTGGCTGTAAAGCCCTTATGCTAATAATGAGGCCTGCTATGTACTGCGGAGGCTTCCGCCTGTCAATAGGAGTAGTGCTCAACCCCGGAGGCCTCGCCGTACCACGCGTGTGTCAGGGGCAATCAGCCAGCGGTGTACGCCCGGCCCGTCACCCTCGCAGGACAGGGGTGGTCTTTAAAAGGCCGCAAATACTCCGCGTGTCAGGCTTGTGCTGCAGGTTCTGGCAACCCAACCCGTACCGGACGGGGCCTTCAGTTATCCATCCATCCATCCATCCATCCATCCATGATCCGAACCGCTTATCCTGCTCTCAGGGTGGCGGGGGATGCCGGAGCCTATCCCAGCAGTCACTGGGCGGCAGGCGGGGAGACACCCCGGACAGGCCGCCAGGGTTTGACCCCAGGACCTTCTTCCTGTGAGGCGAAAGCGCTAACCGCTGGGCCACCGTGCCGCTTGTGTCCGTGGATCCACCTGTCATGTGTGCGGTACCGATGGTCAGCGCACACCAACGGCAAACCCGCGTGACCTTGGCGGTGGGGCTCCTAGGTCTTGATGGTCCGAGTGAAGCGTCTCGGCACGGCGGCCTCGGGACAGCTCTCTCTGACACGTCCCACGCCGGCTTATCTGCTTCTGCTGCACTTAACCGGACCTACCCCGGATCTGAATCTGCCCTTCAAACGTACCACGCGTGAAACCAGGAGCCACCGTGGACCCTGCTCCACCCTGTCATCGTTGCGGGCTTATTATCAGCCTAATAACCGCCGCCTCGCTGGTTTCACCTCAGCCGGCGGCCTCCGCGTTCTGCCTGACCCACCGCAACACCTCCCTCCCGCGCTGCAAGTCAAAAGCAGCTTTGTGGGAAATGGGAAACAGGTTTCCCAGATCTGGTCTGACATTTTGTTTTGTTTCTATTGACAAGTTATTTGACGGAGCAGCAGGGGGAGACAGCACGCGGACGCCGTTCGGCTGTTGCCGTTGTGGGCGAGCGCCACCGCCTGTGCCGGGGCGGTAAAGTGATGAGGGCCCATTAGTGGTCCCCTGCACCGGGCTGGGGGACTCGCTAATCACACCGCTACCGGGCCACACGCTGCTGGCTGCATGATGAAGAGACGAGTGTGGCAACAGGTAAGCTGCACCTCTGATGCCTCCACCTGAGCTAGGAGGAGCACACGGCTCCGCCCGCACGCGCGTGCGCGTTGGGACGTGCGCGAACGCGCGTGCATGTTTGTGAATGTTGGTATGTGTGTACGTGTTTGCGCGCGTGCATGTGTGTGCACGCGAGTGTTTGTGCGTGCGTGCACGTGCGCGAATGTGTGTGTTGGTATGTGTGTGCGCGCATGTGTGTGTGTGTGTGTGTGCGTGAGTGTTGGCATGTGTGTGAGTGTTGGTATGCGTGTGTGTGTGCGTGTGTGCGTGCCAGCTCTTTAAGCCTGCCAGATGAAGAAGTATGGGGATAAACTACAATCAAATTGATTTAGTGGTCTTGAGCCAGAGTTAGTGGCCCATAAATAAAACCATGGCATGTTTTCATGTTCTCCACACCAAACAGAAGATGTTGTGGCCCGCTCATTCAGATTCATGTGTGCGATAACACAAACCCATCCGCCGCCAGCCCCACTGAAAGATGCTAAACACAATTTGTTCAACAAAAGTATAACGCCATTTCTCCAGCTTGCACAACGCTACGCATTTTCACTAAATTGCTAAATTACCTCCGCTTCAAATAGCGACCTCGGGAAACTTCTATATTTATTCATGAGTGAGAGAGCAGTCGTGATTTTGGTGAGGATCAACAGAACAATGAGGAAAAAAAAACGAAAAGAAAAGAAAAGCTCTTTCTCATTAGCCATTTTTATTTCGTTATAATTGTGGTATACATTTGTTTTCTAAGTATGCCAGCGTGTTTATTCTCATGGGGGAGGACACACGTGCACTCACTGGTGCACACACACACGCACACACACATGCACACACACTTTTGGGAGGCTGGCGGTACCCGGTGATGCCTTACTTACTACTGCCATCTAGGGAGGCTGTGGAGAGCCGCTCCACGCGCACCACGTCCACGTTCCTCCGTGTGCATGTTCAACACCGTACAGCACGAGGACATGTCGGCGCGCGGAGAGCCGCGCGGTATTTATCGGGAATAAAGACGCCGGAGCTTGTTGCTACCGAACCACCGAATGGAGGAGGGAAATGGCGCGAGCCGGCGTGGCCGCGCGCGCTCATCCGCCCGCGACAGTCTGAGCTGCTGTCCCTTTCCAACGTTTTCTCTCCCAGTCTCCCCCCCCCCACCCACCCCCCTCCCCGCTCGACGAGAGGGCAAGACGAGCCTCAACGCAGACAGTGCAGCATGCGGTCTCTTCTGCCCCACTCCCGCTAAATTACAAACTCGCTATCGGCCCTGCGCTTCAGGGGGACCAGGATCAGGATCCGGCTCAGTCTGGGGCGTTGCTGCCCTTGCAAAAAACAAACAAACAAAACAAACAAAAAAACAAAAACAAACGTGCGCTTGCATGCACGTAAACGTGTATGACGTCGTGCACGCACGTACGCACGCACTTACACGCGCACTTACACACACACACACACACACACACACACACACACACACACACACACACACACACACACACACACACACAGATGACAGATGTGCACCAACTGCCTTTGTCAGTATCTGCTGCCACGAGCAGCCCTTGAAGGAATGCTTCCCGCAGAGTCTGAGAACAGAGGAAGGGTGGAGAGCCGGGAGACAGATGAAGGTGGTGGTGTTAGTGGTGGTGATGGGGCGGGGGGGGGGGTAATGGCTGAAGCAGATTGCAGGTGGTTTTTTTTTGGCAGGAGAGCTGGCAGCTCAGGGTCAGGCTTGGTACCTTCAGGGCCCCCCCCCCCAAAAAAAATCGGTGTTCCCAGTGAGGTGGAGAGAGGGTGTAGCTGTGGGTATGTCAGGAGTGAGATGCGCTGAGAAACGGAGACAGCCACGGGATACCTGGCTAATAAGAAACGGCTGTGTGCCCCCCCCCTTCATTTAGTATAAAAAGTGTGGGTAGGATGAGCCAGGATTAACAGCAGTGGTGAGCCAGCCAACCGCCCCCCTCCCCCCATACAGAGCCCATTATCTGTTCGAGGATGAGAGCTTTTAATTGGCTCTAATATTATTACCTCAACTGTTGATGAATATTTGTGGGCTGCTTAATGTTGGATTGCCAAAAACAAAAACACAACAACAACAAAAAAAAATCAAGATATGAATTCGCTTTCAGGCACCGGGCGCAAATATTAATATTCTGTTTCTTTGGCCTTGTTAGCTGTGTGTGTGTGTGTGTGTTTTTTTTGTGTACCGTGCGTTCCCTTGGTGGGCAGCCATATTTGTTTCTAACTCATACTGACAGATCCACTTCATGGTACGCCTTTTCACAGGCTGTGGCAGCGGGCCAGCACACGCGCCGTCTCTCCCTCTCTCACGCACGCGCGCTCAGGCACGCGCGCACGCACGTGGCTCCTCAGCAACATCTAAATAGGTAATTATCTGACTTGTGTGAGTGGGGAGATGGCAGTGAGCAGGGTCCACGTGATCGGCCTAAAACTAAAGCCTCTACTCGGCATAGGAATATTAATTGGCCGTTCCGAGTCAACAGCAGGGTCGGAGGGAGCGGGAGGCTCTGGCCGGCCTCTCTCGCCTACCAACAAGCTGGAACATCCAGAGCTCCCCGCCGAGGTCCGCATGAATGGCTCCACTGTTGCTCCGCTCCTCGAGGAGCAAGCCCACCAAGTCAGCGGTTAGAAACTTCAGCCTCCTCCGTCTTTGGTGCAGGGCTGCGGCGTCCATCTTTCTTGCGCGCCCGCTGCGTGCTAAGCTGCTGCACCGTTTGCATCTGGTGTTCACGTCTCGTCGTCCCCGGTCCTCTGTGTGTGTCAGGGATCAGGGATCAGGGATCAGGGACGTCTGTTTGTCGTTTCATTTCATGCAGAATACAGAATACAAGAACGCATGTATCAAAACTGCAAAAAACTGCAAAAACTACAAAATAAATATATCAAAAAATAAAAAAAATCTCTGTCCAAGAGAGCGAACGCCAGGATGACTGTCGGAAGTGCCGGACCGCACGGGCTAGCAGTTAGCTTAGCCTGCCCCGCTTCCGCGTCCTGTCAGACCGCCCGTGTTTCCTCTTCCGGCGCAGCTCCTGGCAGGGGCCGCGGTCCCCGGGCCCACCGGAAGCTGCGCACCGAGCTCTCCCAGCCGACCCAACGAAGACACAAGCGTAGAAGCAGACGTGGACAAAGCCACTGCATGGACGATACTGGGTGAGGCCGCCGCAAACTGCCGTCTTCCCACACCGGAAGCCCTGTCCTGCGGTATGGGTGTATTTACTCTATGTGAGACTCTGCACGTGAGCTAAAAACACATCTCTCACAGGCCAATAGAGCATCCGTCCATCCAGCTGTATGGACCTGTGCTATTAATTCAGCCGAAATGGGGGAGACAAGGGGGAGAGCGCGGGAAAATAAGACAACAGGAGGGGGAGAAAGAAAGAGAGCGAAATAGACGGGGTTTGAGAGGACGAGGCAGCTGGAGGAGGAATAAGCTATCGTGCCACAGGTTTTTATCATGCGCTGTGTGAGAGGTCAGAAATTGGTTTCTTGTGATCAGCGAGAGAAATCACACACAACGCAGATCTGGACATTTCCACCCAGAGTCCTGAGGTACACACGCGTGTATCTGTATTAAAGCAGACACACAAAGCTCACTGTTAAAAATGTGCCCTAAGCATGCATATTTCAGGTTTTACCTATTTATTCAAATTCAAACGTCTTTATTTCAGATATGCAAAATGAAAGAAAAAAATGACCAAACCAAGCATAAAAAAAAACCCAACAACAATAGATGAAAAAAATAAAACCAAACTAATTCAACAATAACTCTCAATAGAGAATCCAGCAAGAGGAAGTTACCACTTACAATTTCCTTTCCCCCTCCCCCTCGCTCATTCTCAGCTAATAAACCCAGATAATAACCTTAGTTTTTGGCACATCAGAGTATGTCATTCTAACCATCTATCTCACAATGACTCAATAACAAAATAATAACAGCAATATAAAATAAAAATAAAACAACAAAATTAGTATTATTATTATTATTATTCATTGTTTGGGCCTTGCTGTCACATTACTATCCAGTGCATACTTTATTTTAATAAATATATAGTATTTTTTTATAACTTATTTTAATAAATATATAGTGTTTATTATATATGATATTATATTATGTTATATTTAGTATATATTTACCTGCTGAGCTCTTCTTATTTCTATAACTATCTATTAAAATCCCACGATGCCAAATATAGGTGCAGGATTGACACGTCCACTTGTGTTCATGTGTGTTGGTGTGTTTGTTGTGTGTATGTATTTGTGCAAATGTGTGTGTTTTCATCTTGGCGGGTGCGAGGGCAAGGAACAGGCATGGGAGGAAGAGAGTAAAGAGCAAAACAAGCCGAGCATTTGATGCAAATGCGAGGGTAAGAGTTCATTTCGCCGTTTCAAAACCATCATCAAGTGCATCACCTTGAAATCCACAGGGCTGCCACTGGCCAAGATGCATGGCCGGCAGGGCGCCATCCATCTCCCGGAAGTCACACGGAGCTGGGAGCCTGAGAACAAGACAATATGAAGGAGCGTGACCTCCACGTTGCATCAGCATCTCACATACATATAAAACCGTCCAGCACGCCTATATATGCTGCACGTCCGTCCACGCGGGTCTCTGTCACATCCAGCTTGTCTGTCCATGCCTTTCCTTCCCCTCCTATGCAGCCTCTCTCTCTCTCTCTCTCTCTCTCTCTCTCTCTCTCTCTCTCTCTCTCTCTCTCTGCTTTTCATCTTGCACATGAGCAGTGCCGATGTTGTTTATGGAAGCTGACACGTTGTGGTTGTGGCTTGCCGCCTCTGCTGATGGTCTGTTATGATTGATGGAGTGCACATGAAGATGTGGACCGTTCCTGTCCCCCATCCTTCTCCCCAGTTTACCCTCTTTGCACAGCTAACTAGACTCTGAACAATGTTGTTGGCTCAAAAAAAGAAAGAAAGAAAGAAAGGAAAAAAACCCAAACCAAAACCCAGTATTTAATGAATAATGGATGGTCTGCTAAGTACAGGGGGCTTGCAGTTCGCCGGCGGTGAGCGACGGCAGCACGCTCGTCTCAGGAGCGGTTCCCAGGGCGCCCCCCTACCCCCCCCCCCGCTTCGTCTTTTTGAGCTGATCAGAAGCTAGTTAGCAATGTGACCTGTGGAGGAACAGTAAACCCCTCATTCACAGGAAAGAATCCCCCATCCCACCCCACCCCACCCCACCTCCTTTCTGTCTTCCTCTTGCTTTCTCTTCGGTTCCACTGTTTCACGCTGTCAACCTCATTGTCTTACTCCCTCTCTTCTCCCGTTTCCCTACAAAGCCATAGCACTCCCTGTCTGAGTATCAATCAACTAATCAATCAACCAATCAATCAATCAATCAGATTTTTATTCATATAGCACATTTCATGTGTTAAAATGGTAGGCACTTAACATGTCAAAGTGCAAAGATAACAACGAGGTAATGATTGAAAGAAGGAAACAACGGGCGTCCAGGCAGCGTGGCGGTCTATTCCGTTGCCTACCAACACGGGGATCGCCGGTTCGAATCCCCGTGTTACCTCCGGCTTGGTAGGGCACCCTACAGACACAATTGGCCGTGTTTGCGGGTGGGCAGCCGGATGTGGGTATGTGTCCTGGTCGCTGCACTAGCGCCTCCTCTGGTCGGTCGGGGCGCTTGTTCAGGGGGGAGGGGAGACTGGGGGGGAATAGCGTGATCCTCCCACGCGTTACGTCCCCCTGGAGAAACTGCTCACTGTCAGGTGAAAAGTAGCGGCTGGCGACTCCACATGTATCGGAGGAGGCACGTGGTAGTCGCAAGCCCTCCCCGGATCGGCAGGCGGGGTGGAGCAGCGACCGGGACGGCTCGGAAGAGTGGGCTCGTTGGCCGGGTACAATTGGGGAGAACAAGGGGGAACATTCCAGAAAAGGATGAAGGCCGTGAGAAAATGATAGCACATCTTGTCTTGGGTCAAGTGAAGACTACGAGAAAATGAATCATCTGCGCACGGGACTGTAGGTCCCGAATGTTCTGTAATGACCACGTGCAGCGTTTCAACCATGGAGATCTTCTTCAGGCACAGGAAACGACACGACTGAAAAATAGCTGAATGATAAAACAGAGTTCAGAAAATCCAAAAGAATAAGGACGCACACGGATATGAGAGAAACCGCAATTGATCAACAAGTCTAAGTGACCGTTCAGTTGATTCCACATTCATAAACCGGATGCTTGTCCGCCGTCTACCCGTCTCACAGACTCAGCACATCATTTGGCCGCCTCATTTACCTCCTTCAGCCCGTGTCTCGGTGTGGTCTCGAGCCCCTCGACTGACAAATGATCCTCCTTGAGTATGATCACTCTGCAGCCTAGCTGGTGGTGGGGGGGGGGGAGAAAGAAAGCCCATGGTGGCTGTCCGCAGCCCTGATGAAGGAGCCAGACAACAGGAGATGAATTCCCCCAGCCTCTCTTCCCTTGAGCATCTTCTATCAGCGTGTTCGGTGAAGGCCAAAGCTGAAGATTGAGAAGTTTGGTGCATGCTTCCAGTGTGCCAAACGGGAAGGGAGGGCTTAGCAAGTTCCACAAATACAAAGCAGTAGCGAAAGGGGGGGGGGTAACTCTAACGACGAGGGGGTAAATCTTGCAATACGACACGGCACACCTGATAAAGGGCCGAGAATGTTGATTTATCAGCGATGATGCCACAACAGGGGAGAAGCTTGGTGTTATTGAAGGTCATTGTGAAAAATAGGGCGGCACGGTGGTGAGCGCAGTCGCCTAAAAGCAAGAAGGTCCTGGGTTCGAGCCCCGGGGTAGTCCAACTTTGGTGGGTCATCCCGGGTCGTCCCCTGTGTGGAGTTTACATGTTCTCCCCCGTGTCTGCGTGGGTTTCCTCCAAGTGCTCCGGTTTCCTCCCACAGTCCAAAGACATGTAGGTCAGGTGAATCGGCCGTACTAAATTGTCCCTAGGTATGAGTGTGTGTTTGTGTGTGTGTCGCCCCTGTGTGATGGCCTGGCGGCCTGTCCGGGGTGTCTCCCCGCCTGCCGCCCAATGACTGCTGGGACAGGCTCCAGCATCCCCGCGACCCTGACAGCAGGATAAGCGGTTCGGATAACGGATGGATGGATGTGAAAAGCAGACACAATGAGGGTATGCGTTACGGCAAAACCATCAACTTCTGTCCACATAAAGACATCCAAAAGTCTACCGTTAGATGTGGTAAATAAATATGGTTCAACAAAACCTCCAGACTGGTTATCAGAGAACAACCTGGTCCCAGCAGGACATCTCAATGACAACTGCAATGAAAAGAATTTCACTCAAAAAGAAAGAAACGCTGGATTTACTTAGAAATGTTATGTCGGGGTCGTCCGGGTAGCGTTGCGGTCTATTCCGTTGCCTAGCAACACGGGGATCGCCGGTTCAAATCCCCGTGTTACCTCCGGATTGGTCGGGCGACCCTACAGACACAATTGGCCGTGTCTGCGGGTGGGAAGCCGGATGTGGGTATGTGTCCTGGTCGCTGCACTAGCGCCTCCTCTGGTTGGTCGGGGCGCCTGCTCGGGGGAGGGGGGGAGAATAGCGTGATCCTCCCACGCGCTACATCCCCCTGGGGAAACTCCTCACTGTCAGGTGAAAAGCAGCGGCTGGTGACTCCACATGTAGCGGAGGAGGCATGCGGTAGTCCGCAGCACCTCCCCCGGATCGGCAGAGGGGGTGGAGCAGCGACCGGGACGGCTCGGAAGAGTTGGCTAATTAGCCGGATACAATGGGGCAGCATCCGAGTGACGTCACGGCATCGCTGCCGCTATGGCCGCGTCACAGGAAGTCAGACATGCGGAGCACGTCAGACAGTACAGCATGGTTGTGTTTACAACACCACCTCACGTATATGCTGCCGTATATCCGATCATATGAAATTACACCAAAAACGAAGAAAATTACAACGAACTGCTTACTTCTAATGTAGTCTAGTGCAGTGTTTCTCAATCCAGTCCTCAAGGACCCCCTATCCTGCAGATTTTCATTGTAACCCTGCATAGGTAGCCCTGCTTGTACTTACTCGACCAATCATCTCGCAGCACTTAATTATGCAAGGTGTGCAACATCTGACAAAATTCATTGCTGATTGGTTGAACAACTACAAACAGGTACTTATTCAGGGTTGCAAAGAAAATATGCAGGATAGGGGGGTCCTTGAGGACTGGGTTGAGAAACACTGGTCTAGTGCATCCGATGTCTGACTTCCGTTTGCTGCGAAGCTTCCGCTTCCGCTCAGGAAGGGCTTAAAATAGCTCATGGACGCTGCCCCATTTGGAAGAAACAGGGGGGGGGTAACAAAAAGTTATGTCATGTAGCTCTGTGCAGCTGTGTTTAGCAAGCTGTAAGAAATGTGATTTATTGATACGTACTGAAGGAAGCAAACGTTATATAACACAGTCGCGTGGAGCCACCTGACCTAAAAAGGTTTACCGACGTTTCATTCTCCCCGCGTGTTGTTTATTCGGAGACCGTGCTGCAGCATACAAGGGGGACGCCCACCATCTCAGCGGAAAAAGACCCCTCAACAATGAGAGGAGGGCCACAGGTATGTGTCGCCTGTGACGTAAAGGCCGCCCGTCTCCAGAGACGCGTCATCTTTCTGAGGGTTCCCCAGCTCTGACTCTGGCCCGCAGACAAAAGACTGAGAGAGAGAAGGCCTGCGTACAACAGAGCCCCCCCCCCCCCCAGTCTGGTTCAGAAGCCCCCCCCCCCCGGTCTGGTTCAAAAGCCGCACTTTGGTTTATTTATCTCACAGAGGACTCCATCATTACGCTTGCAATTTACAAAAAGCTGGTAGCAGCGATGGAGGCTGCAAGATACCCGCTGTTTCTTTTATTATTTTTTGTCTAAATGTCCGGACCTCAGCAGGGCTCTCCTCCCATGAGCTGAGCCCCCTGTCATTTAGATGCCCCATTAAACGCCTCTCCTGCTCTGTACATTATGCACCACCACACACCCCTGTGATGTATGATAAAGAGCTTTCCGGCAGTTTCCGTGGACGTGGGATGGAGGGGGGATGGAGGGGGGAGGGGAAAAGGGTCAAGCATTCCCCACACTCTCAGATGAGATACCTGTGCGTTGTTTCATAATTAACAGAAGAAAGGCGAGAAGCGGAGACGTCCCGCGATTCCACTGAGGGAATTGCCACTCCTCCTCTCGGCGGCAGCATCGCAGCGCCCTCCAAATAATTGCCTCTCGCACCAGGTAACGGCGGAGTCGGCTATATTTAGACGTGAGGAAAACGAGGGCTTGATTTCAAAGGCTGCGCTGCATCTCGCGTATTTAAACTCGTTGGCTAGGTGAACGAGAGGCGAGGCAACGAGCCGGCGTGTTGCCAACGCTTTCTGCGCGTCCGTCCTCTTCTGAGGGCAGAAACGCCACCGGAAAAGACAGCATCAGACACGTCGCTGGTAAACGCCACAAAGCCGCCCTCGCCCAACACGTCCCCGGTACGCCGCTATCCAGCGGGCCTGTGCAACTCGCATTCGTCAGCAGCCTTGGGGAGAGTTGTCAAGAGTGAAATGGTTTAATGCAAAATAGATGCATCCCCCCCCCCCCCCCACGGTTTGTTTAAAATGGCGGCCGCCATTACTGACTAGAAGTCAGCCGAGGAGCCGAGCCAACCTCGGATCAAGCAAGTTCACAACGTATCATCCACACGCGCACGCGCGCGGGACACCGCCCATTGACATGGGGCACAACCAATCGGATCTAAAAATATGGCTTCCTAAAGCGGTTTGATGTGGACAAATGAAATATTGATGGGTCACTGAGAGAGCTGCGCTGCGACAGCTTTTAAGTCCGACGCCGCAGCAATGCGATTCCGCTTTTAAAGGATGGCACGTAAACCAGATATTTTTAATATATTTACAGATTTCTCTGATGCCACGTGCATTATTGATACAACGGGGATTAGAAAGCCCGTGTGCAAACGCTTTCATCTTTATCAGTCACCGTGTCTTCAGACAGAGGCCTGCAAGGCTGAGAAACAATGCCTCGCAGTCACACACACACACACACACACACACACATCTGCCATGACACAAACCCATTTGTATAAGAAAAGATACGTCTACACCCCCGCACGCGGAGGAAACTGCTGTGCAACTTCCGCCTCGTGGTCGGACCGGACGTGGGGCACGCCACGCAGTGCACCCCTTTCCCCCCGGCTCGAGCCTTATCCCGAGCCAAGCGGACTCGAGAGTGAACAGTCAAGGTCAACAGCCCGCCGCGCTCTTAACCCGGCTGTGACCTCGTGGCTGCTCATTTCGCTTGAGGGACCTCGCTTCGGTGGAGGCAATTTGTCATATTCGCAACATAACCAGCAATTACCCCGCATCCATATAGGCATCATGTATCATTGACTCCCGGCGACTATCTGCGGACCCCCCCACAAATCCCAGTTGATCCGCACACAGCCACCACATCAGTTTGACCTCAAACGGAGGCTGCCGGGATTTCCACCAGCCCCCTCCATCTTCTGTTCCGTATATGGTAAATGAACAGCAAATGCAGCAAGGTGTAATACACAACTCCGTTACTGTCCCACGTGCAATAACATCAGTGCACGACATCGCCCGTGACTTGGTTTTTCACCAGCGCTTGTTGTTTTCTCCCATTTTCCTCTCAGTCCAGAGCTGACTGACCGGATGTACTCGAAGCAGTAGCACAGCTTCACTAGAACGACCCGGATTTCACTCCTACCTGAAAAGACCATGGGCGGTCAAAATGACGGCCAGTTTTTAAACTCTATAGTCTGTCAGTATGAATACCCAATTGAGATAGTAATGCATTACATACGTTAGTAAGTCTGTTAAGAAACTAACTGACTCCAACATTAACATTTTAACAACTTTAATACTATTATTCAAACAATTCAAAATGGCCGCTGTCCAACGCCTGTAAATACTGCGACGCCTCGGTGGTGGTCATGGTGCGTCTGTAACCAGACATGTTGGCAATAATCAAAAATCGAGTTTAGACTACGTCTCTGCACTGGAGGATGGGCAATGAACGTCGCGAAGGAAATGACGCGACCAACACACGTCAAAAAGAGTGACATGACGCACACGATGACGCGCAAATATGAGCCGTCTTTTTGACTGCTCATGGACGTTTTAGGTAGATGTTATAACTTTTTTTGTGCAATTGATCTAAAACTCATATTAATGCAAATATATGCAATTTTGGGAGCATTCAGGGAGCGGCAGGTCTGTATCTTTTTTTTTCTTCCTCACAAAGTTATCTAACTTAAAAGCAAAACCACCAAAATGACGGCCTCGGTCGTTCTAGTAAGTGTACCGACCACATGGGCTCAGGTATTTGATGAGATAATATACTGACATCTTCCTTGGTATGGTTTCAGGACATTTTTGAAAACATTTTTTTTTGTGTAATTTGTCTTCATCAGAAACCCACTGATGTCCCTGTGGCTCTTGTCTTGTTGTTCGCTGGCATCGCGGAGGGTGAGTGACACAGCATTGGCCTATAAGTAGTCTATTCATTCAACTGAGCAACACTGAGAACAAAGGTGCTACACCCACATGATAATTATCCACTGACAATAAACTTCGCCAATTAACCACAGGAGGGAAATCCCTGCAGCTCTCT
The DNA here is from genome assembly GCF_029633865.1 of Lampris incognitus. Taxonomy (NCBI): domain Eukaryota; kingdom Metazoa; phylum Chordata; class Actinopteri; order Lampriformes; family Lampridae; genus Lampris; species Lampris incognitus. Next base: position 43,491,534 of record NC_079221.1, read on the forward strand.
TTCACGCCTTTTCAAAAGTGCCTCATTTCTCGGTGCTCAAACCTCCTCCATACATCACCTTCACACGGGCCTTAAGTGGGTCAGCCTACACTTCCCTCGGTGCCACAATGCTCAATGAAAAACAGCATCCACATTCATCATTTTGTTGTAAGCTCTTTGTTTCCAGACACAAATTATCCCTAAACAATGGCTCTTCTATAAAGATTTCTCTGGCTTTTCGGAATGTTCACAATTGCCATTATACAAATAGCTGGCTGCAAGAAAACTGCTGGGGCGCTTCAGCTCAGAGTCACAACTTTAAGCTATTTTTCAAGTTTCTGGCCCTCAAAAAACTGTATACTCAACATCTTAGCCTGCAACTTCCCCTGTTTGCGATGCCGAAACATGTTTAATGGACTTTCATCATTATTATCATTACTTCTTCTATCGGCTTATTCCCTGTTTCTCAGTGGTCGCCACAGCAGATTTTACGGTTTCCATCTGTACCCTGTGAGGGCACAGCACCGATGGTGGTCGTTGATAACCCGGGCCTCGACCGATCCGGTACGGTCTTGTCAGTCCGCGTACTGATTCGGCAAAATTTTACGCCGGGTGCCCTTCCTGACACAACCACTACCCCTATGGATGGGGGCACAGGTGAAGCGCTGGATGCCACCCCAGTAATCGTGGACTTGTGCCCATGCCTGTCACCACAGTTATGATCATTACTGTGATTGTTGTTGTCATTATGAACACCGGGCCTTTCAACATGTAACAACGCTCACTGGGCACTTCCAGATCTACCCATATTTGTACACCCTTGTGACTAAGTTGAACTGAACAGGCTTTCATACCGTATTAAACTGACTGAGGATTTAAACCCTGACCGCCCGTCGTTGTCTAAAGGGGGCACCTTGGAGAACAAGCTACAGACCATAATATAGATCCCGTTTAATCGAGCAGAACTTGTCTCTCCGGATCCATCAGAGGCGGCCCCGGCAGGCTGCTGCTCTGTGTTATCGTAGCTCGGGGCGCTTGTACCTCCGTCACCCTGATGTCATGGTCGGCTATGAGGGAACGCTTCCGCCCAGAGACCCAATCTGTCCCACGGGGGGGGGGGGGGGGGGGGAGGGGGAGTCTATCCCAGGGGTTTACAACGCCAGCAACACACGCGGAGCTGTTTGAACTTTAAGGTTGGGGAGTCACAAAAAACAAAAAAGAGAGAAAGGGAAATGTAATGTGTATATATAGTAGAGGCTTTGTTTAGTCAAAAATTAATAATCAGGATATGCCCAATGAGCAGGGCTGTCCCGAATACCATGTTTGGTCACCGACGCTTTGGTGGTAGCCTAATCCCCGGGTTTTCAAAGTGGGGGCCGCGGCCCCCCTGGGGGTCCGTCAGGAGGCGCTAGGGGGTCCGGGAGAGGAAAATGAAAAATGCAGTTGAAAAAACTGAGTGGACGGATCGGTGACATGGCTCAGGACGTGTCCATTCAGCTTTTGGAACAGGCGAGAGCCAGCGAGTATGGTGCACTTCAGCTGGACGAGAGCACGGACGTGTCCAATGTTTACAATAAAAAAAGAAAGAAATATCGAATCGTAATTTGGGGAAATTAAATGAATAATAAGAGCGAAAAAAATACTAATTGGAAGTACTGTTGATGAATATTGTAAAGCACAAATGACAATGAATGTTTGGTTAATAAAAGAAAGAATACTGAATATAATACAACTGAGAAATTATTTGAAATGTAAAAAAATTAATATTGCATTTATAAAAATAAGGAAATATTAAGAAGATGTATGTTTGATTTTTTTATATTTGCCAGTGTAATTTTTTTTTTTTAAGCCACGTCGCAATAGGGGGGCCCCAGCCAGAGGCTACGGCTATTAAGGGGTCCCTGGCATGGAAAAGTTTGGGAACTCCTGGCCTAATCAACTGCGAATATTCGGAGCCTCGGGAGGCGGGGGGGGGGGGGGCACTCGGGACGGACTCAGCCAGACATTTCTCCATTACTGGCGGAGATGGACGGCATAGTGGTGCAACACATGTCTTTCAGTTTAATTAAAGAGTCTGTTATTCTACAGTATTGTTGTTTGTATTGTTATTTGTTAATTATAAAAAATTTTTTCCAAAGGTTTGGTGTGTTTTATGCATGTTTGTAATCCCGAGGGATTTGGTTGAACGAGGTCTTATCCATGCACTTTTTGCGACATAAAAGCTTATGACAATTTTTCCTTATGATGGATAAATTATAGATCTACATAGATGCTCATTATAAGACAACGCCAGAGAACAGAAACAAAAGCACAGAAACAGCATACTAGCACCGACAAATTCAAGATTTATATTTATAAGATGTATATTAATTTATAATTTCTTTATTGTCATTTCTCGGTACTCGCATACGTTGAAATGAAATGTGTCCTCCGCATTTAACTCTTCTTCTACTCTAGGGGGAGTGGGCGGGGCCAAGCCCAGTTCCACATTCCGTCATCTATTAGCTTAAGTCTATAACGTTTTACAACCTGAACCCAACAAGAGTCAGAGATAGAAAACATGCTTATTTCTGTTATTACAATAGTTTTAATGAGCTAGCCATAACAGTATGCTTAACAGTGTAATAGTCCGACATCTTTCTTACAATGAATGAACTGTAATAAATAGAACAAGAGAGTGCAATTATAATAACAGCAGCACACATTTCAATAAATGAACAATTTAAACGAAAATAAATGAATGGCCTTTTAGACTTAAGCTCAGAGTTCAATACCATCATCCCAGATATCCTCCACTCCAAACTCCCCCAGCTCTCTGTACCAGCCCCCATCTGCCAGTGGATTGAACATTTCTTCACAGACAGGAAGCAGCTGGTGAGTTTGGGGAAAATCACATCCAGCACCCAGACAATCAGCACTGGCACCCCCCAGGGATGTGTGTTCTCCCCTCGACTCTTCTCCCTCTACACAAATGACTGCACCTCAGGTGACCCATCTGTTAAACTCCTGACGTTTGTGGGCAACACAACCATCGCTGTCCTGGTGACGAGTCTGCATATAGATGGGAGGTTGATCAGCTGGCCCTCTGGTGCGGCTATAACAACCTGGAGCTGAACACGTTCAAAACAGTGGAGATGACAGTGGACTTCAGGAGGATCCTCCCTACACTGCCCCCCCCCCCACACCGTACTCAACAGCACGGTATCTATGGTGAAAACCTACAGATTTCTGGGTTCTACAATCTCCCAGGACCAAAAGTGGTCATCGGCCTCTACTTGCAGCTGGAACAAGGACTTTCTAACAAACCGCCCACGATCAGTCAGAGTTGGTCCCCACCTCTTCTCCACCATCTCACTCAGCACCAGCTCACCACAGGGTTGTGTGTTGAGCCCCCTCCTCTACTCACTGTACACCTTCGACTGTTTACCAGCTTTCCTTTCAAACTCCATCATAAAATTCGTTGACGACACCACTGTAGTTGGGCTCATAACAGGCGGTAACGAGCCCGCTTACCGACAGGAAGTCCAGAATCTGTCTGAGTGGTGCTGTGCAAATAACCTCACCCTAATCCCCACAAAAACAAAAGAACTCATAATTGACTTCAGGAAACACAACCCCCCCCCCCCCAGCCTCTCTCCATAAACGGTGAGTGCGCGGAGAGAGTCCACTCATTTAAATTCCTGGGAATCCACGTTACGGACTGTCTTTCATGGTCAACAAACACCACGACAGTGGTCAAAAAGGCACAGCAGCGGCTACATTTCCTGAGGTTACTCAGGAAAAACAACATGAGCGTGAAGCTGCTGCTGTCCTTCTACAGATCCACAATCGAGAGCATCCTCACATTCTGCATGCCGGTGTGGTTTGCCGGTTGCTCCGCCACAGACAAAAAGGCTCTCCAGAGAATCACCAGGACAGCAGAAAAAATCCTCAGTTGCCCCCTCCCTCCTCTTTCAGACATTGCCCACAGCCGGAGCCAAAAGCATCATCAAGGACAATTCACACCCCGGCAACCACCTGTTTGAACTATTACCCTCTGGCAGGCACTTCAGGTCCATCAGATCCAAAACCACCAGATTCACCAATAGCTTTTTACCAAATGCAATAATCGCACTAAACAAACATAGTTAAACCTCTCACAGCCACCTCTCGCACTTTAATGCCTGCACTTTATCCCATTGCTGCTCCTTTATTAATCTTGACTTGTTATTGTGTACTTTATTCCATTGCTGTTTTATCCCATTGCTATGTTTAATCATTCTTGTCTTTTTAATGTGTGCTTTTTATTTATTCTACTGTTGCACCACAGTGGAGTTGCGCTCCCAGTTTCGTTGTATTGACAAGTACGATGACAATAAAGGCATTCAATTCAATTCAATTCAGCATAGACACAATCATCAAAAAGGCCCAACAGAAGATGTACTTTCTCCACTAGCTCAAGAAATTCAACCTGCTTCAGGAACTGTTGATTCAGTTCTACACTGCAATAATCTAATCTGTCCTGTGCACATCCATCACTGTCTGGGTTAGTTCAGCCACCAAACAGGACAGGGACAGACTACAATGGACAGTTGAGTCTGCAGGGAAAACCATTGGTGCCAACCTGCCCTCCATTCAGGACTTAAACACCTCCAGACTCAGGAAACAGGCAGGCAACATCAACGCAGACCCATCACACCCTGGTCAAAACCTGTTCAAACTCCTCCTCTCTGGTAGGTGCTACAGAGCACTGTACCCCAAAACAACCTGATATAAAAAGTTTCCTACCGCGGGCTGTTATTCAAATGAACACAACACTGTCAATAAATCCAACCATGTTGTATATACTGTACTGTACATTGTACATATACTGGTACGCTCTGTCATGTACATCTACCTCAGGCATGTATGTAAGTAACCTGATAACATCTATTTCAGCATCTTTGATATATTCTCTGCACCACTGCACCTTATCACCTCTTATTTCACCTGTATAAGCCATCCATGTGCATATACCTGAAGATTGATGTGTTGTAGTGTTGTTATTCTATGTTAAGTACACTCAGAGAGCCACGAAACCAGTCAAATTCCAAGTATGTGCAAACCTACATGGCCAATAAACATGATTCTGATTCTGATCTAGAATAAAATTAAGTGTAATAAATAGAACAAGGTAGGTAGCGCAACTAGTGCAGTTATAATAACAGCAGCACAGCACACATTTTAACAAACAATTTCTTTCCAAACATTCAAATAAAAATGAATAAATACAAAGCTACTCACTTGTTATTTGGAATGGTGAAGGCCTCCACCGCTTCTCCAAATTGTTGTGCAATGTTGACTCCCATATGGCTCACCTCTATTACTCTGGTTTCCAATACAAAGGCACAGAGTTCCCACTCCTGAGTTATAAAGTGACGGGTGACGGACATGTATGCCTCCATACTCACCGAGGTCCAAATATCCGTTGGGAAACTTTGGACAGTTGAGTTTTCAGCGAGAGTTAAAATTTGGTCTCGCACATTGCTGTACTTCAGAGAGAGGGTGTGTGAAATACTGGAGTGTTTGGGTACAATGTAGTCGGCCTCCATCTTCTTTAATTTTCTGAAGCCTGTTGTCTCTTTCTTTTCTCCGTCAGTGGTTTGTGGAACTGCAGGGTCTGCTTAATAGTGTTGGGTGTGATTGAGGATGTTGATGGCTGCAATGCCTGGGGATGCAACTATGGCAGGGGCGGATCTAGGATTTTTCTAAAGCAGGGGCCATAAAGGGGCCACATTTTACACAGAGGGGCTAAGAATATGTCCAACATTCATGCACAATTCCTTATTCAGTAAGGTGTACGTATATACATTTCACCGGTCTTTCCTTGTTTGCTGTTGGCTCTATAGCTTTGAGCAAAGAGGCACATCACTGAGTATATTTTGCAAATTGTGCCTTGTTCAAGCACACTGTGTACTTCAAAGAAACTTAGGAAATTAACAAACATCCTTAATTTTCATATTTATTTCATTTTAAACTAGGGTACATAGAAAACATCCATTCCATCCATTATCCGAACCGCTTATCCTGCTCCCAGGGTCACGGGAATGCTGGAGCCTATCCCAGCAGTCAGTGGGTGGCAGGCGGGGACACACCCTGGACAGGCTGCCAGACCGTCACACAGGGCCGACACACACAAACACACACACACATACACACACACAGACACACATCCATACCTAGGGACAATTTAGTATGGCCGATTCACTTGACCTACATGTCTTTGGACTGTGGGAGGAAACCGGAGCACCCAGAGGAAACCCACGCAGACACGGGGAGAACATGCAAACTCCACACATTGTATTCAGCTAAAACCATGCCGTCTGACAACTATACCATCACAACTATTAGTAAACATTTTAAGGAAAAGACTCAATGCTTGAAACATTCAGCGAGAGCTCTGGTAGACACGGGAATGCACTGCTCAGCCTCGTCGCCATAAGGGACAAGAATTCAGGCATTTGCTTAAATAATCTCACATCAGTATGTCCATTTGTGAACTTCAGTGTCATGTTATATAGAATGCAGTTATTTTTTACCTATTGTCATTAGCTTGCTGTGCCTAAATGTTTACTGACCTGGTGAAGAGCAGTTGGCGCTGCCCTGCTCTTGGCTGACTCCTGCTGGACTCTCTGTTGCTCACTCGCTGCTCTGATACTGCTGTCTCATTTAGGCTGGCTGCTGGCTGGCTGGCTGGTTGTCTTTTTGGCTACAAACCACTGAATGGCCACCTGTCACTTTCTTTTCATTCTCTCTATCTCGGCCAAACATTATAGTTAAAACAAAAATGCAAATTACTAAACAATGCATGCATTAACACTGGTGACACGCTGAATTCAAGCTGGGACTCACTTCCATCATATCATACTTTCTCATACTTTTCCGAAGGTGTCTGGGACGCAGCCTTGGTTTCATTTATTTAGCAATGACTGTGGCATGACTGAAACATTATTTCACAAATAAGAAGTGTCGTTCAGATGGTGGGCTCGCGATTGTAATTTAGGTTAACAGAAAGAGACCTTAAGGTAGCTAGCAACTGTACGTGAGAACGAGCTAATGTTAGCCAGCAAGCTACAGTGCATTCCAGCAATAGAGCAGTTAACTAACTAACTAGTGACGTAGTAGCTTGCTGCTACCTAATGTTGGATAAACCTACGTTCAGTGACTGAAGCAAGTAAACGCTCTTTCACACGTTAACACGAACTAGCGGTGGGAATCGCAACTTACCATGAAGCTTCTGTGGTGGCCGGGAAGCTGCGCGTCGATGTTCGTTTCAGCTCTCCGTGTAGTCTCATGCCGCGTTCAAGTCACATCGGAATTACCAAAGTCCCGCCTCTGCTACGTCACGTCGGAATCACGAGCTCCCACTTATAAATATGAATCTCGTTAACATCCAAGCTGCATCCAAGTCCTAAACATGTGAATCTGTCCCATTATTACCTTCTCTCCCACACTATAGTTACAAGAAATGTTTGCGGTGCCACATATTGTGACGTTTACTCAACTGTAAAGCGTAAAGTGACAAGTGACAGGACAGGGGCACTTCTGGGGCCAATCAGATTTCAGCTGGGGCCAGTGCCCATCTGGCCCCGCCCCTGGATCCGCCAATGAGCTATGGACAAGTTATTAATAGGCTTTTTTTATGCTAACAATGGCCTTAGCCCCAGATGTTCCCACATTACTCCTTATGTTTTATTTCAACAATTCGGATCAGTTACAACTATTTTCCAAACAAAGTAAGTGCACTTTTTATCATGTGTGTAGATCAGTGACTGTGTTATTGCTGATGTTTATTGAGCCACTGCAGACACCGTACTGAGGAACACTCAGTTATACAGGTCACCGGGTGAGGGCCCGCGAAGCGAGAGTGCTGGATGCCAGCTACACGTATGTCGTCTTATTGCATCCTCGTCGTGTTGGTTAATAAACCAGGTTATGAGTACTAACCCTGCGTCATTCATGAGAACACGAAACAATGTGTAACATTGCTGCTTAAACGGCGGATAAAAGCAGCTTGATAATGGTGACTGGAAAACAGACACGAGCTAAGCCAAGTTTGCTAGCAAGTATAGTCTCGGTTTTTTTACACCGTATAAAATTGCCTACTACTTACAGCGTTCAGATGACTCATCATGCTTGTTGTGCCACCGTGGTAGGCCAGTTTCAAATTGCATGTTTGGCACACTGCCTTGGCATCGCTCAATTTAAAGCGTTGCCACACAGCTGAGGTCTTCGGCATTTTGTCTTCCCTTTAACGGCAGAGGCGAACTGAAGCGTGATGTCACTGCGGTGCGTGAGAGGGATGTCAGGCGCCGCAGCTGAGACAGTATATATGTCCTCATTTTAACAGTGCAATTAAAAACTATAAATATAGTACAATGGGCTGACAAATGTATTTTGCAGTTCGCCTTTATTGATAGCCTACATTTAGCAAAAAAAACCCCAAAAAACAAACAAACCCGAATATCCGAATCCCAAAATTGAAACCGAATACTCTAGAGGTATTTCAATGTTGTATTGTGTAAACTGCGTGAACACAACATCTATTGCACGCTGTCCGTCTTGGGAGAGAGATCCCTCTTCTGTTGCTCTCCCCAAGGTTTCGTCCCATTTTTTTTTTATCCCTGTTAAAGGTTTGGGTTTTTTTTTTAGGGAGTTATTCCTTGTCCGATGAGAGGGTCTAAGGACAGGATGTTGTGTTGCTGTTAAGCCCACCGAGGCAAATTTGTAATTTGTGATATTGGGCTATACAAATAAAATTGATTTGATTTGATTTAGAGATGAGCCTTGCAGGCTTGTTGATAGACCAACCCCGCCGCCATTAACGTAAACAACTGCAGTGGTATTCTCACCAGGGCCGCTTGACTCAGTCGCACTGGCAGTTTTTTCTCTGGGGCTAGCTGGTATTGTTGTTTTCTTGGCAAAGAAACAGCATATATATCCATTATTTGACCATGTCAAAAAGTTTTCTTTCAAGGCAGTGGCGGTGAGCTGAAGAAGTACGTAAACTCTCCTGACTGCCATGGATGCACGTGTGTCAGTGCAAGAGTGCCAATGTAAGCTACCATACTTTGGAAATTAGACCAGAACCAATGTTTTATACAAATAATCACAGTCACACAATTATTTTAACTTTTGTATTTATTATTATAGAGAACTACATTAGAAAAAATATCAGTTCTGTGTTATTATAAAAAATATAGACAATATTTAAATCCCTACATGCTTTTTGACTATGACCACTGTGTTGTGGGACTACTTTATTGTTCGCATTAATACAGTGGCCTATAAATCCTACGTTGCCGCTAGAGGGCATTCAGTGTAGTGACAGCGCATCTGACTGTAGTGTACCCATGTACCAGTCGTTCTCTATTAAACCAGTAAACTTATATCTTGCCTCCTCGAGATACTGCAAGCTACTATACATCATGTCAGAAGTCTACGTACCCATAGCCACAGAAGACAATCGGACGAAATGGCGAAATTCTCACCGCCAGAAAACTTTGATTTCACTCACCCAGAACAATGGCCGGAGTGGCGCCAACGCTTCCAACGTTACAGGACTGCAACGGAGCTCCATAAGAAAGACGGAGAAGTACAAGTCAGTACGTTGCTATATTCGTTGGGAAAAGAGGCTGAACAAGTCTACAAGACGTTCACGTTCGGAGCAGATAAAAAGGAAGATGATTATGAAACGGTGTTACAGAAACTAGAAAATTATTTTGTGCCCAAAGTCAATGTTATTCACCAACGCGCCAAGTTTCACCAGCGGATGCAAAGGCAGGGTGAGTCTGCAGAACAGTATATTAGGAGTTTGCATGAGCTGGCATCCACATGTTCATTCGCAGCTGTAAAGGAGGAGAATATCCGAGACAGACTGGTCGTAGGGATATTAGACAGAGAGCTGTCAGAGAAATTACAGTTGATGCCGGATTTGACTCTAAACAAAGCAGTCGAGCTAGTGAGGCAGTCAGAGCAAGTGAAGAGTCATGTTAGCGAGCAAGGAGCTGCAGCTAACTGTAGCACACAGCTAGACGAAGTGGCTAGCAGCAGACACACACCCCGTGGTGGTGAGAGAAGGAGAACGGCAGGCTACGACAGGACTGGACAAAGAAGAGCCACAAATGCACAAGGAACAAGAGGTAACACAAATGGATACAAGTGTACCAGATGTGGCAGACCTCATGGAAAAGCAGACTTTTGTCCTGCCAGAAATGTAGAATGTAGAAACTGTAGAAAGATAGGCCATTATGCTGCAGTATGTCTCACCCGTGTGGTCAATGAAGTAACTACACCGCAAGAGGAAGTAGAAGTGAGACATTTTCTAGGAGAGATAAACCAAACAACTGACTCAGACAAAGCATGGACTGTGAAGCTGCCAATAAAAGGGACTAATGTAAACTTTAAAATAGACACAGGAGCTGACGCGACTGTCGTATCTGAAAGCACCTTTCAAAGCCTAAAATACAAACCCCAACTGCAGAATGCTACGACCCACCTAGTGAGCCCAGGAGGCAAACTGATGTGTGTAGGGCAATTCACAGTCACAACCAGAGTAAAAGGTCGCCAGTTTATGTTTACAGTATATGTGATAACAGGGTCAAATGTTAACAATCTGCTAGGCAGGAACGTAGCAGTCGCCATGGGCTTAGTGAAAAGAGTAGAGGAGCTCAGTAGTGCTTGCCCACCCCAGATAGGTCTCTTAAAGATAGAGCCAATCAAGATAAGCCTGAAAGAAGATGCTGAGCCGTATAATGTCAATACGTCTCGGCGTGTCTCGGTACACATGCTTCCTAAAGTGAAAAAGGAGCTGGACAGGATGGTTAAAAGTGGCGTGATAAAGGAGATCCAAGAGCCAACACCTTGGTGTGCAGCCATGGTTCCTGTCCCAAAGAAGAATGGAGAGGTGAGAATCTGTGTTGACCTCAAGCAACTTAACAAGGCGGTCAAAAGAGAGAAGTACGTCCTACCTACCATGGACGACATTCTTCCAGAGCTAGCGAATGCACAGGTGTTCTCACTCTTAGATGCAGCCAGTGGCTTCTGGCAACTGCCACTTGATGAAGAAAGTGCCAAGCTCACTACTTTCATCACACCGTTTGGAAGGTACTTTTTCCATCGGGTCCCATTCGGTATTACTAGTGCTCCAGAAATATTCCAACGAGAAATATCAAAGGTCCTGCAGCACCAGGAAGGCGTCGTCGTCTTCATGGATGACATCCTGGTATATGCAAACACGCCAGAGGAACACGAGCAAAGACTTCAGAGCACGCTCCAGATGCTCGAAGAGGCAGGATTACAGCTCAACAACGAGAAATATCTCCTGCACCAGACACAGCTCCGCTACATAGGACACGTCATAGACAAGGATGGGGTCCGCCCAGACACAGCGAAGGTCGAGGCCATCACACAGCTGGGGCCACCAAGGAACACCACAGAACTCAGACGGTGCTAGGAATGGTCCACTACCTGGGCAGGTACCTTCCACATCTATCGGAAGTGACAAAACCACTCAACGACCTACTGAGAGGAGACACGGCATGGGTCTGGAGTGCAGTACAAGACGAGGCCTTCAGAAAGGTGAAGCTGCTCATCTCAGAAGCACCAGTGTTAGCCTTCTATGATACCACCAAGCCCACAATAGTCAGTGCTGATGCTAGTAGCCACAGCCTAGGGGGGGTTTTACTACAGGACCACGATGGACAGTTAAAGCCAGTGGCATATTGCTCATGAACCCTCATGGACACAGAGGTGCACTATGCACAAATAGAAAAAGAATGTTTGGCACCTGTGTGGGCAGGTGAAAAGTTCTCTAGGTTCCTCTATGGTTTAGATAGCTTTACCCTTCACACAGACCATAAACCACTCGTACCACTGTTCAACAACAAAGACCTTAATTCAGTGCCGTTACGCTGTCAGAGGCTACTGATGAGGATGATGCGGTTCAATCCAACGGCAGAGTATGTTCCAGGCAAGCTGCTGGTTGTTGCTGACACTCTCCCCAGACATCCAAGACCGGCAGTCACCCAAGAGATCGCAGAGCTCATCAGCGACACCAGGGCACTTGAGGAGGCAGTCCACACTACATGGCCCATATCACCCACAAAGCTAGACATGATCAAAGAGCAGACCGAGCAAGATGAGGAACTACAGATGGTGAAGCAGTACGTGTGTGCTGGGTGGCCCAGACAAGCAGCGGACATCCACCAGGTAAAGCCATACTACACCGCACAACAGCACCTCTCTTACTCCCAAGACCTGTTGTTACATGGAGAAAGAATAGTCGTTCCGTGAGCTATGCGCAGAGAAATACTGCAGTGCATTCATGCTGGCCACCAGGGCATCGTTAAATGCAGGGAGCGTGCCCGACCAAGTGTCTGGTGGCCTGGGATAGGGAAAGATAGTGAGAACGTGGTCAGTAGTTGCAGACACTGTCAACAGTCAAGGCCAAATCAAAGGAGAGAACCTCTCATGACAACTCCATTACCAAACCGCCCCTGGGAGAGGGTAGCTGCAGACATCTGTGAGGTAGACAAGAAACATTACTTGGTAGCTGTAGATTACTTTTCCAGATATATAGAAATAGCCTACCTACAGAACCTGTCAGGAGAGACTACCAGAGCACGCTTAAAGAACATGTTTTCACGCTGGGGATGCCCTGATGTTCTTGTAACAGATAACGGCCCACAGTTCACTGGACAAGCCTTTGACCAGTTTGCTACTGACTTTGATTTCCAGCACATCACCTCGAGTCCTCACTATGCTCAATCCAATGGAGAAGCAGAAAGGGGGGTGCAGACAGCGAAAAAGATCCTTAAACAGCCTGACCCCTTCACAGCTCTGATGAGCTACAGAGCAACACCACTTCAAGCCACTGGAGTGAGCCCAGCACAACTCATGCTGCGCAGGCAAGTCAAGACAATGGTCCCCACACTCAAGTCAAACCTACAGCTGGCATGGCCAGACTTCGAGCAGGTGAGACAAGCTGATGAAAGGGCAAAACAAAGCTACAGACGTAACTACAATAGGAGAAACAATGTCAGAGACTTACCAACACTCCATCCGGGTGCCAGAGTGGCTGTAAAGCTGGACAATGAGCAGGGATGGGTGAGAAATGCAACAGTCATATGACAAGGTGACACACCTAGGTCTTACCTTGTACAGACGGAGAGAGGGGTCCTTCACCGAAACCGACGTCACCTGAAACCAATCACTAGCACTGCCACACTTCCACCTGAAGAAGGACAACCTGAAAGCGATGTACCACACCCACCTGCTGCCAACGACAACGTGCCAGACCTACCTGCTTCCCACGAGGATCTGCCTGCTGCAGCAGAGGTACCACAAGCCCAAGAGAAAATGACATCTCGTGGCCGAGTTGTTAGAACCCCAGAAAGATTTAAAGACTTTGTTCCAGAATAGTACACAGTATGCATTGAGTGGCAGAATAATCCCCTGCAACTGTGCTGGTGACTGGCAGTCTACCCAGATCATCTTAAAGTAGGACTAATTCTTGTTTAATTACTTGTTGATGTTCAGTTTGGAAATGCAATCATTTTGAAATGTTTCCAAAGTTAACTTTAACAAAAGGTTTCCTTATAATATGTTCATATAGAAAGCACTGTTTCAAAGACTCAAAGGAGAGATGTGTTGTGGGACTACTTTATTATTCGCATTAATACAGTGGCCTATAAATGCTACGTTGCCGCTAGAGGGCATTCAGTGTAGTGACAGCGCATCTGATTGTAGTGTACCCATGTACCAGTCGTTCTCTATTAAACCAGTGAACTTATATCTTGCCTCCTCGTGATACTCCAACCTACTATACAACCACTAGGGCGTTGAGTGAGCCCCCTGGACCAACGCAAACTGCACTTTTGTGTGTGAGGCGTCAGATTGGGCAAAACTGAAAGCAAATTATATACCCCAGAGAAGAAGCAAGCATGCAGCACACAGAAAATGTTCTCCTTCATCATAAATATGTTAGCAATGCATGGCTCCACGCACTCATTTCCCTCTACTTTCATCTCAGCAGAACTATGGCATCTCTGGCACTGGGACCCCCCCCCTTTTTTTTCCCTTCAATTTGGTGTGTGACTGTGTGAACATTTTCTTGCAAAAAATATTTTGAATAACTTGTAACAACTTCCACCAGCGACCTTCATTCTATGGCCTGAAGTCAGTGTTTTCCGTTCCAGTGAAAGACGTGACATGGTTCAAATTGTTGAAGGCATTCTTAACAGACATGGCTGGCCAAAGTTTTTCAAATGCTGGTGCTTTTCTGTGGGCAGCATGAGCTAGTTGAGGTTGTATCCAAATTCTCTCGGAGACATTGGAATCGTACTATTTTCAGGTATAATGAACAGCATTGTGATAGCTCCTCTGTTCTTCTTTTCCTTTCATTATCGGCATCAATATGCAAAGCTCGCAAGTTTGAGCCTCTGTAATCCCAAAATCTTAAACATTTCCAAATGATGGTTGTATAGAGCTGCAGGAACATTTCAGTGCAAATCCTTCCGCCTCTCTCTCTCTCTGTTGCCTCATAAGTCCATCCCACCTAATGACGTCAACACCGCTCTTCAGCCCCTTTTACCCTCGTTTGCTTTTTTGTGTTTTTCCCCCCTCTGTATGACAATTCTATACCTGTTTGTTATAAATAAAAGTTAAAAAAAAACAAACAAAAAACTCGTGTACAACAAAGTCAAGTCAATTCTATTTGTAGAGCCCGACATCACAAATTACAAATTTGCCTCAAGGGACTTTGCAGCAACATAACATCCTGTCCCACAAAACGTCAAAGCGAGACTCGTGAAACTTATATCGTAGTTGATAAGCTAGCCATGTAAAAATATTTATTTTTTTAAGCGAATCTCTTAGTTACACAAAGAAAACAAATTCTTCATGTGAAGCAGCCATTTTGAGTTGGTCTTGTCGATTTTTAGTGTTAACAACCACAAGCGACTGGCGGGGCAGGGCGTACATGAATAGCCTGGGTGCGTAAGATGGCGTCATTCGACTTCCGGCGTACGAGTACTTGCACAAGAACTTCCGGTCTGGTTTGTTGAGAGTAGAGATGGCTTTGTTTTACACTCGCTGTTTGCAGGACCTCCCTAAAAGCACGGCCAACGATGTACATCGCATCGTGAGTGCTTCCTCGGTAGCTCAGACGAGCAAAAAAGAAAAGGGGTTTAAGATGTATATTTCGAGCTACACCGACAACTAAGAGGGTGAGTAACGGCATCATTAGATCTATGGTAGCGCTAGCTAGCTAGCTAACTAATGTTATCTGGCTGCCTTGCAACAAACATTACCCTGCTACTTCGTTTTTATTAGTCAGCTAATGTTGCTAAATTACATCTACATTCAAAATCACAAATTTTCAGTACAATGACACTGTGATGTGGATGAAATGTTGTGGTCAAACAGAGGAGCGACTGGATTACCAGTGAGATGCTAAAGTCGAATTTAAAGCAACTTTACAGTATTTCCTTTAACCTTACAGGAGTTCGTAAACACTGTTTTGAATACTGTAATATACATTTGAAGAATGTTTGTGTTCGGAACAAACTTTATTGATGGCAACACTAGACACAGTAGTCCAGAGACTAATAACAATTAATTTGGTGATCGTCAGGTCTTTGTAATAAGGTAAAAGAAAATGTATTCAGGGTTGACCATGTCATAATGATGCTGATACTTTGCATATTGCCTGTCTTTATGTAATGATGAAGAAACATTTCCATGTGGTGATATTGTTATACTCTATTGACAAATTTATTCAATTTTGAAACATGAATTTATCATTTTGACTGTATTGGGGACTTTTGCAGGTTAGTGTTGTGCTAAACAATTTAACTGTTCTAGGGATTGCACTTAACAATTTTGAGAATGTTGACAGTTTCAGGAATTGGATTTAAGCAACTGAGAAAAACTGTAATTGTATTTTCTCGTGTTGTGGTGATACACAATTGAGGGTAGATTCACCAGGGGCTGCTGCTCCTTTAAGG
The DNA here is from genome assembly GCF_029633865.1 of Lampris incognitus. Classification (NCBI taxonomy): domain Eukaryota; kingdom Metazoa; phylum Chordata; class Actinopteri; order Lampriformes; family Lampridae; genus Lampris; species Lampris incognitus. The sequence continues at coordinate 43,507,538 of NC_079221.1, forward strand.
CAGAGTGCTGACGTAGGCACTGCTTAGAGTTTCTGGGGTGGAGCCATGTTTGCAGCAGCCTAGCGGTTATCTGGTTGCCACGAGAGATTGTGCTTTATCGGTGTCGTTTTGTGTGGCGAGTAAACGGAATTGACTCGACTCGATCTCTCCGTCTCCTCATTCCTGCACCCACACTGGTGACCCCGCACGTTGACAACGAACATGTCGACCCAAAGCGATGACGACACCGCTCCGGCTCTGAGTGATGCTAACGGTATGGCTCATGTTAGCGCTAGCATCTCAGCAGCAACGGTGAATTTGCCTGACTTTTGGCAGCACAGTCCCCGGCCATGGTTTCAGCACATTGAAGTCCAGCTCGAGCTGGGAGGAATAACGCGGGACGTTACGAGGTATTTCCATGTGGTGGCGGCGTTAGATGCCCAGACGACGGCCCGAGCTATGGGGCTAATGGAAGCCCCCCCGGCTGTGGGAAAATACGGCGCACTCAATGCATTCCTTTTGCAGCTCTTCGAGCTGTCGGAGATGGAGAAGGCGGATCACCCGTTGTCACTCAACGGACTCGGCGATAGCAAACCTTCTGAGTTGCTGGAGAAGATGTTGGCCGTTTTGGGCTCGGCGGACCCCTCCTTCATTTTCACCCATATTTTTCTACGGCAGCTCCCAGCGCCTGTGTGCACAGCGCTAGCCAGCTTCCCCCTCTCCTCCACCAAAGACTACCGCGCTCTGGGTGCGGAAGCGGACAAGATTTTCCTCGCCAACCGGCAGCAGTTCGTTCATGCGATGCTCCCCACCCAGACCTCGCCTCCGCCTCTGGAGGACGCAGTGGGCACTGTGGCTGCGGTGGCTGCCCGCTGCTAGCGTGACAGCGGATTGCGTTATTACCACAACAGGTTTGGTGCCAGGGCCAAGAGGTGTCGCCCGCCATGCAGCTTCAGCGTCAAGGTAAACACCAGGGCCGGAGCGCCGGCGAGAACAGCAGGCTGTTGTTTATCGAGGACGCCTTATCTGGCCGGCGGCTGCTGGTCGATTCGGGCGCTCAGCGTAGCATCCTGTCTGCATCGGCCACGGACACCATGGCCGGCGGACAAGGCCCCCCAATGGATGCCGCGAACGGCACGCCCATACGTACCTACGGCACCAGGTATGTGGAGGTGTGTTTCGGCGGGCGGCGTTTTGGCTGGGACTTCGCTATGGCCGCGGTGTCGGTTCCCCTCCTGGGCGCGGACTTCCTGTGCGCCTTCAGGCTGCTGGTGGACGTTACAAACTGTCGCTTGATCGATGCTGTCTCTTTCGCTACATACCCGTGCACACTGGGAGGTGCAGGGACGCTCGGCCTGTCAAACATGCTCGCCACCGGATATACGTATCAACGACTGCTCGCAGAGTTCCCTGACCTCACCACACCCACGTGCTCGTCAGCGGTGGCCAAGCACGGCGTGGAGCACCATATTGCCACCGACGGCCCCCCGATCTACGCACGTGCTCGGTGCTAAGCTCGCGATCGCCAGGGAGAAGTTTGCCACCATGGAACACCTCGGCATTGTGGGCCACTCGGACAGCCCGTGGGCCTCCCCCTTGCACATGGTTTATAAGGCTGATGGCGGTTGGCGCACCTGCAGCGATTTTCATCGTCTGAACAACGTGACAACCCCTGACCGGTACCCCGTCCCGCACATACAGGACTTCTCTGCCCACCTGGTGGGGGCCACCATCTTTTCCAAAGTAGATTTGGTGCGGGGCTACCACCAGGTACCGGTCCACCCTTGGGACGTGCCCAAGAAAGTGGTCATCACGCCATTTGGACTCTTCGAGTTCTTGCGGATGCCCTTCAGTCTCAAGGGGGCAGCGCAGACGTTCCAGCAGCTGACGGACTCTGTGCTACGGGATATGCCATTCTTTTTATTTACTTGGATGACATTCTCGTGGCCAGCGCATCCGCGGAGGAGCACCTAACGCAGCTCCGGCAGTTGTTCGAGCGGCTCAGTGCGCATGGACTCATAGTCAACCCAGCCAAGTGCCAGTTTGGCTTGTCGTCCATCGACTTCCTCTGCCACCGCATCTCCCCGCAAGGAGGCGTTCCGCTTCCTGCCAGAGTGGACACTGTCGCCAGTTTTCCACGCCCCCGCACTGTGAAGTCTTTGCAGGAGTTCTTGGGCATGGTGAACTTTTATAACAGGTTCATTCCCCACACAGCTCATCGCATGTGGCCCTTGTACGAGGCCCTAAGGGGCAAGGAAGCCAAGGGTGAGGTAGACTGGTCCCCGGGGATGGACGAAGCTTTCAACGACGCCAAGGCTGCGCTGGCCAATGCCGCTTTGCTGGCGCACCCATCCCCCACTGCCCCGATTGCCCTCACGACCGACGCCTCTGAATATGCGGTCGGGGCGGTGTGCGAGCAGTGGGTGGGCGGCGCCTGGCAGCCCCATGCCTTCTTTAGCAAACAGCTTAAGGACAACGAGCGGAAGTACAGCACCTTTGACCGGGAGCTTCTGGATCTCTTCCTCGCTTCCCGACACTTCAGGTTCCTGTTGGAAGGCCGCAGTTTCACTGCCTTCATCGACCACAAGCCGCTGACATTTGCCATGGCCAAGACCTCTGAGCCGTGGTCCGGGCGCCAACAGCGTCAGCTCTCTGCCATCTCGGAGTTTACCACGGACATCCGGCACGTGGCTGGCAAGGACAACTTGGTCGCTGACTGCCTCTCCCAGGCGGTGGCAGGGTCCGTTCACTTGGGACTCGATTACGCTGCCATGGCTCCAGACCAAGCCACTGACACGGGCATCCAGGCCTATTGGACGGCCACTACGGGGCTGCGGTTGGAGAATGTGGTGTTTGACAGCGCCAACGCCACGCTCCTGTCTGACGTTTCCACGGGCCAGCCCTGCCCCATGGTGTCCACCGGCTGGCGGCGCCGTGTTTTTGACGTTATCCATGGCCTTTCCCACCTGGGTGTGAAGGCGTCCACTAAGCTGGTGGGGGCCAAGTTCGTCTGGCCCGGCCTCAGGAAGGATGTCAAGGCCTGGGCTGACTCCTGCGTGGCATGCCAGCGTTCCAAAGTACACCGTCATACCAAAGCCCCTTGGCGCCATTCCTGGTGCCCAAGAGGCGTTCTGACCATGTGAATGTGGACCTGGTGGGCCCCCTGCCCCCCTCCCACGGGTTCACTCACCTTCTCACCATGGTGGACAGTACCACCAGGTGGCCGGAAGCTGTTCCCCTGTCATCGACCCCGTCTACTGAGGTGGCCCGGGCGTTGATCGGGTCCTGGGTGACCCGTTTTGGCACGCCGGCTGACCTCACCTCTGACAGGGGCCCGCAGTTCACATCGGAGCTCTGGACTGCAGTCGCGAAGGGGCTGGGGGTGAAGCTCTACCGCACCACAGCGTACAACCCGCAGGGCAATGGACTTTGTGAGCGGTTTCATCAGTCTATGAAGGCCGCTCTTTGTGCCAGCCTCATGGACAGCAACTGGGTCGATCGCATCCCATGGGTCATGCTCGGCCTTCGCTCTGCCCCCAAGGAAGACCTCCAGTCCTTGTCTGCCGAGCTGGTTTACGGCCAGCCGCTGCGTGTCCCAGGTGAGTTTCTCCCGGACACTGTGGCCCCCTGGTCAGCAGCTTCTCATCGGGCTGTGGCCTGGGACAGTGCCAACGCTTTCGCTCCGATCCCTATATCTCACCACTGCCTCCCTCAGTCCTACGTCCCCAAGGATCTGCTGTCGGCTAGGTACGTCTTCATCCGCCACAACAACCATTGTACCCCCCTGCAGCCCCCCTACGACGGGCCCTTCCGCGTCCTGGAAGCAGGGCCTTAGACTTTGTGGTGGACATGGGGGGCAAGCCGGAGCGGGTCTCAGTGGACCGTCTCAAGCCTGCCCATTTGGACCTGGGTGGGCTGCTCAAACTGGCCCTGCCCTCATGGCGTGGACACCCCCCTTCTCAGGCCCCTGGCCCAGCCTCGGCCCCTGCCCCCGTCCCCATACCCATTCAGCGCAGCCGTTTAGGCAGCCTGGTTCGCCCCCCGAGACGTTGACTGTTTCACTGAGGACTGTTTGCCTGTTGGCTGTTTGTGTTTCACTGAGTACTTTTGTGTTACATTACTGTTTTGCATTTTTTCGTGATGGTGAATTCTGGGGGGGCCTGTGTGGTGATACACAATTGAGGGTAGATTCAGCAGGGGCTGCTGCTCCTTTAAGGCAGACGTTCAGAGTGCTGACATAGGCACTGCTTAGAGTTTCCGGGGTGGAGCCATGTTTGCAGCAGCCTAGCGGTTAGCTGGTTGCCACGAGAGATTGTGCTGTATCGGTGTCGTTTTGTGTGGCGAGTAAACGAAATTGACTCGACTCGATCTCTCCGTCTCCTCATTCCTGCACTCCCACAGTGTAATAATTGTGCTGTGTACTCATCCTAGTCTAAATAAGAATGTTGCGGGGGGGGGAAATAATGCCTGACATTTGCAAAGCACTCACATATCTTATTTTTCCTTCCCTCATTCTTCTACATCCCCAAACAATGACAAAAAGACAGCCAGTATTTGAAGGCATGATTTGGTTGACTGAAATTCGCACACTGTGGCACACAACAGTGCTCAGTGGAGCCTGACTCATGGCGTTGATAGTTGAACGCCCCTTTTTGCCCTGTTTGATTAACTGATTTTTCAGACAAAATTAAGCTTTTGGACGGATAAGTAAGCAGTTAACGAATGATTCAGTAGGACGTAAGTATCCGCTTGTACCGGAAGTACTTATGCAACAGACACCCGGAAGTTCCGCAGCGTGACATTAATGCACCGAGCCTATTGATCCTGTACACACAGATCTGCATTTGTAGAACAGCCAACAGGAATGCTTTCTTTCTGAAATGATCTGTAATTTGCTAAAATCTGTTCCGGGGTAGATTTTCTAAAGCCTGACTACAGAGCCAAGAGTAAGTGCAGAAGTCTAGTTTCCCCTCAGACCACTTGAATTACAATATGCTGAAAAGTTATTAGGATTTTTTTTCTCAATGACGCCATAAAAAAAAACTGCCTACCCCAGCTTTAAGTGAAACTGTGGGGAGGTTGAGGGAATAGAAGGGAGGAATTATTGGGACATAGTTCAATAAACACACAGACACACACACACACCTCCCTTCTTACAAACATCCAGCTTCAGCATGCATGTCCTCAAGGGACCCCTCATTAAAGTGTCTCTTGTCATAGTGATGCTCATTGTAGGATATGCTGTGAGTTTAACATAGCATGCTAACCACCAAGAACTGAGCCCCAAAGGCATAATTTGCATGATACAGAGTTGTTTTAGCATAGTGTTAAATGCTCCAAAAGCAGATAAGTGTCTAAGGAGGAACGTGCCAACACATATTTCTGCATTCCCTTTTTTAAATTATTTTTCCAAAAAGTAATTTTCTCGATCCGCTTATCAATAAGCGGAAACTCCTGACAAGAGCAAAATGAATGAACTGACTGTCAAATCACCTTAAACACTAAGTAATACATAAGGGCTGGCCAGAAACTGCAACTGCATAACCCCCCCACCACCACCACCACCACCAAGTTTATTGTCTGTGCATGGATATATTTTTACAACTAAGTCACAGCTATTACTTAATGAAAACAATAAAAACGTACAGAAAAAAAACAAAAACTCAAGGAGCCTTAATTCCCTGACATATTGCCACCTGATTGCGTCACACATTCACCAGCAACTTAGTCTTTTAAAATAAGACCCCACACTGAAGCTTTGCCTGCAGGCCATCAAACAGGGGAGACTGAGTCTGGGGACAATAGTCAATAAATGATGAGGCAGTTGGTTTCGTCTTGTTGAAGAGTTGCATTGACAGGTAAGCTTATCTGTCTAGTGCACACGGAGGTTCAAATGACAAATGGCGAATCAAAAATTCAATTAAAAATAGTGCCGCACCATATCAAGAGTCAAACTTTTTGAATCATTCCACCATCTACACAGCCCTGCACATGTGGAATGAAATATATGCAAACAATCTCACGCATCATGTTGATGGAGCATTTCAGCAATCCTCCCTCATTGGCATTCAGAGAGGTTCGTGACTCATGTTCCCAGCATCATTGTGTCTGACAGCGCAGGCCTATTTCTGTTACAAATGACATCAGATGACACGGCATCAACTTTAAAAACTGGAGAATTAGCCACTCAGGACACTGCTGCTCTGTCTCCAAATTATCCCTTCATAGCCCTGTTTTATTCGTGATCCTTTATTCACAATGTTAAACACACACAGTGGTAAGTGAAAGTCGTTTCTGGCGGAGTTTCTGGTGTGTTGGTCTGAACCCAACTGTGGGAACGAAGTCTCCCGCAGGAACCAGAGACATTAGCATTTGACAAATAAAGTTGTCACCGCTGCTGCTTATGACTAGATGGGTTGCTTTGAAATGTAATTACAAAAAAAACAGCCTGACATCCAAATTATTGCCATCAACTCCACTTTTGAAATGTACCATCAACACCAATTCACTTGTCATTTACATTCAGTTTCATGGGCATTATTCCGAGTGGTGTATTTTTTCTTTTTCTTTTTTTTTCTTTTTAAATTATGTTTTGGAAAATTAGGATTTAGCTGATGGGTTTTTTTTGTCTTGTCAAGTGTCTGATCATCTGAAAGTTTTATATACCATGCAAAAATCCTTTAGTAGGCTCCAAATAGTTTTCAAAAAATAAGTTTATATCTAATAAATGAAAACTGATCTCCAACTAAGAGATCAATTTTCCGCCTTGAATTAAATTCAAATTTTTGATCTTTAAGTTAAAGTCTCTCACCATAAGTATACTAACACAATTTGCCTTAAGGTGTGAACAGACTGTATGATTGGTGTCGACTAAATTGTTTATTGAAGGTCACATAGTATGGCGGCTAAAATGTAAAATATTTATCCATCCCCCACTGTCAAGACTGTGTGCGTTGAAGTGAGGCTACTGTCACATTGTGTTTGGTAGAATGGCAATGCTGCAACCTACACCGATCAGCCAAAGCATTACGACCACTTACAGGTGAAACAAATAACGATGATCTTCTCCAAACAAGGAGACATGTCAAGGTGTGGGTAGATTAGATGGTAGGCGAACCATCAGTTCTTCTAGTCAACGTGTTGGATGCAGGAGAAATGGGCAGGAGTGAAGATCTGAGCGACTTTGACAAGGGCCAAATTGTTGTGGCCAGATGACTGGGTCAGAGCATCTCTGAAACGACAAGGCTTGTGGGTGCTCCCAGTCAGCAGTGACAGCGTTCTGAGGAGGGACAAACTACAAAACAGTGACAATGTGTTGGGCACCCGAGGCTCATCGATGCGCGAGGGCAACAAAGGCTGGTCTGAACCGACATAAAATCTACTGTGGCACAAGTCACAGTCGCACCCTGCTGCATATGGGGCTGTGTAGCTGTAGAGCGGTTAGAGTGCCCATGATGACCCCTGCTCACTGTCAAGAGTGTCTGCAATGGGCATGCGAGCGTCAGAACTGGACCTTGGAGCAGTGGAAGAAGGTCGCCTGGTCTGATGAGTCCTGTTTTCTTTTAGATCACGTGGATGGTCATGTACGTGTGGGCCGTTTACCTGGGGAAGTGATGGCACCAGGATGCACTATGGGAAGAGAACAAGCTGGTGGAGGGAGTGTGATGCTCTGGGCAATGTTCTGCTGGGAAACCTTGGGTCTGGCCATTCATGTGGATGTCAATTTGACACGTGCCACCTACCTAAACATTGTTGCAGACCAGGTACACCCCTTCATGGCAGTGGTATTCCCCGATGGCAGTGGCCTCTTTCAGCAGGATAATGCGCCCTGCCAAACTGCACACATTGCACGGGAATGGTTTGAGGAACATAATGAAGTGTTCAAGATGTTGCCCTGGCCTCCAAATTTTCCAGATCTCAATCGGATTGAGCATCTGTGGGATGTGCTGGACTGACAAGTCCGATCCACGGCGGCTCCACCTCGCAGCTTACCGGAATTGAATGATCTGCTGCTAATGTTTTGGCGCCAGATACCACAGGACACCGTCAGGGGTCTTATGCCTCATGGGTCAGAGCTGTTTTGGCAGCCCACAGAAGACCAATAGCATATTAGGCAGGTGGTCATAATGTTTTGGCTCCTCAGTGTGTGTCAGCTGCTGATGGACAGTCAATCTTTTTCTTATGACACTGGAAAAAAAGGCATTCGAAATAGTCTAGTGAAAAAAACGTAGTTGTTTTAGTCAAAGCAAGTTCTTGCATTGTGAAAATTAGAGAAAAAAAAGCAGAGGAGGAGGATTTGGACATGTTTGACACATTTATGTTCTGTTCTCAGACTGGTCCAGATTACAGTTATAGACATCAACTGTTTCTTATATTATCGTGACTGTTTGAGGGCTTGATCAATATGAATCTTAAAACACATCACCAGATGTGTGCCAACGGTCCTTGGTGAGCTGTTCTATTTTATATAGGCCAGTTAAGAGTCTCCATGATCTTGGAAACTAGTTGTTCCTTACCAATTGGGATTCAGTCTTGAAATCTTCCAGTGTGTTCCCGGCTTATTCATTGTGGGATTTTTCTATAAGCTTAACAAATGAAACATGATCATTTCTTTGTGCCCAGGAAACGACACTCACTACGAGGTATGATAAAAGAGGATGCAGGATTTTCTATGTTTTTTTTTCTTCTTCTTCGGGAATGGACTTGCAACCTCTTCCACCAACAAAATCTTCTCTTTTTCCTCCTTTTTCTCCCCAATTGTACTTGGCCAATTACCCAACTCTTCACATCCAGCTTCCCCCCCTGCAGACACGGACAATTGTGTCTGTAGAGACGCCCGACCGAGCCGGAGGTAACACGGGGATTCGAACCGCCGTCCCCCATGTTGGTAGGCAACGGAATAGACAGCTATGCTCCCCGGGTGCCTAGAATCCTCTCTCCATTTTTATCACATCTCGTAGAGAGCATCACTTCCTGTGCGTGAATGGAGGATCACGTCTCATTCGCTGGTATTGCGTCATTAGTACCCCATTTTATCACACCAGGCTATTTGAGCAGTGGAATGAAGTCGTGTATTTAAGAGCCAGAGGTATCAATTTGTTGCGTACACACTCCAGATCTTAAAATAAAGAAAATTACACAGTCGCTTTTAGATGTCCAGAATTGCAATGTGGGGGCCCTTATGTTCAACACCAAACCTCTTTGGTGTTGTTAGTATTGTAGCGAATTCAGGGGGCAGCCGGGAAGCGAACCTGGTCACCCGCGCCACGGGCGACTGTGCTAACCAGTCAACTAAAGGGTTCGACCCCTTAGCCAAGGACTAGTGAGTCTAGTCATCCGTGGTCATTACACTACCCTCCCTCCTGCAGGAAGCACATCCCATGCTCAGCATACCAGCTCCCTCACGTCTCTGGGCACACGCGCTTCCGATAGCCTCACGGTCTCACCATCCCACTCCTGATACCAATGTAGCAAATTCAGGGGGCAGCCGGGAAGGGAACCTGGATCTTCCGCACCACGGGCGACTATGTTAACCAGTCAACTAAAGGCTCCGCCCTCTTAGCCGAGGGCTAGTGAGTCTAGTCATCTGTGGTCGTTACAATGTGTTGTAGCGAATTCAGGGGGCAGCCAGGAATCCGCCGCAGCTCGGACACGAACACGGGTCGGCGCTAACCAGTCAACTAAGGGTCTGACCCGTTAGCCAAGGGCTAGTGAGTCTAGTCATCCGTTGTCATTACACTACCGCCCTCCTTCAGGAAGCGCGTCTCCGCGCTTCAGCATACCAACTCCCTCACGCCTCTGGGCACACGCGCCTCCGATGGCCTCACGGTCTCACCATCCCACTTCTGACACCATTGTAGCGAATTCGGGGGCAGCCGAGAATCCGCTGCAGCATGAACCCCTGCGCTAACCAGTCGACTAAAGGGTCCGACCCGTTAGCCAAGGGCTAGCAAGGTTATGTGTTCAGTGGAACGGTTTTGGAAAAGTTAAGCTGTGGTACACACCCAAGCCTGGAAGTGAGCTATTCCTAATCGCTAGCCTGGCAGATGAGAACCCAAACCCACAGCTCACAGACAGGGAGGTTACAGTAATAATCAGTTTAATGGTCAGGGGCAGGAAGGTGTCAGTACACAGGAAATCATTCTGACAGGCGACCAGATCATCAAGGGGGGAGGAAGACAGACAAAACAGGCTCATAACTCAAGATCTTGTTACCTGGGTTTTCAGTCCAAATGGGCAAAGAGCTCCAATGAGGGGCAAGAGAAACAAGGTTCAGGCAACAGGTAGAAGCCATCAAAGTAGTAGACTGGTACAACGAGAGTATTTGAAATGCTGAAGGAACAGGGAAACCGGGAGAAGATATGTGATGGAGCTAATCAGGGAATGAGGAAGAGGTTGCAGGGTTGACACAGGGTTGACTAATGACAAAACCAGGGGGAAGAATTGATACGACAAGACAGGTACTTCAGAATAAAGTAAGAAAAACAACAGACAATGATTGAGGTTATGATGAGTTGACTGAACTAGGAGAATGACTGAGGCTATGGCCGACAGCGACTGCTGATAATAACTGACTGAACCACCCTAGAACACATAGTAAAATGGCTGACTGGGCTGAACCAACAGACACGTGACACCTGTGTGTCCTAAACAAAAGGGAGCCATGCTGAATAGACTCAATTTTTGACGGATGTTGTTCCGCCTCTAGTACTCACAGGACTGCCAACTCAATGACAATTTAAAACATGATGCAGGGGACAGAAAAAGTTTCAGTCAGAGCTAGCATGTGAAGGTTGGATCAAATATCCCACCAGCAGGTGAGGGGTGAAGACCTGGTTTGGCCATGTTGTTTGGCTCACACTGCTGATGCTGGGGTATCTGGGATTAGCAGGGTGTCCAACAGAAGGAATAAAGAGAGCAAGAGAGAGAAGCGAGTGAGCTGTGGTCATTTCTGTGTATCGTGAGTGTTAAGAAGTTGGCAGCCCTGAGGCATAAAAAACACTGGCTTATTCTCTCTCTCTCTCTCTCTCTCTCCTCTCTCTCTCTCTCTCTCTCTCTCTCTCTCTCTCTCTCTCTCTCTCTCTCTCTCTCTCTCTCTCTCTCTCTCTCTCTCTCTCTCTCTCTCTCTCTCTCTCTCCTCTCTCTCTCTCTCTCTCTCTCTCTCTCTCTCTCTCTCTCTCTCCTAGTTTATAACTGATAGCCATCTAAAAGAGACAATGATTTAGCTCCGCCACGTTACTCACCAATAACAATTTTTTGTTATTATTATTTTAAAGGAAAGATATGACTGATGAAGTAATTGCTTTCTTTGTCAGCTAAGCACATCTGTCTCCAGCGGGAAACGGCAGCTTCCTGTTCATGTCAGGTCTGAATGGATGAGAAGATGCTGCAAGGCCACGTGAGCACTGGAATCAAACACCAGCACAACCGCAGAGGCTCTTAGCTGTGTTTTACTGCTTTGGCTGATAGCGAGGAGTCAGATACAACCTGAGGGTCATCTGTGTGCAAGTGGCAGATAGATCCTAACACAATATGTACCATGGTAGTCCCACTGCCTTGATAGTGCATCCATTCCATCCATCCATTATCCAAACTGCTTATCCTGCTCTCAGGGTCGCGGGGATGCTGGAGCCAATCCCAGCAGTCACTGGGTAGCAGGTGGGGAGACACCCTGGACAGGCCGCCAGTCCATCACAGGGCCAACACGTGCACACACACACATTTACACGTAGGGACAATTTAGTACGGCCGATTCACCTGACCTACATGTCTTTGGACTGTGGGAGGAAACCAGAGCCCCCGGAGGAAACCCATGCAGATACAGGGAGAACATGCAAACTCCACACAGAGGATGACTCCGGACAACCCCCAAGGTTGGACAACTCCGGGGCTCGAACCCAGGACCTTCTTGCTGTGAGGAGACCGCGCTAACCACTGCACCATCATGCCGCCCCTTGATAGTGCAGTGTCACCGCAATTTTAATCTAGATTTGAATATACAAAAGTATTATTTTAGTGTAGTCACAGTACCATTATTATCCATGACCTTAACCGTACCATGATCAACTGTTCATATTGACCAGTCAAATTTCTATTGAGTGCTATCATTCCACCATGGTGCAATTTCGCAAGAGGTGCTTGCAAAATAATAGATGTTAAACCACCCCATTTCAAAGGGTAGATAATAGGTGTGACAGGTGTGTATGGGGCTCAGTAAAGCTCTGTTTTCATGAGCGCATGTCTCATATGCAGAGAAACACATACACCGTGTGGAACATTACGGTGATAAAGCCCAAAGAAGCTGTAAGAGTTATACATTTCATATAACTATCTGATAAAAAAAAATGTCCCTGGATGAGCAGTGAGTGCAGGACAGGACATTCATAAAAGCAGCAGAATAGTCAGTTTACCCTCGGTGGAACCTGGCCAATTTCATATCTTGTTACTTCCACTGCTATGCCCAAAGCTGTCTTTGTTATCAGTCAATTTGTGTAGTTTAATAGGCTATTTCTGAGGTTCCCAAACAGTTTTGCCAGTTGTTTCTACGTCACCTAAAAACTGGCCCACTCTCTTCCTCTATTTACATCAATGCATTGCTTTACAGGAGTGTCTAGCTTTAAAGATGCAGACATGTCAGCATTGGAAATCAACACACATAGGATATATATTTAGTATATTATTATCAATTGGCTATAGCTATGATTAGCTATCATTTGATTTGTTGAATCTAATTTATCCAGTATGAATGAAAAAAAAAACAGTTCATAAAAGGATCTTAAAGACTTGTGGCAAAATAGATTTGGTGCTGTATGTGCAACCCATGTGTATCTAGAATAGTGTGCTGGTCAGAAATGGCTTTCTTGTTTAATATCCCTGGAAAAAAATCTTATTCTGTGCTGATAGTCCAGCACAACACTTATGTGGTGAACTCAAAAGCAAAAAAGAAAGTGTACATCTTGTGGCAACTTGACATGAATAGGTGATGGTAGCCAAGAGCCTTTTAGAGTTCCACTTCCTTCAAGGAAAAAATACCCAGAAAAGAAACTGTGGTGTTGTGGGATACAGAATGAAAATATTTTGCGAATAAGAAAAATATCACCCAGTCTAATGAATCCTGGCTGTTGCTGAGGACTAGGCTGTGGAGACCTGATGAGGCCATGCATCTATCATGGTGGTGGTGGTGTTGTTATTGTGGGGTGTGTTTTTGGCCCCTTGATAAATTGAGAGAAAATTTTGAACAAGTTAACTCTAAAGGTTAGCATCAGTGAATAGTTTTGTGTTTTTTTTGTTTGTTTTTTTTTTAAATGAAGACAATCCATAAGGGCTAATAAGAGTCAAGGACTGGTTCTAGAAACATGAGTCAACCTACTCAATTCAACTATGGAAAGCGCTGGAGTCAGCATAGGCCTCCCTGTGGAACACCGCCTGCCACATGCACAACAAAGCAGGGCTGCATGAAGGGCAAAAGAGAGGTGCAATGCAATAATGTAAGAGAGGGTATTACTGATGTTTTGTGCACTCTGGGTATATGAAAATTGGTGTGTACTCAAGATCAGGCCGCAGCGTGGGAAGACTGTCCTTCACCCGGCTAGCCGGAGTTCAAGCCGATGTAACAATTATCCACCCTGCTGAAAACATCCTGGAGCATGAGGCTGAACTAGCTGAGGTGGGCACTGCTTTGTAGCTGAATGTGACCTCTGACCTCCCGGCAGACAGCTGGCTTTCTCATTTTATTGATTTGTTTTCTGTCTATCTATCTATCTATCTATCTATCTATCTATCTATCTATCTATCTATCTATCTATCTATATATCTATCTATCTATCTATCTGTCTGTCTGTCTGTCATCTACCTTTTTTGCTCCTCGTAGGAAAAGTCAACAACACTGAACAGTTATAGCGAGAGGGAAGCACAGCTTTACTGTCGTTGTGCAGCCACAGTGCAATCTCCCCTCATGAAATCCCTGCAGCACAGTTCAATTCCACATCACTGCAGGATACCTAGCCATAATCTGACATCCATGAAAGGTTGGTAGGGGTAGCAAGAGTAAGCATATGCTTTCGCGTCTGTGATATGGTATGAAAATTGGAACCAACGTGTGATGGGCAATTTGAGATCAACAGCGGTATTTTTCAAGATAAGGCAATGTTGTTCTTTAAAGTCCCACTATTTCAGCCAGCTATCAGGTCACATCCCTGTGCTATAGATGCTAGTGGAGGCTTAATGCCTCAAACGGATATTCATATACAGGTACTGTCTACAAGGTGATGTACTGGGTATTGATAATGGGTACAATGCAGTCACTAAAGGAGATGTGTGCAAACAAAATGTTAACATGCATCTTCAAATAATTCTCTGTGTACTTATAATTCAGGTCAGCCAGTCCTGTGACGTAATATACAAACACGATATGCGGAAGCTAATAAATGCCTAACTAGGGCTAACTGGCGTATGTCCTATGGGTGGAACACTGCAGGGTTTTCAAAGAATTAGAGTTGAACTAATAAATATTTATTTGAAATACTTCTCCCCAGTCAGTGGAACCTCATGTTGTACGTCCTGCAAGTGCTTTATACCGTAAAACAACAGCCTCCCACCACAGCATGGTGTGTTTTACAGTACTTCAGAAGTTAGTTATATGAGAATCACTCGGCATTTCAAGTCTTAATGTGCTTCCCGCTCTTTGACAGCTGCAGGCTTCCCTAGAGACAGCAACCTCGCCATTCTAATCGCTGTGATGAGCGAGAAAGTTGGCTTGATCCAAAACTTATGAGGGATCCTTGACTGAACTTGGGAGATTAAAAGGATGAATATTTAACATGCTAAGTGCACTAAAACTTTGAACTTGCATCTGACCTCACATTTTTAAGGGATGTCATCTGTTAAAGAGTGTTCGGAATGTAATGGTTCGCAGTGACAGGTGGCTCTGAAATACGTCTCCCCACAAGAGGAGGGGGAGCAGTACTTATGGACTCTTCTTTTGTGTGTGCACGCTCTCTCAGGAGTCTTTGCAGTAGTGGCAACCTCAGACGCCATGATGGACTGCTTCTGTGCTTTGGTCCCTATAAGAGCCCTGTTTTGATGGTTAATCTGTGATGTGCTCTAAAAGGTATTCATGAAAAAAACACCTTATCTTCTTATCTTTCATTCGAGCCTATAGCTCTGAGATGGGCACAGAGGTCTCGAGTTTTTTTTAGAGCCGTTTTCACCAGTAGTAAGACTTCTGAAGATACATACAACAGAAATAGCCAATATTTGACCATTCTTTCCAGTGAAGGAAAATTACTATTTAACTGCCATGTTTTACCCTCATGGCAATGACACAACTTTGTTGCAGTGATCCTGAACCGGGAGACTTCCTCACATTTGCGTTGTTCCAGCAACAATTTGATCAGTGTTATTAAAGGCTAATCAATGAAATGACCCAATCAGCTTTAAGATTAATAGTTATGATCGTATGGACATGACAGCTATGATCACTAATCTGCAGCTTCTTAATGATAAAAAAAAAGCACGAAGTTACTATCCTAAAACAAAGCTCACGAAAAGTCCAACATGCTAAATATTGAATATAACATCACTGTATTTCTGGATGTTATGCTTAGCTGGCTTTACATGTAAATTTAGACAAACGTGTGACTAAACAGTATTTTACATCTATCCATCCATTATCCAAGCCGCTATGCTTTGCTTAGGTTGTAGATACAAAGACTGACCAACTTGCATGTGAGGGCAACTTATAGTAAAATTCACTTTAATTTAAGTTATTCTGGACCAACAACAGGTGTGTTTATTTAGGATCACATCCTAAATAAATCCTGTAAATGATAGTAACAATAATAATGATAATAACAATAATAAATCCTGTATTTATCCAGCACCAATTAAAGAGTAACTAAACCCTGGACCATTTTAGTGAGTTTACTGATATCTACAAGGTTAAAAACCATGTAAAGGTGAAAAACATGGCAGGCTGGTCTTGGTTACTTTGTGGTGTAAGCTTAGCAGGGTAAACACAGCTGCAGCTAATAACATTAATAATGGATCTGTTGGATGTAGGTGCATCAACACACGTATCAGCATTGACAGACAGAGCATTAACAACTGTCAAGAATACTGTAAATACTGTTTTTTTGTCACACCTAAATCCAACATATCTAAATGGTCTAAATGGTCTAAGGTTCAGTTACTCTTTAAAATGTTAAGCAACAATATTCTAATGATTGTCTTGATGCACGCTCAAGAGTCAATAATCCAGGTAAGAAAATCAAAGAAGGTTGAATCAGTTCTGTCAATAAATGTATCCAGATGAACTGATTCAACCTTCTTTGATATTCTAATAATTGTTTAAGATTGTGGTAACCGGGTTCATTCAGAATACTGTGTCTGTCCTGAACCACAATAAAACATTACTAATAAAATATTTCTGAGATACTTGAGCCTGCCGTTGAGAGAAGGTAATGTCTACGTAATAGGCCAGTTGCCTTGTGTGATTAAAAACTGACAGCTGCTTTATTAGAAGACTCTTGTGTAAACAGATCATCTGTCTTTATACTAGAGACATTTTTATAATTTAGTGTCACAAGCTACACTTGGAATTTTTGGTCAAGACCACAGTGACATTGCATATGTATTATCTGATCTGATCAGTTCATGTTAATGACCCAGTGCTAAACTAACACCCTTCCCTTTACACAATTACCAATCACACCTTACAGGAGTTATGCAGCATAGAGGGCACATGTTACATGTATCAGTGGTTATATGCTATAATATCTATTAGAAGCTCTTGAGAAGCTTAGCATCCCATGTGTTTCTGGTAGTGAATCTAAATTCAACCCATTACAGTATACTAATCTATTCATTAGATTGAAGCTCTTACAGCTTGTATGTGTGATAACACTGGGCGGCACGGTGGCCCAGTGGTTAGCACTGTTGCCTCACAGCAAGATGGTCCTGGGATGGAACCCTGGCCATCCCAGGTCCTTTCTGTGTGGAGTTTGCATGTTCTCCCTGTGTCTGCGTGGGTTTCCTCCGGATGCTCCGGTTTCCCCCACCATCAAAAAGACATGCATGTTAGGGTTAATACTCCTGTCTGTGCCCCTGAGCGAGGCAATGGAAAGAAGAACTGGAGTTGATCCCTGGGTGCTACAGCTGCCCACTGTTCATATACAATAGGATGGGTTACATGCAGAGAACACATTTTGTTGCATTATATGTACAATAACAAATAAAATGCATTCTATTCTATTCGATTCGATTCTATACAGCCCCACATTCTGGACAATGAAAATGTTCATCTAAAGCATTATGGATTTTTAACATTTATCTTAGACGCGAAACTATGGTGAAAGTTGTTGCAAACTAGAGTATGTTTTTTTTCCCTTTCTAAAAACTATACATGCATATCACATCAATTCGCTGTTTTCATAAATGTGGCTACCCTGAAAATTAAAGTTTTACTCTCAAAGGCATACTTTTGGTTTTAATCCAAGTAAAATGAAAAGAAGCACATAATACATTGACTGTAAAATGACCACTCTCTCCTGAGACCACGTCCAGATGTGAAGTACCCCAGCAACATATTGCATTTATATACTCTTGGACTTTGAGCAGGAGAAAAAAAAAAAGAAGCTCATATTTACTCAAACTAGAATATCGCTGATGCGGGCAAGATCCCGGCTGTCAAAAGTTTCTACTTCAACAGAATGTGCCACTGATCTATTTCAGTTCAGCACATTCCAATTTATGTGTCTTCTATATTGTGTCCTGTCATCCCCTCCTGTCACTCCTGCTGTCCATCGTACAAGCGGGGTACGAGCTGCTCATCCCCATCGTAATGACCTCCTCAGGGACGCCGGGGAAGCTGACTGTACAGTGCCGGCACATCCACTGTGTGCTGGAGGACTGCAGCCTCCTCATGTGGAACAATGGAGAGCAAGGAACACGGAGCGGTGTGCTGACCCCACCCTTGTTAAAAGCTCTGATAGCACAGAGAATTCAGACCTCGACACCCAGATGAAAAGACCATGAACATCTCCGGCGAAGCCTCCTCCGTCTGTCTGGCTGTCTGTCTATCCGTCTCTCTCTCTCTCAGTGTGACGGTTGAGGCAGGGCTGGAGAAAGCAAAAGTCTCTTTGACAGCTTGCTAACTGAAAACCACTTTTTGTGAGCCAGTAAAATGTCTCTGGCTCCAGATGGAAATCTGGAGAAAAAGGTTGGTGGCTCCTGGGAGTGGGCCCTGTCTGAGGTTGTGTGGTTGCATCTAGCCTGTGAATCTATCTTTTTGAATGGAAACGAGTTATGAAAATCTTTTTTTTTTTAATGTAGGACATGTCTCTACACATCATGTCTCTCCGCTCTCTACCTCCTAACTGTTCTAGCTTCACAGGAGAGAGAGGGTGAGATAACATACAGTTAGTAACCTGTAGTTCTCCAGGCAGATCAAGCTGAGGGAAAGGTATTGGGGCATCTGGGTAGCGTAGCGGTCTATTCTGTTGCCTACCAACACGGGGATCGTTGGTTCGAATCGCCATCTTACCTCTAGGTTGGTCGGGCGTCCCTACAGACATATTGGGCGTGTCTGCACGTGGGAAGCCGGATGTGGGGGTGTGCCCTGGTCGCTGCACTAGCGCCTCCTCTGGTCGGTCAGGGTGCCTATTCGGGGTGGGGGGGGTAGCGTGATCCTCCCGTGTCCCCCTGGTGAAACTCCTCACTGTCAGGTGAAAAGAAGCATGTATCAGAGGAGGCATGTGGTACTCTGCAGCCCTCCCCGGATCGGCAGAGGGGGTGGAGAAGAGACCAGGACAGTTCGGAAGAGTGGGATAATTGGCCAAGTACAATTGGGGAGAAAAAGGGAAAAGGGAACATTTTGCAAGTGTTCTGTGGCTATCCTCCATAGTATGTGGTAGGTCTACTGTCAATTCAACAGTATTGGAGAAATTACCGTCACACTGCTATCACTTAAGCACCATTTTCTTTTAAAGCTAAAGTTTAGGTCCTGTCAGGCTGGCTCGACAGGGGAACGCTGAAAAAAATCTATGGCTGACAGTTACAGTGGTGGTTTTGCAAGAGAGCTGTTGAAGTTTCTTCAATTTATAATAAGTAGCTCCTACTCCGCTGCACTTTTTCCTGGGCTTTGGATGTGCAAATCTCTTTGTCTTGTTCCGAATCTCTGTCCCACAACAGAAACCCTTCCATTCAATATCTGGTTTTTAAAACGTTTTTTTTGGGGGGGGGGGGGGCTCCGTTCTTTTTCTCCTTCCCTCGTGATTTAAATATCCAGCGAAATCATTGAAATCAATTAGAATCACTTCTGAGCTGTCATCATCTGGACGTGTGATGACTGCTCCACCGGCTTCAGCTCTGCATCCACTGGTGTCTGTGACGGTAATAAAAGAAGTCTATTTTGGTACGGGGTTATGACACCAGGTCCTCATACCCCTTGTTCAGGTATTATTTATAAAGCATCACCGGTGCATGCTGTTCCTGAGGCAGTGCTTACTCGGGGATCATATTTGGTTTATACCGTGCCTGCATGGAATCACAAGAACACGGTTGCTCCTATTTGATATTATCTCCCTGTTAGAGTAATGACACCAATCTGTCATATGCTGACAAAATTTACCTTTTTTAATATTGGAATATTATACACCAGGCCATGGTTGTTTTTTTTTTCTGTCTGAAAGTGCCACGGCCCAAATTTCCCCTGTGTAAAAATACATATTTGCCTTCTATTGTGTTCTGCAGCCCATGTCTTGTATTGTATGCATGACTAAAAGATGTGGTGTTGGGGCGTCGGGGTGGCACGGTGGTCTATTCCGTTGCCTACCAACACGGGGATCGCCGGTTCGAATCCCCGGGTTGCCTCCGGCTTGGTCGGGCGTCCCTACAGACACAATTGGCCGTGTCTGCGGGTGGGGAGCCGGATGTGGGTGTGTGTCCTGGTCGCTGCACTAGCGCCTCCTCTGGTCGGTCGGGGCACCTGTTCGGGAAGGGGGAACTGGGGGGGAATAGCGTGATCCTCCCACGTGCTACGTCCCCCTGGCAAAACTCCTCACTGTCAGGTGAAAAGAAGCGGCTGGCGACACCACATGTATCGGAGGAGACATGTGGTAGCCTGCAGCCCTCCCCGGATCGGCAGAGGGGGGTGGAGCAGCGAACAGGACGGCTCGGAAGAGTGGGGTAATTGGGGAGAAAAATGTGTTGTGTTATGCTGACCCATTGTGTGGGGCTGAGCCGGTCATCACAGGACTGCTTCCCTACCACCAACGACACAGACACTGAATACGCAACAGTCACATTAAAATACACACGCTGTATCAAACACATTATCAGGCCAACACATTTAACACACTCCAGAGGAATACTCTAAACCACGCACTTTTAATGTTCTGGTCAATTGTTAAGATTAACTAGCGTGGTGCCTCTTTGTGAAGAGAGCGGCCTGTACAACCGAATCCGGCTCCCAGAGCTGCGGTCTGGATGTTCCTCTTTTGGTACTTCCAACAAAACAGGGCTCATGAATATGCAGGAGAGGGAGGAGAAGAGAAGCCCCTGCAGGCCTCATAAAAGGCTGCATTAAGCTCCTCTGATTAAATTGAACTCTCCCCTCCTGAGCTGTTAGCGCGGCATCGGGGACGTATACAGAAACCCTTTTCACGTCCTCCATCGACTCATATCGGCCCCTCGCATCACCCACGCCGCTGTTCCACTGCAGGCAGCAACAATCAATAAAGAGCAACATCATAAAGAGAGTCTCTTCTCTCTGCAGGCACTCGCCACTCACTCTCTCCAGCAGGCCGGACCTGGTGGAATGATTTGATTTAAATGCATTGAATACTGCAGGATACCACAGTTTATGGCCGGTAAAGGTAATCCTTAATCCTGCGTAATGGCCCCGACGGAAAAGCATCATGCATGCGCTGATTAAATGAATTACACAAAATGTCTCAGCGCATAAAATAGAGACCATGAGTCAACTCTGGGCAAAGTAAACAGTTTTCGGAGTGGCGTATCACATTGTTTACTGTATCCCCCAGACGGCTGCTTGCTTATTATTCACCCTACACCCCTTTCCGTCACCGCAGAAGGAAGAAATCAACCCAAGTAATGAATAAGGTGCTATCTTTTCAAAAGTACTCCTCTCAAAGACCAACTTGTTTTTTTGTTTTTTTGTTTTGTTTTTTGTGGCTCCCTCGTCTGTATTGAGACCGTTTTTTCTCAAAGGATAATTCTGTTTTTTGCAACTTGGGTCTTATTTCCATGTTTAATTTTTTGCCATCGTGCATATCCCTTATGATATCATTTTAATCACCGGCTTCGTTTTGGAGATTTTGGGCGGCAGCACCACTAGACACAGGATTAAAATGGCATCTTTTGGAGTATTAGACACGTTTCAATTCAAGTCTGATTTAACCCAGTCATCCCGGTGATAGTCAGATGAATATTTAGCCATCGCAGCAGGTTTCCCAGGATTTGGATCTTACATATATAGCTTATGTAAAATGAGCCAAATGCACTGCACACAAAACTGCACACGCACATGGATACCGATACTGTAATTAAAACGGTCATTCCATCTGCGAATAGCAAATGTGTTCAAAGACAGCTCTGGATTCAGCATCTGAAAAGAGTTGAATCTGTGTCACTTTTCCTTAATCTTTCACACACTCGAATGAAAGGCTGTTGAATGAAACGACACTGATTTGTAATTGATCAGCGTAATTCAACATCTGACAGCAAGATGTTGAATGTTTTCTATTTTAATGTTATTTCAACATGTATACATTTCATCGAACAAAAATGGAAGGAATCTCTATGTATGTATGTATGCATGTATGTATGTCCGTCCTCCGATTTTCTTGACAACCATTCATCCAATCTACTTTACACTTGGCGGGTGTATTGGTGAGGACCTAAGAGTGCAGTGTCGAATAGGAAGTCGTTTGGATGAGCAGTTGGTGAGAAAATCGAAGGACATACGTACAGTTGAGGTCTAAATTATTAGCCCCCAAGGAACTATGGAACATTTCCCTAAAATTCTGCCCAGTGTTTGCATCATTCATAAACTTTACATAGTAAAACATTCATCAATGTTAAGGCCCCTATTTGGTACATTTTGGAATGTAAAATAAATCTTCAGCTTTGCTTTATACCAAATGTAGTGAAAATTGAGATGGTCAAAATTGTTAGCCTCCATGTGATTTTTTTGCTTTCAAAACACACCTGAGCAATCAATCAGCTTTCAAGCCACACTTGAGCAATCACTCAGCATTGAACTTTACTTAAGGGACTCCAGTAAACAGGGCTAGTGGCACTTTAACACTTGATTGAGAGGGACTACTCTTAAATTCTTGGTAAGAAGTAATTTCATCATGCCAAAAAGTAAAGAAATCAGTCTGGAACTCAGAAAGAAGATAGTGGATGCTCATCTTAAGGGGGAAGGCTATACTGCCATTTCCAAGCGTTTCACAGTGTCTAGAACAGCTGTATGTTGCATCATTGCAAAGCACAAGGAGACAAATTCTGTTAGAAACAAACCTGGGCATGGTTGAAAGTGCAAGATTTCAAAAAATTTGGAGAGGAAAATAATCAGAGTTGTCAACAACAATCCCTGGATCTCTGCCAAGATGACTGCTGCTGAACTAGCCTCTTCTGGACTTGATGTTTCAAGGAAGACTGTTGTGAGGGCTCTTCATCGTGGTGGGTTTCAAGGTCATCGTCCAAGAAAAACTCCATTGCTCACACAGCGGCACATCAGAGCCAGACTAAAGTTTACCCATGAACATTTGAAACATGGGCATGAGTTTTGGAAGTCTGTCCTTTGGTCTGATGAGACTAAACTTGAGCTGTTTGGGCAGATGGGTGGTGCTTTTGTTTGGCGAAGGAAGGGAGAGGCCTTCGACCCTAAAAACACAGTTGCCACAGTGGTGGTGGGAGCATAATGCTGTGGGGCTGTTTTGCTGCTTCAGGCACAGGGAACCTTGTTTGGGTGCATGGGATCATGAAGAAAGAAGATTATGTTGACATTTTGAAGGATAATGTAAAGAAATCTGCTGCCAGTCTAGCTTTAGGTCGCTGCTGGGTCTTCCAGCAAGACAATGACCCGAAGCATACATCCAAGTTGGTCCAAAACTTTTTGAAGGACACCAAAATCAAGGTCCTGGAGTGGCCCTCTCAGAGCCCAGATCTCAATCCTATTGAGAATCTGTGGCGGGAGCTCAAGGTTAATGTCCATGCTCGAAAACCACACAATTTGGATGAGCTGGAACAATTTGCCATGGAAGAATGGGCCAAGATCCCTCAAGACACATGTGCCAACCTACTTAGGAACTACCATATGAGGTTGTTGTCAGTTGTGAGTCAGAAAGGTTAGAGTATTGACTATTAATTGTCAGAGAGCTAATAATTTTGGCCTTGTCATTTTTGTTTTTTTCTTTTTTCAATTCGCGCATCAGTAAAATATCTTAATCAAGCTTAGTGTAGATTTTGTCTTTGTTCTTTTGGAAGCAATTAAACTATAAACATTTTTGGTTATGGTCATTCCCATGGAAAAGTTAAGGGTTTTGTTTGATTTCATAAAGGGGGCTAATAATTTTGACCTTAACTGTACATACTTCTGACATTCGGCTTCTACCTTCTCAGCTGGCGGCCCTGTGATGGCCTGGCGGCCTGTCCAGGGCGTCTCCCCCCCTTCCGCCCAATAACTGTGACCCTGAGAGCAGGATAAATGGTTTGGATAATGGCTGAATGGATTCCTGCAATTTGAACTAGCAATGCAATGAACCATTGTAATGTAATAAGTTAATAAGGTGATAAGTTTCACCGTCATTTCCACTTCCATATATGTGGTAGTAACAACAAGTCTTCCAACCCAAACGACCACAAAGGTCGTTTGTCCTCTAACACGACCCACAGGAGCATTTCCTGAATTAGCGCCCCTACCAGCGGCAGAATATATGCCACAGATACTTTTGTGTTGCTTCGCTGTCTAGTATAGTAACCAAGATTGCTACTGGCAGTATGTTTACATATGAATAACGTTATAAGAGCTAACTTAACGTTAGCCAAAAGTTAGAAAGTCAGCTAGCGTGGACATTATAACCGCTATGTGACGTTAAACTTTGCTTTATTAATATTGGTTCTCACGATAGCTCATGGAAGGAGATCACTAATTTTTACAGGGAAAGTAACATTGTAATTACGGAGGACCGCAAGGAAGTAGCTTAAAACGTAACTAAGCTGCTTGTACAAATTACCTATGAAGTCTTTTTTTTTTGGTGGAGAACAGTCTCGGTCGTAAAGTTGTGTCCAGCAGTGGTCCCACGTCCAAAATCGCCAAAATGAAGTTCAGAATGGAGCTGATGAGTAAAATGACATCATAACCATATACATGATAGAAGTGGGCACTATATCTCCAAAGTAGCAACACCGTGATATGGGTGTAGTTATCATCTGGCATTTTGGTGATGGTAGTATTATGGTATATCTTAAATGATGTCATTCCCTGCTCTTAAAGGCTGCATTTCAGTAAAGTGAGATGGTTTTCTGAACTTATTCCACTGTTTTTTATTTGAGTGCAATGAACAGTGAATGTCTCTGCCTGCTTGGTCATCATATCCACATTACAAATGATCATTTCTCACCGTTTTTTTGTATGTACACTACCGTTCAAAAGTTTGGGATCACCCAAACAATTTTGTGTTTTCCATGAAAAGTCACACTTATTCACCACCATATGTTGTGAAATGAATAGAAAATAGAGTCAAGACATTGAAAAGGTTAGAAATAATGATTTGTATTTGAAATAAGATTTTTTTTACATCAAACTTTGCTTTCGTCAAAGAATCCTCCATTTGCAGCAATTACAGCATTGCAGACCTTTGGCATTCTAGCTGTTAATTTGTTGTGGTAATCTGGAGAAATTGCACCCCACGCTTCCAGAAGCAGCTCCCACAAGTTGGATTGGTTGGATGGGCACTTCTTTGAGCAGATTGAGTTTCTGGAGCATCACATTTGTGGGGTCAATTAAACGCTCAAAATGGCCAGAAAAAGAGAACTTTCATCTGAAACTCGACAGTCTATTCTTGTTCTTAGAAATGAAGGCTATTCCATGCGAGAAATTGCTAAGAAATTGAAGATTTCCTACACCGGTGTGTACTACTCCCTTCAGAGGACAGCACAAACAGGCTCTAACCAGAGTAGAAAAAGAAGTGGGAGGCCGCGTTGCACAACTGAGCAAGAAGATAAGTACATTAGAGTCTCTAGTTTGAGAAACAGACGCCTCACAGGTCCCCAACTGGCATCTTCATTAAATAGTACCTGTTAGAGCCTGTTTGTGCTGTCCTCTGAAGGGAGTAGTACACACCGGTGTAGGAAATCTTCAATTTCTTAGCAATTTCTCGCATGGAATAGCCTTCATTTCTAAGAACAAGAATAGACTGTCGAGTTTCAGATGAAAGTTCTCTTTTTCTGGCCATTTTGAGCGTTTAATTGACCCCACAAATGTGATGCTCCAGAAACTCAATCTGCTCAAAGAAGTGCCCATCCAACCAATCCAACTTGTGGGAGCTGCTTCTGGAAGCGTGGGGTGCAATTTCTCCAGATTACCTCAACAAATTAACAGCTAGAATGCCAAAGGTCTGCAATGCTGTAATTGCTGCAAATGGAGGATTCTTTGACGAAAGCAAAGTTTGATGTAAAAAAAATCTTATTTCAAATACAAATAATTATTTCTAACCTTGTCAATGTCTTGACTCTATTTTCTATTCATTTCACAACATATGGTGGTGAATAAGTGTGACTTTTCATGGAAAACACGAAATTGTTTGGGTGATCCCAAACTTTTGAACGGTAGTGTACATATATCTTACGATTTGACAGCAAAAACAAAAGGACAATTTGCACTCTAAAAGAGTAGTCTGGGAACAAAAGGAATAAAATCTTAATATTTCAGAATATGAGCTCCGTGCAACATCACCATGCAAAACACCGGTTATTTATTGAGTTTCGGTACAAGGTCTGTTGTCCTGATGAAGGTCTTGTGCTAAAAGCTCAGCAAATAAACGTTTAATAAAATAAACTCATACACATCTTATGAAAGCACCAACAGTCCTCTCTAAAACGTTGTCACATTGTTTTCATCAAGTCAAAAATATTGTAATTTGGGGGCGTCCGGGTAGCGTAGCGGTCAATTCCATTGCCTACCAATACAGGGATCGCTGGTTCGAATCCCCGTGTTACCTCCGGCTTGCTCGAAGGTAACAATTGGCCGTGTCTGCGGGTGGAAAGCCAGATGTGGGTGTGTCCTAGTCCCTGCACTAACGGCGGGGCGGGGCGTGATTCCCCCCCCCCACGCGCCACGCCCCCCCCCCCACGCGCCACGTCCCCCTGGTGAAACGCCTCACTGTCAGGTGAAAAGAAGCGGCTGGCGACTCCACATGTATCGGAGGGGGCATGTGGTAGTCTGCAGCCTCCCCGGATCGGCAGAGGCAACACAGTCTCACTCCCAACTTTTCACTGTATGGACGCTTGGTCAGGACCCCTCTTCAGTCAGGACCCCTCTTCGTCACTTTGTAACGCTCTGAGTACCCCTTTGGCGCCAACTTTCAACGTGGAGGGTAGTTGTGTTATGTGGGCTCATCCCATATCCGTCAACAGACAAGGGACTTTTAAAAATATGTTCCCCCCTTTTTCTCCCCAATTTTATCTGGCCAATTACCCCGCTCTTTTTGAGCCGTCCCGGTCCCTGCTCCACCCCCTCTCCGCCGACCGACCAGAGGAGGCGCTAGTGCAGCTACCAGGACAAATACCCACATCCGACTTCCCACCCGCAAACACGGCCAACTGTGTCTGTATGGACGCCCGACCAAGCCGGAGGTAACACGGGGATTCGACCCGGCGGTCCCGTATTGGTGGGCAACGGAATGGACCGCTACGCTACCCGGACGCCAGCACACATGGGCCTGAGACCACACACAGTGCTTTACTTAATTAGCGGCTGCGCACGGCTCATAGGCACACAAAAGATACAATTATCACATTATCATGAACAAATTGTATCCTCTTCGATAATCCCCACTATTTTTTTTTTATTAATAGAAGTACAGAGTCTAAATCTGTTCTTATCTGTGTGCATTCATTGCTAATGGGGTTAACACGCTAAGCTAACAGCTACAACCGTTAGCTCACCGGAATAGCGAGCGTTCGAAGTCCGAAGCAGGAAGTAGCAGCTCCTCGGCCGACTCTTGCGGTTCGGGGTTCCTCAGCTCATGAACTTTAACCGTGGACCCGTTTTCACTCCGAAAACTCCGCCGGTATGATCCGCAAAGACGGCGGAGGAAGGACAACAGAATGCGCGGCGGGAGAAAGCCGCCCGTCGCGCGCTCTGCTATTGGGGGCGGGGCATCCGTCGCGCTCTCTTCTATTGGGGGCGGGGCATCCGTCGCGCTCTCCGCTACTGGGGGCGGGGCATCCGTCGCACTCTCTGCTATTGGGGGCGGGGCATCCGTCGCGCTCTCTGCTACTGGGGGCGGGGCATCCGTCGCGCTCTCTGCTACTGGGGGCGGGGCATCCGTCGCACTCTCTGCTACTGGGGGCGGGGCATCCGTCGCGCGCTCTGCTACTGGGGGCGGGGCACTCGTCGCGCTCTCTGCTATTGGGGGCGGGGCATCCGTCGCGCTCTCTTCTATTGGGGGCGGGGCATCCGTCGCACTCTCTGCTATTGGGGGCGGGGCATCCGTCGCGCTCTCTGCTACTGGGGGCGGGGCATCCGTCGCGCTCTCTGCTACTGGGGGCGGGGCATCCGTCGCACTCTCTGCTACTGGGGGCGGGGCATCCGTCGCGCGCTCTGCTACTGGGGGCGGGGCACTCGTCGCGCTCTCTGCTACTGGGGGCGGGGCATCCATCGCGCTCTCTGCTATTGGGGGCGGGGCATCCGTCGCGCTCTCTGCTACTGGGGGCGGGGCATCCGTCGCGCTCTCTGCTATTGGGGGCGGGGCATCCGTCGCGCTCTCTGCTACTGGGGGCGGGGCATCCGTCGCGCTCTCTGCTATTGGGGGCGGGGCATATCTAAGCGTTTTTTGTTTTTTTGTTGCTTGTTTTGGTGCCTATATGAGTGATCTCAGTCCTTTGTCCTGTTGACGGATATGGGGCGAGACCCATCCATCCACCCATTATCCAAACCGCTTATCCTGCTCTCAGGGTCGCGGGGATGCTGGAGCCTATCCCAGCAGTCATCGGGCGGCAGGCAGGGGAGACCCCCCTGGACAGGCAGCCAGGCCATCACAGGCCATGGGGCGAGACCCTCCACGTTGAAAGTTGACGGCAAAGGGGTACCCAGAGCGTTGAACAGTGACGAAGAGGGGGCCCTGACCAAGCGTCCATATGTGACGAGTTGGGAGTAGAAGGGGTGGAGCAGAGACCGGGAAGAGTGGGGTAATTGGCCAAGTACAATTGGGGAGAAAAAAGGGGGAGGGGATAAAAAAATATATGTGTATTTGGTTTTAATCATTGTCATCCAGCTCGAATGCACGAGTGGAAAAAAACACTACAAAAATAAGTCTTGGGGAAAAAAATTAAATAAATAAATAACCCCAAAAAAAAGGACTAGAATTATGCTTTAACACTGTCATTTGTCTATCAAGCCCCTTGGCTGCATAGTGACCACAGTGGACTGAAGTGTACAGTGTGCAGTAAGCGGGACTGTGCCCGGGGTCAAAACCCCTGCTAGCAAAGTCAATTCGCCTTCCAGTACTACAGTGACCTCCTACTGCCGGATCCTGGGTGTCTCAAGAAAACTCTGAAAACCGGCCGCTGTGATAACAAATCCAGTAACTTGAATTTGGGCTGATTTTCCTCCTTAAGGTCATTGTGGCATCGCTCACTCTCTCTGCGTGCGCTCTAATCACGCGCTATATGTCCCGGAGGCCCAGAGATGATTTTGTCCTGACCTTCTCTGCTGTCTGTCTGCAAGTTTTTTCCCCAGTCAAGAAAAGCGGTGAGGTTAGACTGCTCCGTTAGACGCTACTTGGAAAAAATAACCCAACAACAACAAATAAATCCTCATTTGTCCGAGGCTATACTGAAGCCCAGATAATGCTCCTTTATGAACAGTCTGAGTTGGCTGCACATTGATATGCAGTTTTCATTTAATCCTTTATTCGTTTATATATCTATTACTCATGGCTGTTCATTTTAATCAACATTTTCCTCATCATGACTATATTAGTTACGTACCAGTTACCAGCTCCTTTAAAACAAAAGCCCCGGGCATCCGGGTACCGTAGCGGTCTATTCCGTTGCCTACCAACATGGGAATCGCCGGTTCGAATCCCTGTGTTACCTCCGGCTTGGTCGGGCGTCCCTATGGACACAATTGGCCGTGTCTGCGGGTGGGAAGCCGGATGTGGGTATGTGTCCTGGTCGCTGCACTAGCGCCTCCTCTGGTCAGGGGAAGGAGGGGGAACTGGGGGGAATAGCGTGATCCTCCCATGTGCTACGTCCCCCTGGCGAAACTCCTCACTGTCGGGGGGGAAAAGAAGCAGATGGCAACTCCATGTGTATCGGAGGAGGCATGTGGTAGTCTGCGGCCCCCCCTGGATCGGCAGAGGGGGTGGAACAGCGACCGGGATGGCTCGGAAGAGTGGGATAAGTGGACGGGTACAATTGAGGAGAAAAGGGGGGGGGGGGGGACAAAAGCACCATTAGCATCCTCCATTTCTTGGTGGCCAGCATTATTTACAGTACATCTACAAAGCATTGTTCCAGTCTTTAAGGTGTAAGGTGGCTCTCCAAAAATATGGTCCAAGAACTGATGCAGAATTTGAAAAAAAAAATTAAAAAATTACTCGCTTGCTTTTGGAGAGCTAACCTGTTTCAACCTTTCATGTCTGTGTGTCTCTATGACCCATCTGGGTGCCTCTGTTCCTGCCTCGCCGGTGTTAATAAAACCCAGTTTGGGGCTCTACACCCCTGAAGCAGGCTCTGAACCCACTTCTAGAGCTGAGGGGCCTTACGGGACCACGGACGACGTCTTGGCTGCCATTAGCCTCCCTGTCACACCATTAACTCCCCTCTCTTTGCTCAGACATATCCTTCAGCACCTCATTACCTGTTGTCAATGTTTATGTGGCCCAAATGGCCCGGGCAGATAATGAAGAACATGCTGTAAAGACAGATTACACTCTCTGTATAATAAAACCCTGGAAGAGCTTTCTGGAAATTTCTAATAAGGGAATGCAGCAGTGACCTGGGCAGGGAGGCAAAGCTTTCTTTGTATGCTCAGCTCGAGTCCTCCAACCTGCTGCGAATTTTGAGAAGTGTGTCAAGGGTCTCACTGCAGAGATGGCCTTGTAGCTTAAAGGAAAATATGGTCCAATTTAAGAATTTAAATATAGGATTTGTACAGCTGGGACAGTTTAATCGATATTTGCGAGCACGAAAAATCTTGTCCTAGGGCTAAATACGAGAGGATCACACCTCTATAATCAACAAGTTACTGAGATCTGCAGGCCAGAGATGCCGCATGAAGAAGTGAAACAATGACGTCACTGCTGTTGCACATTAACTGGACCGATAGAAGAAGAAAAAAAGCTTGTTGAAATTCAAAATAAATATTTGCAGCTGAAGTTCAAAACCAGTTAACCATCTTGGGTATGGTAACGTCCGCCTCACACCTCCGTCTTAAAGGACAGCACCCATGATGGTGATGTGCATTTCAGAATCAGAATCAGAATCCAAAACACTTTCTTTGTCGTTTCATTTTGTGCACTTGCGCACATGAAAGGTTAGCCCACAGCAGTGCAACACAAAGACAAAAACACATCCAAAAACCACAACCCAGATAGCAAAATCACTGTGGCCCGGATCCGTCCCACACCCGACACTTCATCCGGCCCACATACCGCGTGGAATGGTGACACTTGGGTGGTCCGCTCCTGTTTGCCAGATCTGGGCCAGAACCAAGCCATAGCGATGCCGCATGTGCCACATATTTGTCAAAGGTGGCCCATATTTGTTTTGTGATATTTGGGCCATATTCACCATTTACCACACGGGCCACTTCAGGGTCACATCCAGATCACATGTTGCCGAGAGCGACGCACCTTTGCCAAAAAAAGCCCACATTTGATTTGGCATATTTGGGCCATGTTTGCTATTATTCACGTGGGCTGCCTCAGGCTCACATCCGTCTTGTCAGGGTCAGAAGAAGGCCATCAGTGCCGCATCATTGCCTGAAATGGCCCACATCCGGATGCTATCTGGGAAGAATAACAAGAACACACGTAGTCTATCCAAACTAACACATACACACTAAAAACAAAACAACTCACTGTCCAGGACAACGAACGCCAGCCAGGAGGACTGTCGGAACTGCCGGTCTGCGTGGGCTAGCGGTTAGCTTAGCCTGCCCCGCTCCCGCGTCCTGTCAGACCGCCCTCGGCGTTTCCTCTTCGGGCGCAGCGCCGGTCGGGGCCGTGGTCCCTGGGCCCTGGGACTATTCGTCTTTCTGTCTATTTCAGCCTTTCTCGTGATCCTACAATGCCCATGTTGCATTCTGCGACCTGGCACACACACACACACACACACACACACACACACACACACACACACACACACACACACACACACACACACACACACACACACACACACACACACACACACAGCCTACAGACTATACACGTGCATTAGGTTACTTACTATGCAACTTTGTGAGCTGCAACTGTTCAGGACAATGAAAGTGGGATTTTCCTTTCTTCTTCTTCTTTTCATTGTGTTGCGCATACGAGGGGGACGGAGAAAAACAGATTGCTCTCTGGAAACACGCCATCATCACATGTCTGGATGCAACAGCGTGAGGAAGATAAAGCGGGGAGAACAACGCTTAACTTTCACCGGCTGCCGGATAACTAAAGACGCGACCTTCGCGAGCAGCGGCTGAGAGCGATAAAACACCCTGTGTATTATGGAAACGTACCGGCAAGTACAGTTAAAAATATGCGAGTTTGCAGCTTTTGGATTTCACCCAAGCTGATTATGATAAGGACATGCACGCGGGAATGTTCGGCGGGAAAGGAAAGCGAGCTCCCGCAAGCCAGATGCCGTTCCTTCAGTGTTTTGTTGTTGTTTTTTTTTTTTTCGGCTGACGAAGATTCAAGTTCGAGTTTCAAATTTCAAGTTTGCCCCCGAGGGGGGAAAATTGGTCGCACGGCATAAACGTCAAAGTCTGCAGAAACATCGATACCACAACTTAAACAGCAGCACAAGGCACCGGAGCCGTCCCGGTCGCTGCTCCACCCCCTCTGCCGATCCGGGGGAAGGGCATGCCTCCTCCGATACACGTGGAGTCGCCAGCCGCTTCTTTTCACCTGACAATGAGTAGTTTCGCCAGGGGGGGGCGTAGCGTGTGGGAGGACCAGCCCCCCCGACCGGCCAGCCAGAGGAGGCGCTAATGCAGCGACCGAGACACATACCCACATCCGGCTTCCCACACGCAGACACGGCCAGTCGTGTCCGTAGGGACGCCCGACCAAGCCGAGTCTCAACGTATTCATAACCGCAGGTCTTGGCAGTAATCTGTCGGTCTTGTCCCGCTGAGGAGAACGTTCCTAAACTTTACGAATCGACAGTTATAACCTTCTGCTTGTATCTCTGAGCACAGGTGTGCCCATGTTGTGCTCCTGCCCCCCCCCCTTCTCGCTCTCCAGGACAATTTTTCTTCCTTCATGGACTGTCTGATGACAATGGATCATCTCTCTCTCTCTCTCTCTCAGCTGCCTGATGACTTCGGAGCCGGTTTGTGATGCAAGCTGTTTTCCTTTGGACACAAGCCCACCCTCCTGCAGATCGGTGCTATCATTTGCACTGTTCCTCGTTTAAAATGGCTTTCATATTATTTGTTTTAGCCACGACAACTCCGGGCATCGCTCTCCTCGCTTCTCTCGTCCGATTTCTCTCTCTGTGTGAATGCTGCGTGGAGGTGTTGCCTGGCCTCTGGTGTGTACGTGAGTACTAGCCTCTCTGCAGGGCCCCGCTGAGCAGAGCTGGCTTTATGACACGGGGTCCCGCCGGCTCGCCAATGCGTCCGTGGGGTTCCTGACTTTGTCTCGGACACAGAGCCAATGAATTTGCCTCCCAGCCTCTTTACAAGTCTATTACCCGGCACATTTAAATTGACCAAATTCTATGCATTAACTGTTTGTATTCTACATTGCCTTGCTCTGTGATATCACATTATGATTCTGTTAATTTTGCGTATTGCATGTCTGTCCGTCCTGGAAGATGGATCCCTCCTCTGTTGCTCTTCCCGAGGCTTCCCCCCATATATTTCTCCCTGATAAGGTTTTTTTCTTTTCGAGTTTTTCCTCGTTCAGGTCCAGGGTTTGTTGTATGTTGTCTTACATTGTTGTATGTTGTACTGATTTTAGGCCCTGTGATGAACTGGCGGCCTTCCCAGGGTGTTTCTCCGCCTGCCGCCCAATGACTGCTGGGATAGGCTCCAGCATCCCTGCGACCCTGAGAGCAGGATAAGCGGTTTGAATAATGGATGGATGGATGGATGGTACTCATTTTAAAGCCCTTCTGGACTACATACCTTGTGATTTTGGGCTAAACAAATAAACTTGACTTGACCACAGTAGGACACCATATATATATATATATATATATATATATATATATATATATATATATATATATGAATTGAACTGAATGAAGGCTGATGACAAGAATACCTTATAGGCTGAACCACCATCCCCCTATCATCTCATCGTCATTATCGTCATTATCATCATCCGTCGTCTGTGACAGCAGGGGAACGAAGTTGAATAGAGGCGAGGTCATTTTTATCAAGTAAACTAAATGAATGCTTTTCAAACATTAGCTAATGTGAACAACTGTTTTGTGCCATTCTCTCCCTATTTTGACCCACAACAGCTGTCCACAGTGTTGTTAAGCATTATAGCACACTTCTATGTAGCCCTCCCAGGGTATAGCTGCAAACCAGGAAGTAAGGGCTGAAGTTCTTACATTCATGGATTGCTGGATGGTTTTTTGGTTCAAGTTGAAAGACACACAGAAGACTGCTCAGTCGCATTGCTGCTATAGGAGTGTGATCTGCACAGCATAGACACCGATACAATACTGAATATATCAGGATCATTCCCCTTTAATGGAGCAGAGATGGGGTGTGACATTACTGATGGGTAGCAGGGAGGACAAGCGTTTCTCTGGACATGTAGGCCGTAGACGAATGTTCATAGCAGTAAGATGAAGCCTCACTGGTAACAAGCAAGAAGTTTTAATGCATGTGCAGGTGCTCATCTCACCTCGGCAAACTCCACTCCGCTGCCAGCATCTTTTCCCGAGCAAGGAAGGGAATTCAACATATTCCCATTGTTAATTATGTGGATCCAAATTTATCTTCAATTAAAAATGAATTATTGTGGATGCTCGGTGCATAACATCACATTATTCAGTTTTACCTAGCCCGTGGTACTATGTATAGAACCAGATCTGACTTATCCAGGTTCTCACCTAATTAGTAGAGAAATTTCCTTTTTGAAAAGATTTTTTACACTGAATCCATCTACTTTCCACGGCTTGGTGAACAAGCTGGTTGTTTTTTTTCCCCGACGAGAGAAAGGTAGAGCGATGTAAGCTGTTTCACTTCAATTGTTCATCAAGCAATGCAGGGGAAAAAGAGGCTATCACGTCTAATGTGCATCTATCCTCGACCCACTATAACTTTATTACACGCAACAGGGGCATACAGAGGGCAGCAACCTTCTCTAAGTGGAGTCGGAGAGTGAATGCCTTGCAGTTTGTCAAGAGAAGGACAAGGTTTTTTGGAAATGTTTTCAATTTCTCGTCTTACTCGGTGGACTCTCTCGAGGCTGAGTCTTCCCTGCTTCACAGCAGGGCGTACTTATCTCTCACTGTTTCTGCCTCTTCCGTCAGGAAATGGAGACATCAGTTCGTCCTGACATCTGGAAAGAATGGCATCGACTAGAGGTGATTTTCAGATTCAGAGGAAGTTGAGTTCTGCACCAAATTCTGCGATAAATTCCTGCCCCCAACAACAACCCCGTGACAGACGTACCATTTCCTACTGGTCATTAGGAAGATTAGTGGTTCCTCATGATTCACATTACTGTTAACTTTACATGCAACTACTAGCACTCCTGGTATGACGACTAGTACTCGCACAAGTGCAATTAGAACCTCAACTACTACTATGGCCACCACAAATACTATCATTACTACAACTGTTGCCAACAGTACTACTGTTACTGTTACTACTACTAATACATGTACTACCATTACTATTGCAACTTCTACAACAACAAAAACACATAATAATAATACTAATAATACTAATGCTATAATAATAATATAATAATATATAATGATAATAATAATATAATAATGAGAATGCACTGAAATGCACACACACGGGGACAGATTTGTCGCAAACTTTTATGGCAAAAAAAACAAGAAAGTGGAGGATAGAGAAGTATGTCCTGTAGCCTAATTATGCATGTGTTTGGATTTTTTGCTCAGCTGCGGTCAAAGGATGATGATGACGATGATGATGATGATGATAATCTGCGGAGTTGCCATACTTGTTTTTGATATAAAATGGTATAGCCACACAAAAAAAAAAATCTTTGTTCAGTTTGGGTCCGTACCACACAAAAAAGACTACGGTATAAGCAATAATGTCCATTATGTGGCGTTAAAGCAACTGATGAGATGAGGTAAGGCTGTATCAGGCTGTATTTAATAGGGATGGGCACAAGGACCTGAAAAAAAAATCTAATTCCTATATACAATTGTTAAATAAACATGTTAAATTAACTTTAATATGACTTATTAGCTCGGTTTGGAGACAAAGCAAGAGAGGCAAGATTGAGATGGCTTGGACATGTGTGGAGGAGAGATGCTGAGTATATTGGGAGAAGGATGCTGAATATGGAGCTGCCAGGGAAGAGGAGAAGAGGAAGGCCAAAGAGGAGGTTTATGGATGTGGTGAGGGAGGACATGCAGGTGGCTGGTGTGACAGAGGAAGATGCAGAGGACAGGAAGAGATGGAAACGGATGATCCGCTGCGGCGCCCCCTAACGGGAGCGTCCGAAGGTAGTAGTAGTAGTAGTAGTAGTCTGTGATGGCCTAGCGGCCTTTCCAGGGTGTCTCCCCGCCTGCCGCCCAATGACTGCTGGGATAGGCTCCATTATCCCCTGACCCCGGTTGGGATAAGCAGCTTGGATAATGGATGGATGGATGGATGGTTGGATGAATGAATACTAATATTAATAATTAATAAACTAAAATTAATCTACAGATTGTATCAAATTTCTCTTGTGCTTTCACGTCATTACAGCACTTTTTTGTAACAAATCTAGTTTGCCAAATAAAGATCGAAGCGTGACCGTCCTTCTTGTCCCTGCCCCGTTCATCATCACAACCATCACCGTTACAGTTGTTATTCAAATAGGTAAGTCATAACTCGTATCTCTAAACTAGAGGTGAATGTATGTATATAGAGAGATGTATGTATGCCTTTATGAGAGCAGAGCAATTTCTATTTCGACAGCATAGCCTCTCACATAAAAACAATCAAGCATGTCTATACTAAATATTTTTTTTCTATAATTGCCTCGGAAGTGAAAAAAAAAAAGCCAAACCTCTTGAGAGCAAAAGGGTCTGACATCTATTTATGGTGAGCAGTTTTTTTATATTAATTTGCCTGTGAGGGTAAAATACTTGAGCAAGCACTCCAGCCTCCTACAAAAAAGGCCACAAAAAAACAAAACAAACAACAACAAAAAAACAGCCCACAGTCCTTACAGTACGTTCGGCCTGGGGCGGGGTTTAATTCCAGTTAAGCCTCAAGGCTAGTCTATCCTTCATATTCATTTTTCAAAAGAAATTCTGGCACAGAAACAGTTTCTTATGTGAAATATGTTCTCTGTTCGTATTCCTCAGTGGCTTTGATTCATTTGAACTACGCAGAATGGTCATGGAAATCAAGCAGTATGACATAGGGAGGCTGCACAGACATTCATAAAGATTGCTTGTCCTGTTATATATATATAAAAAAAGTTTTAAACAAGTTAACAGTGTGATGCACTATAATGTGATGTACGATGTTCACACCAACCAGGCACAAACCTGGTAGGTGAAATGACTGGTGGCATCTCTAGCTGGATGAAATTAGTTAGTATACTAACCCTCTTGATTCTTAACAGGATAAAAATTAAAAAGGATATTTAAATGTCAAAAGTATCCAGCCACTATGGATTCACAAGCCAGTGCATTGTTAGTGCCGGTCCCAAGCCCAGATCAATGGAGGGGGGCTGGGGTTGCATCAGGTAGGCCATTAAACCTTTGCCAAATCAAATAAGCCAATCATAAAATAGATTTCCATGCTGGATCGGTCGAGGCCCAGGTTACCAATGACCGCCACTGGTACTGTTGGCCAGCAGGGTGCTGGTGGAAACTACGCTACTGTTGGGCAAAGGAGAAGGAGAGGGGGAAGGCATATCCAGAGGCAGTGGAAGAGGAGGAAGTGTAAGAGTGCGGTGCGGAGGTGGGAGTCTGAACTTTGAATGTTGGCACTATGATCGGTAAAGGGAGAGAGCTGGCTGATATGATGGAGAGAAGAGAGGCAGATATACTGTGTGTGCAAGAGACCAGGTGGAAGGGGAGTAAGGTCAGGGGCATTGGAGGTGGGTTCAGACTCTTCTACCCTTGGTGTGGATGGGAGGAGAAATGGGGAAGGGGTAATGCTGAAGGAAGAGTATGTCCAGAGTGTGTTGGAGGCGAAGAGAGTGTCAGACAGAGTGATAAGTTTGAAGCTGGAAATTCAAGATGTGTTGATGAATGTTACCAGCACATGTGCCCTGCAAGTTGGGCGTGAGATGGAAGAGAGAGAAACATTCTGGAGTGAACTGGATGAAGTGGTGGAGAGTTTACCCAAGGAGGAGAGAGTGGAGCAGACTTCAATGGAAAGAGAGGAATGTGAAGGGACAGATGGTAGTGGGTTTTGCAAAAATGATGGAAATGGCTGCAGTGAATACATATTTCAAGAAGAAGGAGGAAAACAGGGTGATGTATTAGAGTGGAGGAAAGTGCACACAGGTGGACTATATATTATGTGCGAACTGAAAGGAATCGGCAACTGCAAGGTGGTGACAGAGGAGAATGTAGCTAGGCAGCATCAGATGGTGGTCTGTAGGGGGACTTCGGAGATCAAGAAGAGGAGGAGAGTGAAGGTAGAGCCAAGGATCAAATGGTGGAAGTTGAAGAAGGGAGACTGTTGTGTGGAGTTCAGGGAGGAGTTAAGACAGGCACTGGCTGGTAGCGAAGAGTTGTCAGGTGGCTGGGCAACCACTGCATAACTAGTGAGGGAGACAGCTAGGAAGGTACTTGGTGTGTCATCTGGACAGAGGAAGGAAGACAATGAGACTTGGTGGTGGATTGAGGAATTACAGCAAAGTATACAAAGGAAGAAGTTGGCAAAGAAGAAGTGGGATAGTCAAGAAAGAAGAAGAAAGTAGACAGGAGTACAAGGAGATATGGTGTAAAGTGATGAGAGATGTGGTAAAAGAAAAGGCGTATGACGAGTTGTATGAGAGGTTAGATACTAAGGAAGGAGAAAAGGACTTGTATCAATTAGCTAGACAGAGGGACTGAGCTGGGAAGGATGTGCAGCAGGTTAGGGCGATGAAGGATAGAGATGGAAATGTGCTGACAAGAGAGGACAGTGTGTTGAGAAGGTGGAAGGAGTAGTTTGAGGGGCTGATGAATGAAGAAAATGAGAGAGAGAAGGTTGGATGATGTGGGGATGGTGAATCAGGAAGTGCGGTGGATTAGCAAGGAGGAAGTGAGGGCAGCTATGAAGAGGATGAAGAGTGGAAAGGCCAGATGACATACCTGTGGAGGCATGGAGATGTTTAGGAGAGATGGCAATGGAGTTTTTAACTAGATTGTTTAACACAATCTTGGAAAGTGAGAGGATGCCTGAGGAGTGGAGAAGAAGCATGCTGGTACCGATTTTCACGAATAAGGGGGATGCGCAGAGCTGTAGTAACTACAGAGGTATAAAGTTGATCAGCCACAGCATGAAGATATGGGAAAGAGTAATAGAAGCTAGGTTAAGAGGAGAGGTGATGGTCAGCGAGCAGCAGTATGGTTTCATGCCAGGAAAGAGCACCACAGATGCGATGTTTGCTTTGAGAATATTGATGGAGAAGTATAGAGAAGGTCAGAAGGAGTTAGATTGTGTCTTTGTGGATTTAGAGAAAGCATACGACAGGGTGCCGAGAGAGGAGGTGTGGTATTGTATGAGGAAGTCAGGAGATGCAGAGAAGTGTGTAGGAGTGGTGCAGGATATGTATGAGGGAAGTGTGACAGTGGTGAGGTGTACAGTTGGAATGACAGATGGGTTCAAGGTGGAGGTGGGATTACATCAAGGATCGGCTCTGAGCCCTTTCTTGTTTGCAATGGTGATGGACAGGTTGACGGACGAGATCAGGCAGGAGTCTCCATGGACTATAGTGTTCCTGGATGACATTGTGATCTGTAACGAGTAGGGTGCAGGTTGAGGAGAGCCTGGAGAGGTGGAGGTATGCACTGGAGAGAAGAGAAATGAAAGTCAGTAGGAGCAAGATGGAATACCTATGCATGAATGAGAGGGAGGACAGTAGAATGATGAGGATGCAAGGAGTAGAGGTGACAAATGTGGATGAGTTTAAATATTTGAGGTCAACTGTTAAAAATAACAGCGAGGGTAGAAGAGAGGTAAAGAGGAGAATGCAGGCAGGGTGGAGTGGGTGGAGAAGATTTACAGGAGTAATTTGCAACAGAAGGGTACCAGCAAGAGTTAAAGGGAAGGTTTACAAGATGGTAGTGAGACCAGCTATGTTATATGGTTTGGAGACAGTGGCACTGATTAAAAGACAGGAGGCGGAGCTGGAGGTGGCAGAGTTGAAGATGCTAAGATTTTCATTGGGAGTGACGAAGAAGGACAGGATTAGGAATGAGTATATTAGAGGGACAGCTCAGGTTGGACAGGTTGGAGACAAAGCAAGAGAGACAAGATTGAGATGGCTTGGACATGTGTGAAGGAGAGATGCTGGGTATATTGGGAGGAGGATGCTGAATATGGAGCTGCCAGGGAAGAGGAAAAGAGGAAGGCCAAAGAGGAGGTTTATGGATGTGGTGAGAGAGGACATGCAGGTGGCTGGTGTGACAGAGGAAGATAGATAGGACAGGAAGAGATGGAAAAAGATGATCCGCTGTGGCGGCCCCTAATAGGAGCAGCCAAAAGGAGTAGTAGGAGTAGCAGTTGTTGCAGTAGTAGTAGTAGTGTTTAAATGTCAAAAGCAAATGAAAACAAAATAGCAAAACAAATACTTAGGGCAATGCACCATGCTATGGCTCAATGTGTATACATCAACAGACGAGGAACATCTGCCCTGGCAGGGGCCTGCATATACTGGGATAGGCTCCAGCATCCCTGTGACCCTGAGAGCAGGATAAGTGGTTCAGATAATGGATGGATGGATAATAATGATGATAACAATAATAATAATAATAATAATAATAATAATAATAATAAAAACTGTCAAAATATAAAGACCTTGAAATCGAGACTGAATGAATGTGGGGAATGAAAACCACAACAATACCAGTAGTGATAGGAGCCCTGAGACTTGTAGAAAAAGGGATGGAGAAATACACCCAAAGGATCCCGGGTAACATCAGAATACAAGAACTAGAGAAGATGGCACTACTTGGAACATCTCTTATCCTCAGAAAGGCACTATCCATCACATAGACTTCTACCTCATTCTAACCCTAGGCCCAAGGAATAGGCCTGGTTATTATGCCGTATTATGGCATCAAGTTAAAGGAAATTTAATAATAATAATAATATAATAAATGTCACTACTAAGTCTAGCTGTCATGTATGTATTAACTAAATCAAAATTTCCACCACGCTATATAAAAACAAGTTGCAAGATTCCTACTAGTTATAACTAAGAACTAAGTTGTTGCTAAACTCTTACATGTAACAGCCACAAGGTGCCCACCTATCCATAACCTTCTGTTACTCTGAGATGGGGTCTCATTCTTACCATGGGCAGCTAGTATTTATCTGGTGTTCAAAGATAGCATTGTTTGTTGTGTATGCTGCACTTACCTTTCCATGGTGTACAGCATAGAAGTGCAGCATATGGAGCCATCGCTGAACTAAAACTCACCCGCACACATTGGAAACAGCAGCAAATATTGGGTCCCAACGTTCATTTAATACTGATTAAACAGGTGGTCGCGGAAGCAAAAACTCGGGTCTGGGAGGAGCTCGGCGAGGCTATGGAGGAGGACTTCCGGTCGGCCTCAAGGAAGTTCTGGATCGATGGATGTTTACCATAAACCAACACATACTGATCAGTACTTAAGGTTTGACTCTCATCATCCACTGGAGCACAAACTAGGAGTCATCAGGACGCTGTACCACCGAGCTGACAGCGTCCCCACCGACACAGCGGCCGGGGAAGGGGAGGAACCCCACATTAAACGGGCCCTGGTGAAGTGTGGTTATCCTAACTGGGCGTTTGTCTAAGCCAGGAAGACGCCCAAACAGTGCACCAGCCAATACAAGAGGGAAGAAGGACAACAGCTGCCTAAGCGTAAACCAGTGGTGATTGCGTATGTGGCGGGGGTGTCGGAAAAGTTGTGACGCGTATTTTCCAAACACCGTGTCTCAGTTGCTTTCAAACCCCAAAGCATTTTGTGCCAGAAATTGATCCACCCCACAAGGACCGGGTCCCCTGGCACAAACAGAGCAACATAGTGTACGCTGTTAAGTGCCATGACTTGTACATCGGGGGAAACTAAACAGACGCCGGCCAAGAGGATGGCACAACACAGGAGAGCTACCACATCAGGCCAGGACTCCACAGTCTACACCCATCAACAGGCCAGTGGGCACTCTTTCAGGGATGAGGATGTGCCCATCCTTGATAGGGAGGAACGCCGGTTTGAACGGGGAGTCGAAGAGGCCATCTATGGGAAGAGGGAGCGACCATCCCTGAACCGAGGGGGGGCCTAAGAGTACATCTGTCACCAACTTCCAATGCAGTGATTGTAACTATTCCCCAATCCTCTCTGAATAGTACACATGGCCATTGTAACTCTAGTTAATGGTCATGATAATTTGCATATGAAACTGAGCGTTGGTTTCGGTCATTATGCCGCTGTATTGTTCATAAGGGAGGGGACACCTGCAGCCAGTTGAGACTGAAGAGGTCACTTAGATGAGCGATGAAACATTTCTCTCAATAAACGCTGTGTCCAGATGAACTGATTGAACTTTCTTTGATTTCCTTACCTGGATTATTGAGCATGCATAGAGACACGTGTCCCATGCTGTCTAGTGTGTTTCCATGCTGTAGCGGTGCGAGGGTGTGTTTTACGGAGACGTTCAAGCTCATCAGTACATTCTGTTACCTACCTGACTGTTCAGTAAACTGGAACAAACCATCAATACTGTTTTTCTTTTGTCTTTTACTTTTTTTGTGTTTCTTTTCCTTACAATTCAGAGCGTCAAAGTCCCTTTTCTCCTGTGGCCCTGCCGTTGCAAAGTGGTCAGGGAGGGTGTGGACTCTGTTCCATGCCGAGTCGCCTGACCGTTTCTTTTGCCATGCCAGCTGCAGGTTTCTGCAGGGGAATGTAATGCCTGTGGAGGCTCGCACTATTTACCCCCAGATCCACCTGCAGCCGTACCGGGGCCGCATCAACTATAGCAGACACTAATTGCAATGGCGGGACATGTTACCCCCCTACCGGCTCCCATCTGAGAACGCACAACAAATTAGGTCCCCTGCAACGCTAGGGCTTGAACCCACCCATCAATCCTTGGAGCTGAATGCTGCTGTACTGAACATCACCTACCTGCACCAAGCTGTCAGACTCGAGAGACAGATTTCCTCCCCACTACTGAAACTATAGAGGATGATTTAAGCCCTTTGTCGAGCACTTCGCTCTCACTTAAAGGACGTGTAGTCGCCATAAAAGTCAGCATTCTTTCCAAAACCAATTACTTATGTTTGGTCATTGCAATCTGAACAAGTCCTCACTGGATTTCGACATTGGTCTCACCGATTAATACATTTTCACGGCATAGCCCCCCACAACCCTTAAGAATGTCCACTTTACAAAAAAATAAATCCCAGAGGATTGGATGTCCCCATCTTCTTCCATCGCTATCTTGTAATTTAACTCGAATATCCTGCCAGTTGGATCAGTTATAATCCTCATCATACCTCGTGGTTAGCATTTGAACAATCCAACTCCCTTAACTATTCAATCTAATATTGATTAAAAAAAAAAAAAACAGCAAACCACACAATCAAAACAAAACTCTGCCTCTCATTTCTCCAACTCTGAACTCAAGTTTGTATCAGCATGCAAATAAAGCCCCAAACTGGTCCAACTTTTTCTTCCTGCTAAATTAATCACCCCTCACCTCTAAGCTTTGGAAAAACAAAAGGTATCAAACACATTAGAAATAAATCCCTGCTCACTTTCCAAAAAGTCAGAGGTATGCCATCAGCGGAGAACAATTTCCATTACACTTGCGGCTAAAATATACAATTAAATACACAATCAGTCAAGTTAATATTGACCTTTTCCAACCCTCACAATTAGAAAATAGCAAAACAACCCCCAACACAACCTCAGTTCAA
The DNA here is from genome assembly GCF_029633865.1 of Lampris incognitus. NCBI lineage: Eukaryota > Metazoa > Chordata > Actinopteri > Lampriformes > Lampridae > Lampris > Lampris incognitus. The sequence goes on from NC_079221.1 coordinate 43,551,277, forward strand.
CTCCACACTCCTCTACAGACTCTTCCATCACCGCTCTCAACAATCAATGCAGGAAAAAGATCCAGGGATTTCTGTCAGTGTCGGCTTCTGGAAAACCATCTGCTCGGACACCTTGACTATGACCTTCTCCACCAATATATAGCTAGTTCAATACAAAGTCACTCACAGAGCATACATCGTCTAACATGAAATGTTCAAAATGGGTTTTGCTGGCTCTGACATGTGCTCTCAGAGTTCCACACACACACACACACACACACACACATATATATATTAGCATGCCACCTGGCTCTACAAACCAATTCAGCAGTTTTTGGAAAGACATCCTGCAATTCTCATTCAGATTGCGTTTCACTCTCCCCCGACTATGTGCTTCATCAGAGACGCCTCTACTTGATACCTCAAACCATACCAGCACACTCATCTTACTCGCCCCGACTATTGCCAGGAGATCGATACTCTTGAATTGGAAAACGAGACACAAATGCAACATTTCTCAGTGGACATTCCTCCGGAAGATCACTGCCCGCCAAATAGAAACAACAACAACAACAACAAATGCATAATTCCAATTGAATTATGAACCCCTGTCCTCAACCACCTCAGGCTGAATTAAAGCTGCAGACACACGGAGCCACATGCACACATGCATGCAGCCATAGACATGCATGTCTGCACAATGATCCTAGACACACAGTGGGCCCAGCTGTTTTGTTACCAATTATTCATTGCTTTTTCAACTTAATGGTGTTTTAGTTTTGCACACTGTGCATATCAGATGTGATTTTATTTTACCTATCGGCTTCAATTTGGAGATTTTGGACATGGCAGCACTGTTAGACACAGCTTTACAATGGTATCTTATTGGGCAACCGAACACGAGTCTTACACCTGTCCTTTAAACAACAACTACAACCCTCATCTATGGTCATGAGCGTTGGGTAGTGATCGAAAGGGTGAGATTGCAGATACAAGCAGCTGAAATGGGTTTCCTCCGTAGGGTGTCTGGGCTCAGCCTTAGAGATAGGGTGAGGAGCTCGGACATCTGGTGGGAGCTCGGGGTAGAGCCGCTGCTCCTTCACGTCGAAAGGAGCCAGTTGAGGTGGTTCGGGCATCTGATTAGCATGCCTCCTGGGCGCCTCCCTTTGGAGGTTTTCCAGGCACATCCAAATGGGTGGAGACCCCGGGGTAGACCCAGAACTCGCTGGAGGGACAACGTGTCCAATCTGGCCTGGGAATGCCTTGGGATCCCCCTGGAGGAGCTGGAGGGCACTGATGGGGACAGGGACATCTGAAGGACCCTACTTAGCTTGCTGCCACCGCGACCCGACCTCGGAGAAGCGGCTGATGAGATGAGATGAGATGAGATGAGATGAGATGAACAGCAACAACTCTAGAGTCTCAGTCTGTGTCCATGACTGTCATTTATCTATGATGTCTCTGTTGAGCTGGCCAGGTAGTTTCTGGATGGTTACTACTACCTACAGTAAGTATGGGCTGCTACTTCCTGCAAGTAGAACCAGGAAATAGATCAGCAATGTCATCAGCCATTGATAATTTTGGACATTTTTGGTAATACACTTTCACTTTCACTTTCACTTGTCGCTTCCAAATACTATGTGGTTTAGACAGTTGGGTTAAACTGGACTTGTTAAGTCACGCCTGATGCTCCGTTACCCCGTAAGACGTAGTTGTAAAGCTGAATCCAGCCCTGGTGCTGTGTCTACGGTCTCTACAGTGAAGTCAGTCAGTAAATATGCACAATGGCAAAAACTATAAAAATAACACACAGTTTGTAAAAAAAATATCCTTGAAAACATCTTTCCATCATATTCTTGTTTACTTAAATGAAAGTCGTATTGCCAGAACAAGTATTCACTGACATGTCGTTTCTCCGGTTGTGTATGGGTCTACATATTTGTCTGTCTGTGTGAGTTCCTATCCTTTCCTTTCTGCTTGTCTAGTCTGTCTGTAGCTATATGTACATCTTATTGTCTGGTAATACACACTTGGGCGGGTGTTGGTTATGGGTGGGTGGGTTTGTAGTGTGTGCGTCAGTGATCGACGCATCTAATGGACAAATTGACCTTCCAAATATCCAAAATGTCATTAACATATATTCACCAGTTTTAATAGGCTTCCTTTATACAACTGATATGTCTTAGATGTAGCTCCTGCATACGCATCACATAATATCGGTATCAAAGAGATCCAATATTGCTGCACCATTTCTATCAGCCCCTCAGATTACACCTTTAATATTAACTCTATTACATTTCATCAGATTCATCAGACCATAATCATAATCATATCATGCAGGACTCACGTGTCATACCATAAGCTTCATGACTTGATTGTTGCTTCTGAAGTATACTGTTCTTATGATGCTTATATATTCTCTGCATGTGCACATATAAATTATACAAATTCACTCTAGTCCTTGACCTATGTATCATATGTACCATATGATACATAGGTCCACATATCTATGTACCATAATGTACCATAGATATGTGCTGATACATATCTATGGGATTCCTAAATGATTCATTAATTCCTGAATGTACTTACACTAAGCTATACTGGCATTGTTCCTACAATAATCTTGCCAAATATTATTGATTAGTTGTTTACTGACAAACCTGCCTTCCTAGTCTTCTTCTTCACCTCCTCCTCCTCCCCTCGGCTTGTTCCCTGTTTCCCAGGGGTCGCCACAGTGGATTTGATAGTTTCCATCGGTACCCTGGGAGGGCACAGCATCGATGGCGGTCTTGTCGATCCACATACCGATGCCCTTCCTGATGCCCTTCCTGATGCCCTTCTTGACACAACCACGAGGGCTGCAGTATATGCAGGTATTTGTTGCAACCATGCACTACAGCACCTGATTTAACTAATTCCTTTCCCTCCTTCATCCAAGAGGTGAGCTAATTAGTTAAGTCAGGTGGTGTAGTACATGGTTGCAACAAATACCCGCAGGGCCTCAAGGCCTGGAGTGGGGCACCCCTGCTTTACACTGTAGAGTATGTCTACTCACTCCGGTGGTAGGGCCAATGACTGATGGCTGCATGTGGTCAGAGTTTCCCCTGCAGACAAAGAGGGAAATGTTCTAACAACCACAAAGTTGTACTTTTATGCGTAAATCATCACACTGTCAATATGATATAAATAAAACTTACCGTGAATCCCATCAACCTTGTGGCGGTCAAGGACCAATCCTTGCTCTGCTCCCTCACGAGTCAATCCCCTAAGATTCTTTTTTTGAGGGAAAACACCGAAAGCACAGAATTTTTCAGAATATTTACTGCAAATATTTGGCATCGAACGCAGTCGTTGAGAGAGCACTCTGTAACAAAGAAGACATCGCTTACATCTCTGTTGCACATATCCAACTAATAGTGGATAAAATGAGCAATACTTGTCACGCCTCTCATATATTGTTTAAACTAGCAAGCACTTCAAAATCCAGCAACAGTATTTCCCCCTATAGCCGATAGCGGTGTGCACACAAAGGCAGTTGCAGAGATGAATTCACAGCACATGCCCATGTTAGCTTATCACACATGGCACCAGTGCCTGGGTGGATTGCTACCTGCGAAGCAAAAATACAAGCATGTGTAGCAAAGTGGGGAACGTTCAAGTTGACTACTTACGTGCCTTTTAACCTGTCAACACATCTAAATCTGTTACCTTCTCATCAGGCGCTGATGCTGCAACAAGCTCTGACTCTGTTTTTGACAGCTGCAGTGCTTGTCTGGTTAGCGCATTTTGGCATCGAGAGCGAACGTCAGTCACCAGCCCAGGTAACTCTGCTGGAAGGGAAAAAAAAACAATCATGAATCAAAGTCAAGCAAAGGGTCTACAGATCAGTTTTACCACAATATAAAACATGCTAATGTAGTATATTCAGTTTCTCTTGTCCAACTACTTTATATGATACACCATAAAAGCCTCACGTACCAAAATGTATGCCATACAAGGCTCTTGTAGAAAGTCTAAAAACATACTGGTATCATACAAAACCTTTTCTGGGCAGTGCGGCGGCACAGTGGTTAGCGCGGTCGCCTCACAGCAAGAAGGTCCTGGGTTCGAGCCCCAGGGTAGCCCAACCTTGGGGGTCGTCCCGGGTCTCCTCTGTGTGGAGTTTGCATGTTCTCCCCGTGTCTGTGTGGGTTTCCTCTGGGTGCTCCGGTTTCCTCCCACAGTCCAAAGACACGTAGGTCAGGTGAATCGGCCGCACTACATTGTCCCTAGGTGTGAATGTGTGTGCGTCTGCCTTGTGAGGGCCTCGCGGGCTGTCCAGGGTGTCTTCCTGCCTGCCACCCAATGACTGCTGGGATAGGCTCCAGCATCCCCGCGACCCTGAGAGCAGGATAAGCGGTTTGGGTAACGGGCGGATGGATGGATGTTACAATGTTAGCGTCATTTAGCGGACACTTTTATCCAAAGTGATCTGAGATCTGATCCGAGAGTTAATACAACACAACAAGGGTCTAGTCAGGAGGCGACAATGCAAGTAAGTGCCAAAACACCAGCGTTGTTTCATGAGGCAGAGTAGTCAGGTGTTGTTGGACCTTCGGTGGTTTGCAATTCCGATCTTTATCACATCTTTTTAAGTGCGTGACCTAAAGTCTTACTAGCACCCGCGCATGAGTCACAGACTTTTCAGTCATGTAGTCTGTCACCGGCCTTTGTTGGATTCATTTGACTTCATTAAGTCAAAGCTTTTGACAGTCATATGTAAAATACAGAATCAGAATCGTGTTTATTGGCCATGTAGGTTTGCACATACGTGGAATTTGACTCCGGTTTCGTGGCTCTCTCAGTGTACTTAACATAGAATAACAACACTACAACGCCACAATCTTCAGATATATACACAAGGAGTGACTTATACAGGTGGAATAAGAGGTGATAAGGTTCAGGTGTAGAGAATATATCAGAGATGCTGAAATAGACGTTAGCAGGTGACTTACATACATGCCTGAGGTAGATGGACATGACAGAGCGTACCAGTGTACGTACAATGTACAGTACCTACAGTTTAATACAAAATGTTTGGATTTATTTGACAGTATATAATTTATGTGGTAATCAGTGAGAGTTAAGCGTCCGAAACAAGTGGCAAGGATTGCGGCGACTTGCTGCTTTCTTGTGAATGTACCATACACCTACAAACAATGATGGAACTGCATCATTTATCGTTTTGCCAAATCTGATCGTTAGCCACCCATCCATCCGTTATTCAAGCCGCTTATCCCAATAGGGGTCGCGGGGTGCTGGTGTCTATCCCAGCAGTCATTGGGCGGCAGGCGGGGAGACACCCTGGACAGGCCGCCAGGCCATCACGGGGCCGACACATGATCGTTATGTAAAGCTTAATGGAGCCGTATGATATGTAAAATTATGTTTTCAGTACCAGAACCAGAAACACTTTGTCATTTCATTTCATGCCATTGTGCACATGAAATGAAATGAGATGAAACATCGTTCCCCCCCAGCGCACAGCAGCGCAACACAAAGACAACAACACATATCTTAAAACTACAAGAACTGCCACAACACATACAGTGGCTTGCAAAAGTATTCATACCCCTTGAACTTTTCCACATTTTGTCACGTTTCAACCACAAACATAAATACATTTTATTGGAATTTTATGTGAAAGACCAACACAAAGTGGCACACAATTGTGAAGTACAAAGAAAATTATACATGATTTTAAAAAAAATTTACAAATAAAAAACTGAAAAGTGCGGTGTGCAAAAGTATTCAGCCCCCCTGAGTCAATACTTTGTGGGACCGCCTTTTGCTGCAACTACAGCTGCAAGTCTTTTGGGGTATGTCTCTACCAGCTTTGCACATCTAGAGACTGAAATTTTTGCCCATTCTTCTTTTCAAAATAGCGCAAGCTCAGTCAGATTAGATGGAGAGCGTTTGTGAACGGCAGTTTTCCGATGTTGCCACAGATTCTCAATTGGATTTAGGTCTGGACTTTGACTGGGCCATTCTAACACATGAATATGTTGTGTTTTAAACCAGTCCATTGTAGCCCTGGCTTTATGTTTAGGGTCGTTGTCCTGCTGGAAGGTGAACCTCCGCCCCAGTCTCAAGTCTTTTGCAGACTCCAACAGGTTTTCTTCCAAGATTGCCCTGTACTTGGCTCCATCCATCTTCCCATCAACTCTGACCATCTTCCCTGTCCCTGCTGAAGAGAAGCACCCCCAGAACATGATGCTGCCACCACCATGTTTGACAGTGGGGATGATGGTATGTTCAGAGTGATGTGCAGTGTTAGTTTTCCGCCACACATAGCGTTTTGCATGTAGGCCAAAAAGTTCAATTTTGGTCTCATCTGACCAGAGCACCTTCTTCCACATGTTTGCTGTGTCCCCCACATGGCTTCTGGCAAACTGTAAACGGGACTTCTTATGGGTTTTTTTTAACAATGGCTTTCTTCTTGCCACTCTTCCATAAAGGCCAGATTTGTGCAGTGCAGGACCAATAGTTGTGCTGTGGACAGATTCCCCCACCTGAGCTGTGGATCCCTGCAGTTCGTCCAGAGTCACCATGGGCCTCTTGGCTGCATCTCTGATCAGTGCTCTCCTTGTTCGGCCTGTAAGTTTAGGTGGACGGCCGTGTCTTGGTAGGTTTGCAGTTGTGCCATACTCTTTCCATTTCCGGATGATGGATTGAACAGTGCTCCGTGAGATGTTCAAAGCTTGGGAAATCTTTTTATAGCCTAACCCTGCTTTAAACTTCTCCACAACTTTATCCCTGACCTGTCTGGTGTGTTCCTTGGACTTCATGATGCTGTTTGCTCCCCAATATTATCTTAACAAACCTCTGAGGCCGTCACAGAACAGCTGTATTTGTACTGAGATTAGATTACACCCAGGTTGACTCTATTTAGTCATTAGGTCAACATTCGATCATTCAACAATCATCAGGCAACTTCTGAAGGCAATTGGTTGCACTCAGAGAAAAGGGGGCTGCATACTTTTGCACACCGCACTTTTCATTTTTTTATTTGTAAAATTCTTTTTTAAATCATGTGTAATTTTATTTGTATTTCACAGTTGTGTGCCACTTTGTGTTGGTCTTTCGCATAAAATTCCAATAAAACATATTTATGTTTGTGGTCGTAACGTAACAAAATGTGGAAAAGTTCAAGGGGTATGAATACTTTTGCAAGCCACTGTATCAAAACTAACACATATATAAATCACCGTCCAGGAGAACGAACGCCCGCCAGGATGCCTGTCGGAACTGCCGGTCTGCATGGGCTAGCTGTTAGCTTAGCCTGCCCCGCTTCCACGCCCAGTCAGACCGCCCTCGGTGTTTCCTCCTCGGGCACAGCTCCAGGCAGGGCCGTGGTCCCTGGGCCCACACGACGCAGTAGCCCAAGCTCTCCCAGCCGATCCAACGCCAGCTCTCCCAGCCAGACCCCTTCGACACACCTCCCTGCACTCCACACGACGACACTAAAAACACAGTCAAGGCCAGGCGAGGCTACCGCCAGACCGCCCTCGGTGTTATCGGAACTGCCGGTCTGCATGCGTTAGCAGTTAGCTTAGCCTGCCCCGCTTCCGAGCCCGGTCAGACCACCCTCTGTGTTTCCTCCTCGGGCACAGCTCCAGGCAGGGCCGTGGTCCCTGGGCCCACACGACACAGCAGACCAAGCTCTCCCAGCCGATCCAGCGCCAGCTCTCCCAGCCAGACCCCTTCGACACACCTCCCCGCACTCCACACGACGACACTAAAAACACAGTCAAGGCCAGGCGAGGCTACCGCCAGACCGCCCTCTGTGTTATCGGAACTGCCGGTCTGCATGCGTTAGCAGTTAGCTTAGCCTGCCCCGCTTCCGAGCCCGGTCAGACCACCCTCTGTGTTTCCTCCTCGGGCACAGCTCCAGGCAGGGCCGTGGTCCCTGGGCCCACACGACACAGCAGACCAAGCTCTCCCAGCCGATCCAGCGCCAGCTCTCCCAGCCAGACCCCTTCGACACACCTCCCCGCACTCCACACGACGACACTAAAAACACAGTCAAGGCCAGGCGAGGCTACCGCCAGACCGCCCTCTGTGTTATCGGAACTGCCGGTCTGCATGCGTTAGCAGTTAGCTTAGCCTGCCCCGCTTCCGAGCCCGGTCAGACCACCCTCTGTGTTTCCTCCTCGGGCACAGCTCCAGGCAGGGCCGTGGTCCCTGGGCCCACACGACACAGCAGACCAAGCTCTCCCAGCCGATCCAGCGCCAGCTCTCCCAGCCAGACCCCTTCGACACACCTCCCCGCACTCCACACGACGACACTAAAAACACAGTCAAGGCCAGGCGAGGCTACCGCCAGACCGCCCTCTGTGTTATCGGAACTGCCGGTCTGCATGCGTTAGCAGTTAGCTTAGCCTGCCCCGCTTCCGAGCCCGGTCAGACCGCTCTCGGTGTTTCCTCCTCGGGCACAGCTCCAGGCAGGGCCGTGGTCCCTGGGCCCACACGACGCAGCAGACCAAGCTCTCCCAGCTGATCCAACGCCAGCTCTCCCAGCCATCAAATGAAGACAAACTTCGACGCAGATGTGGACAAAGACACTGCATGGACGGTACTGGGTGACGCCACTGCGAATTTGTGCCGCCATCTTCCCACTCCGGCAGCGGCAAGGCCGGCCTGACTAATAATGACAATAATAATTCAGGCTAATAAATGAAAGCTCTAAATGTGTTGTATATGTACCTCAATCACCTCCTTCTTTAATATTGCTGTTGCCATGGGACGTTATCTACTAAATGTAATATAAAGCAACATATCTGATAAACCCTGCATCAATGAAGAAGCCTTGTAAATGATGTGGAAGCCTTGTAAATGATCAATGAAGGTGACTTTCAAGTCCTTTAAATTCATTATCTACCCTCTTTCCCTCTCAGCTTCACCTCCCTGAATTAATTGCTAAGATAATTTTCATGTTGAAACGGTTTCATTAGGCTACTGCCGTGAACTCCTGACAGAATTACACAATTAGCTGGCGGATCCACCACCAACACACCCGCTTTCTTTAAAATGCGTACGTCATGTCGTGTCGGCTCCTTAGGTTTGTCCTCTTGATGTCTGCGAGGAATTACGGAAAAATGAGAAGACGTCAAACCGGTCTCGTCTGCCTGCACGGTGTCACCGACACCTTTCTCGTCCCAGAAACTGGGGATGAAAATGTCTTCCGCCGCCTTGCAGTAGTGTGGAACAGAAGACAGTTGCGCTGAGATTTTATGGCCTTCAAGAGAGCAGTTCCACACTCACTTCACAGCGCAAAAAAACCCACTCAGCTCTGAGAATGTGTGTCATCCCCCTGATTGCATCAATATCCATGACCTCTAAAAATAGAGGGCCAGGCAAAACAGCTCTCTTTTGCATAGCAGATAGTGTCTGCTGGGAACAACAATCATATGATTGACAATGGAAAATTGCCTTTAAGGAGGGCATTATTGTTTGACTGAGGCGGTACCTCTCTTGCTTCTTCGAGATAATGTAATGTTAAGCTCGTACTCACCCTAACCTTTGCCATCACCCTTTTGAAATATCACTGAATGCCATTCGAAGTGCGAGGGACTGCTGAAGTAATTTTGGTGACCTTTTTTTTTTTCCCTTCCCTTTCACGAGGGCTCTACAGTGCCCGTTCATGCCGGAAACACTTTTTGATCCGTGACACGCTCAGGAATGAATATTAATCAATGCAAGTTTTATTAAAAATTCATCTCACATTCATGTAACATTACTGTACTGCAGACAGGAGGCGGAGCTGGAGGTGGCAGAGTTGAAGATGCTAAGGTTTTCATTGAAGAAGGACAGGATTAGGAGCGAGTATATTAGAGGGACAGCTCAGGGTGGACGGTTGTGAGACAAAGCAAGAGAGGCAAGATTGGGATGGTTTGGACATGTGTGGAGGAGAGATGCTGGGTATATTGGGAGAAGGATGCTGAATATGGAGCTGCCAGGGAAGAGGAGAAGAGGGAGGCCAAAGAGGAGGTTTATGGATCTGGTGAGGGAGGACATGCAGGTGGCTGGTGTGACAGAGGAAGATGCAGAAGACGGGAAGAAATGGAAACAGATGATCCGCTGTGGCGCCCCCTAACGGGAGCAGCCAAAAGTCAAGTCAAGTCCATTTTATTTGTACAGCCCAGTATCACAAATTGCAAATTAGCCACAGGGGGCTTTACAGCAACACGACATCCTGTCCTTAGACCCTCACATCGGATAAGGAACAACTCCCTTAAAAAATTTTTTTTAAAGATTTAAAGAAAAATAAAAAACCTTTAGCAGGGAGGAAAAACAGGAAGAAACCTCAGGGAGAGCGACAGAGCAGGGGTCTCTCTCCCAAGACGGACAACGTGCAATGGATGTTGTGTTTACACAATTTACACAACATTGAAAGATGATAACAGAATTATAATGGACTTATAAAATGTATGAAGAATATGATGAGCAGGGTGCCAAGCAGCATCCATGCACCGCCGGAAGGAGACGAAGCGAAGATGACGAAGAAGACTAAGATGTAGACCAAGAAGAAAGAAGACGACGATGAACAACAAAGGGCTCTCCCTCCCAAGACGGACAACGCGCAATGGATGTTGGGTTTACACAATTTACACAATACAATGTTGAAAGATGATAACAGAATTATAATGGCATTATCAAATTTATGATGAAGAATATGATGAGCAGGATGCCAAGCAGTGTCCAGACGCCGCCGGAAGGAGACGAAGCGAAGACGACGAAGAAGACTAAGATGTAGACCAAGAAGAAAGAAGATGAAGACAAAGAAGAAGAAGAAACAACAACAAAGGGCTCTCTCTCCCAAGACGGACAACGCGCAATGGATGTTGGGTTTACACAATTTACACAGTACAACGTTGAAAGATTATAACAGAATTATAAAGGAATTGTCAAAATTATGATGAAGAATATGATAAGCAGGATGCCAAGCAGTGCCCAGACGCCGCTGGTAGGAGACGAATCGAAGAAGAAGAAGAAGAAGAAGAAAAAGTAGACTGTAAACAATCTCAAAATAAACGTTTCCAAATAGAGCCTTTGAAAATGTGGCATTTTAACACCACATTGTTTATTGTGCGCCATTTCTATAATTGCAAAAGAGGCAAAATAATTTGTATTTTACACTGACACAGTTTGTTGAGCACATATTAGCATCTCAATGCTTCTCTAGTGCCATATCACCATCATCATCATCATCATCATGATCCGTTTGATTGATTCCCTCCAGTCTGGGCCTGTGTTCAACCCTCAGCCCAGCCAGCTGCCACTCTTCTCTGGACGCTCCCCACTGTCCATGTGATCCTCACTGATCGGTCACGTAGTGGCTGCTGGGAAACTGCTCAGAATAATTCACCGAGAAGCCACCCTGGTTGTCAGTGCTCCCTCCCGTTTTCAATTAGAAATGTAGATTTTATCCAGGTACATTCATCAACTGCAATTGACTTTGATGAGTCATTGCACACATCACTTTTACATGTGAATTATCATGTAAACATGTTGGTTCCAAGAGATGTGGTGGATTCTCACGGGTGATTGTATGTTGCGTCATTTCTTTACCAGCTCACGAAATTGAAATTCTGTGCCGGTTATTTTATCAATAGGTCGATTAATGAGAAATTCTCATTTGCGGCGTATTGATGCACGACCTCTAATTCCCACATTAACAGATAGCGGCGTGGCGGCGTTACACACTGGCTCGCTCTGTTGGAAAAGCTGCACACCGAGTCTTCTGTGGCAGCGTATCCTGCTGAGGCAAATCTTAGCAGAATAATAAGGGATGCCCCCCCCCCCCCCACGGTGATCAACAGCATCTTTTGTCATGTTAAATTCCAAGGATCTAGTCTATACCTCTCTACACAAATCTCAGTGGGGTGGTTATTGCACTTCAGATGCAAGACACCAATTTTCTCTTGCAGAAATGTAAATTCCGTGTGCCATCCCAAGAGATTGTGGCAAAGTCTGCACTGTTGAGTAATATGGCACCGAAGCCGTCCATTAATCCAACTTAATTCCACTGTATAATCAATACTTTGCAAATGGATGTTTCCGCGCAAATTCTCTCCCCCTTTTTACTGATAATCTTTTAAAACGCTTTAAGCATCTAGCAAGTAAACCCCTTTGCGTCCCTCCCATGTTTACTAAGTGAGTTATAAACTTTTAGATTTGCACATCCGTCGCCGCTCCTCTGCTACATGCGAACATTGAGAGTATTCAAAATAGCACGGGAGCCCGTTCCGATCGAGTCATCAAAAAAAAGAAAGAAAGAAAAGAAATCACAATAGGAGGTATTAATTTTGCTTTATGCTCCCACATTAAAAATCTGTCTGTGCGGTTCTCAAAGGAGATACTGTGAAGAGACAGAAATCAGAGAAACCTTTAAAGAAAGTCAGATTGATTCAGAGCGGCGCTGTGATGAATAGGCGAGCAGGCTCAAGTCGCCCTCCGAGGAGACAACCGAGTCTCCCCGGAGAGCAGATGAAAAGCCAAAAAAAGCAACAAAAAAAAAGTAAGTCATTAAATCATTCATTTAGTCATCCACTGTGTGTTTTTTTTCCACATGGCCTAAATTGTGTATTTCTGCCGGCACGCCATGTTAGCATGGCAAAGGACTCCGCCGCAGGAACAGAAGGCGCCAAAGTCTACAGTGGCCCACCTCTCCAGACTCTGTGGTCGAAACCCCGCTGGCTCCGTCTTCACCGTCCACATCTCTCATTCACACATCACACATATCTGCAAGCGAACTCGCCTGTCGAGTCCAAGGTCGGGCGTCGTCACGCTCATAGCCGCCAGAGTTCCCTTGTCCGGCGTCCTCACACCTTCCACCTGACCGCCCCCGGGGCCTGCCGCTAATATCTCTGTGTGCGCCGCCGGTACATCAGCCATGACAGATCAGGCAGTCTCGGGCCCGGCTCCCAAGCCTTATCTGTGGAGGAGGAGGAGGAGAGCGAGCCAAATTACTGCAGGGGGTGGGGGGGGGGGGCAGATGCATGAAAATACGAATTTCAGAATCGTCCCCCCCCCCCCCCCCCCCCCCCCCCCCCCCATCCGCCAGCCGTCTCCTGCACCAACAGCTACTGCATGCAAAGTCTCCACCGCCTGGTGAAAGCGCCTCCCGATCAGCCGCCTCTCGGATAAAGGCGTCCATAGCGATCGGTCTCTTTACGGCCTTTTCTGGGCTGCTGCTCAAACGTTAAAACGCTTTGGCCAAAAATGACGCCGCGCCGTGATGAGGAGTGTTTCTCTAATGTCTCCGGTCAACACTTTTTGGGGGAGTAACACCCCTAAAAGTTTCTAACGGTGCTGCAGAAACTTCAGAATGACCTTTTGCACAAAGCTTTACAAGGCACCCACTGTCAGGTGAGCCCGGCGTGGCATATAAATGGCACTTTGAGAATGAATTAACGTCTCGAGCCGTTTTTAATATCGCATTTGCTTCGCCGTGACCTTGCACGAAGCATTCCCCCCCCCCCTCCCCTCCCCCCCATCTCTCTTCAGTGATAGACTGCTGCATTTTTGGTTTATGAGGGTTTCGGGATCCTCTCCTAACTCATGTGTTGGCGGCGATCTGACAACTCAACTGGTTTCAGTCCCATTTCTCAGCCCTCCCCCCCCCCCCCCTCCCCGCCCGGCACTAGTTTCGGCGGAGCCTTCAGCGAATAACCGCCGAAATCTCTTCCTCTCGTCAGGTTTAAACTGTTTCAGCTGAAATTGCTCAGGCCTCCACACAACAACGTTGGCCCGAGACGGAAGATACAGCTTGTACGAATGCGTGGCGGCGATAATTTGCATATATTACTATGCCTTCTCAGTGCTCACATATGCCTCCTATTCTGGATGAATGAACAAGTGATCCAGATGATCCACAAAGTAAAAAAAAAAAAAAAAAAAAAGGGGGGGGAACAAAGGCTGCGTTGCATATCATTCTGCATGCATTATGCCTATTGCCTGTCTGCTGGGCCATCTGGAGTTGTTTTGAAACGCTGCGAGACCCGTACTTTCCCGGCGGTAATTGAAAACGCAAAGTTTGTGTAGTTTTCAACATTTCGTGTGGGCAGTGAGATCATCGGCGTCTCGGTTTGATCGATATGGATTTGGATTGGGAATGCTGTTTTTTTTTTTTTCCCCTCGATAAAGGGATCCGTGCAGCTATTATCGCAGTAGCACGTTTCTCGTCCCCCCCCCCCCCCTCTTCTTCTCATGTGTGCGCCAAAATGAAGATGTAGAGTGTAGACGACATCTGCCTGAAGAGGCGGATTCGTGAAGTTTTTCTTCTTTTCTTTTTTTTTTGTAAAATGATTTTCATAGGAAACATTTTTTTTTTTTCAATCCTGCAACCATGCTCTGTAGACGCACGCACACAAAAGTAAAACCTGCTGAAAAACACAGCATCCATCCATCCGTCCGTTATCCAAACTGCTCATCCTGCTCTCAGGGTCGCGGGGATGCTGGGGCCTATCCCAGCAGTCATTAGGCAACAGGTGGGGAGACACCCTGGACAGGCTGCCAGGCCATCACAGTGCCCCCCACCCCCCACCCCCCCACACACACACACACACGCTTGCTTGCTGGTTGTCCATCATGTCCGATGACGACCATCTTCTCCTATTTGTGAGTCCTTTAGTGGCTGAATAGTCCAATCCTGGACATGCACAGTTGTAGTTGCAGACCGGGCATGTAAAAGTGGTTCTGGCAGGGGGGGGGGGGGGGGCATGCCTCTTCACATGCTTTGCTACACAGTGTTGTGTGCGCTGGGGGTTGATCTGGCATCTTTTCAGTGTGGTCTTCATTTGGTCTTTTGAACCGCTTCTTCCGCCCCACCAACAGTGTGTTGACCAAGGTTAAGTGGGCCGTAGAGGACTTAATGTGGGAGTCTGAGCTGATGGCGGTTTAGGGTGGACTCCGCGCTGCACCCGCCTGCCCACTCCAACACCACCGTGCGTGACACTCCGTCCTCCCAAGTAATGCCGAGGATCCTCTGGAGGCATCTCGCATGGAAGGCCTCCAGGCTCGGAGACGGTGGCTGTAGATGGTCCACGCCTCACATCCGTACAGTAGTGTGGAGACTCACACAGTCACACCTAGGGACAATTCAGTACGGCCGATTCACCTGACCCACATGCGGTTGGACCGTGGGAGGAAACCGGAGCACCCGGAGGGAACCAACACGGACACGGGGAGAACATGCAAACTCCACACAGAGGACGACCCGGGACCACCCACCCAAGGTCGGACGAACCCAGGACCTTCTCGCTGTGAGGCGACCGCGCTAACCGCTGCGCCACCGTGCCGCCCATTCCATGTCGTAGGACTTCAAACACCTCTTTCCAATTACAACCAACATGTTGCTGAATAGGTGCTCTGGTGGGCTGGCAGTCCGGTGTTCGCTTGCCTTGAGGCGTTTTTAAATGCATGGCAGCCATAGTGAGCTATAAGTCCTTTATGGCCCCAAACTTGGAAATAGCGTTTTATAATAATGCACCAAGTGGATTTTTCATTGTATTGTCTCCCGAATTCATAATCTCATTCAAACCTCAGTAGTGTGCTTGGCTAGCTTTTGCTTCATTATTCAGTTGTGCCCTTGGCCTGTAGAATTAAGAGTCTTTGGAGCTGCGGGGAGCAGCACCACGTGAAGAATGGCACACTTTGTCTCCCATGAATCACACTGTACACTGCACACATGTATGCATGCACACGTACACAAACACACACACAATCATACCTTGTTACGCGAGCCGGGTTTAAAAAAAAAAAAAGAAGAGGGACGCAATCACAAACCCACATGCCTATTAACCGAGAATCTGTGTAGCTGTCTGGGTGATTTAGCAACTGTATTCCTGAGGCACGTTGCTAACCAGTGCACGGCATTGACATTAAGTTAAAATGGGTTATATGCTTATGCATGAGGAAGTCATTTGCACACACACAAGCTGCATCATAATGGTGCAGCGTGACAAAAAAAATTGGCTTTTCCCCCACTGGCTGTGTGGTGCTGGTGTTGTGTGGAAGCACGGCGAGGTGCAGAAAACAGACAGGTGAGTGGATATGGAAATAATAAGTGTGTAACATCTTTTCCCCGGGAAATATTGTTCCACTGACGTTTATTACCACAACATGCGCTACGTTGTGTTTGGTGAATTTACCCTTTTGTTGGATTAACTCAACGACCGGGATTCCACTCCTGCCCAAAACGACCACAGGCGGTCAAAATGGCGGCCCCGGTCGTTCTAGTTGAGGCCTCACACAGCTCCCCTCACGTGAGAATAGCCACAGGACTGGAGAGGTTCAGCTCTGCATTGAGCCTAGCCGGCTTAATTCATTACCATGCCGACCGGACAACGTACTGTGTGGCAGGCTTTAATCAAAGAGGAATCTTTTTAGTACCCCGGGCCATTCACCTTTGCTTTCTTTAGGTGCACCAGAAAATATGAGCGTCTGAACAATGAAAGGTCAGCGTGTCTGGAGCTCTCTAGAGTTCGCTCCTTGCATGCCTTAGATTCCTAATGGAAAGGAGAGGTAGCCGGTCTCGGGTGGCCCTGTGATCAGCGGTTCACGTTATTTATTCAGCCATTAAGGAATGAAGCGTTTTAATGGTGTTGCTTAGATTTACAGACTTAGCATTAGGAGGACGTGAAAATGACTTTCCTAACCAATGTGGTACAACCCCCAAATTGTTCTTTTCTGGGTATTGTGGCTTTTTTTTTTTCCTTCTTCGGCCCGGCCCCTAAAACCATAAATTTTCTCCAACGCCATCACAAAAAGTGATCCCACTCATGTCGACATATTAATAGGCACGAAACCGCCCCCCCCCCCACACACACTCCCCAACTGAATCTCGAGTCGAAAAGCGACGATCAGTTGGGCAAAGCCGTCTTGCCTAAAAGCCGAAAGTTGTCTCCTTTTTTTTTTTTTAGTGCGACGCCGTCAGCGATGCAGGTGTCAGAGCGGCTCCGCTTTGATCACCGTGTTGTGCTACAAAGTGAGACCGAGCGGCGGATGAGAATGATCTCGGCAGATCAAAAGCCGAACTGAGCCCTGGGAAGTATCCCGTGGTCCCCTCTCGCGGTATCTCGCCCCTATTGTGGGGTGGCTCACCTGCCTCTGCAACCGCAAGCAGAAGGGGAAGACATCACTAATTAACATCACAAACCTGACTGCCGCCATCTGGGCAAGGAGACAGTGATTGACTTAAGGCCCGGGGCCCCGTTCATCAGCTGCTCAAAATGCACCCCGACATTCCTTCAGGTTGGCACAACAATGCCATGGGGACCTTTGCACAATTTATGCTAGTCAGCCTATCTTTGTGTGTCATTGCCGTCTCTGTCCTGTTTGATGTGGCGCGGCAGATAAAAGGCGCAAGGCTGGGTTGGGGGGATCAGACTCAACTAAAAGAAAAGGAAAATCTCTACAGCTTTGCAGTGCTGCGGCTAGGGCGAGCGGCAAGGTGATCCCGATGGAAATATGGCTCATGTGCATCCAATCCTTCACTGAAGATTTGCTAGCGCCGCCGCATCCCCGGGTCATTTCCATTTAGATAGGCTAGGTAGGTGAGGGCAAAACTTTCTGAGGCAGAAGACGTGAGTGGGTAAGCTCCACACACGGGTTCTTGGCTCTCTTAGAAGTATGGTGGCATGAAGGACAGGCCTGGTTAGTCTCATAAGTCAGCGGGGCGCCCCCGTGGCGGCTCCGCCCCACCCCATCAGAACACATCCACTACACATAGCCAACAGAGCCTCGATTAGCCTCCCAGAGAATGACTTTAAGCCATCAGCACCAGGTGGTGTATGGTGCTCTCCGCCCAGTTAATGAGAGTTATAGTTTACAATAGAGCCAATGGGCCCCGCTGATTGCTGGCTCTGCTGATTGGAGGCAACTTTCAGGCTTGTGCACAGAGAACAATGAGAAGTGGTCAAGTGGGGTTCAGTGCTCTGCTTATTCGCGCTTATTTGTTGTTAGGTTGGCAACAAGGAGCAGTGGAAACTCATTACGCACAAAAACAAGCGAGCTCTTACCAAGATTTGGACTGAGAGTTTAACCACCTGAAAAGATCTGTGAAAAGCAAGGCACATATTTAATGGCGTTTCCGCATGAAGGAGTGCACCTGATATGTGAAATGGCAAAAATGATTACATGCCTGCAAAGAAAACTGGGTTTGTGAAGATCACCTTGAGCTGCTTTGCTCACATTAGCTACTCACAGCCGCCGCTAATGGCGCTAATGTAATAAATATTGGCATTATTGAATCGTTAAGATGGATCTCCAGTACACAGGTCGGGTTCATTTTTCTCATCCGTTACTTGTCATCCTCTCCTCTTTCACACTCCATTACGGCACATGTTTGCAGGGCGACTGCTACTCAGAGCATCGTGGATCAATGTGGAGAGTATCTCTGCATATCACATTAATTCTCCTCCTCCTCCTTCTCCTCCTCTCACTCCCTCCGCTATCAACCAGTGGAAATACGGCTGCCACCCCTCCCCCCCCCCATGCCAACCCCGCCCCGCCCACGGCCGGGACCCAAGACACAATAGATCAAACACACCACTGTACTCCTTCCCACCTTCTCCATTTCCATTAGAGGTATACACATTTGGTCATCACCACTGCCATGTCAATAGCTCCTTGCTCCGAGATGCAAATCTACTAAAGCTTGCATTTTCCCTTAAGTATATTGCCCTATAGTAGCTGAACGGCGTAATTGTTGGTTGTTGGTAAATTGGCCTGTGCTATCCAGCAGCTCGGATCCACCTGAATCCCCTTGGCTGCGAGTCGATCTCTATTCAGCGCGTGTTAAAAATTGAGATAGAGCCAGGGAGTACATCTAACCCCAGTGTATGGAATGCATGGCTTAGCATAAGCCTGCTCTAATCCCTCTGTCTCTGTTGATAGCAGGACCGCGATATCCACCATGCTATGGCTCAATGTGCACACATCAACAGACCAGGAGCATCTGCCCTGGCAAGGGGCCCGCATATATGCCAGGGAACCGTGTGTGTGTGTATGTGTGTGTGCGTGCCCGCATGCGAATCAACAATAGCCATGATTGAAAGCGCAGGCTTGTTACACATTTCAAGGTAGATCTTCAGTTGCCAAGGTAGCACAAGGCTTCTAACCACCGATGCTACCAGCCCTTTTTACGGCGCCGCATAAGTTGTTAGCATATCTGACCCACCCGTCGTAAATGCGAGGTAGCACAGTGGCATAGCGCGGCGGGTGAGCCCATTCCATAAGCGGGGGGGGGGGGGAGAGGGAGAGAGAGCGCTGGGTTGCTCAGATCCGTCATCAGCCGTGCGCTGTGTCAGAGTGTCCTTGAGCAAGGCCTTCCCGCCTTACCTGCCTGCCCAGTTACTCTGGGTAAGAAAATCAGCGTTACATCTACGATCGAAACGAGTAAATGAGATACAGACTGAGGCTGGCTTACCAATCAGGAATCAGGAACATTTATTCGTTCCACCGCAGTGCAATACAAAGACTAATACGCTTATCCAGAAACTACAAGAACATATATAGCCAAACTACAAAACCCCAAAAAACTACAAAAACACATATATCCAACATAGCCACAAAAAAGAGAAGGAAAATTAATAGTGTCACTGTCCAGGAGAAGGAACGGCAGCCAGGATGAGCGTCGGAACTGCCGGTCTGCATGGGCTAACAGTTAGCTTAGCCTGCCCCGCTTCCTGTCAGCCAGCCCTCGTGTTTCCTCCTCGGGCGCGGCTCCAGGCAGGGCCGTGGCTCCGGGCAGGGCCGTGGCCCTTGGGCCCACCACTAAACTCGCCTTAAAAGGTTGCCCCCCCCCCCCCACAATGTTATCCTTAATGTGGAAGACTGGCTGACAAATATACACTGTTTTTTGCCTTTGTCGCTGAACAGCCTTTAACATTCCTTAAATGTGGAGACACGACTAGTTTTGGACAGTTTACTGTAAGTGCTATTAGAGAAGAAAATAAGAAAAAGTGACTGCACCGTTGCCGCCACGACTAAATATAACGAGGACAGTATAGAACGAGGATCCCACCGGCGTATTTATTATTATACATTTCCCCTGGAGGTTGAAAACATAAAAGCTGAAAGATCTGCTTTAAAGAAGAGAGTCTGACGGCGGACGTGAAAAAAAAAAACCTTTTAACTCCCCCCCACCCCCCCACCCCCACCTCCAACCCCGTTCATTGTTACTGACAAATTCTAAAACCTGAAAATAAGTACATGACTGGTTCCTCAAATGTAGATAAATTATTCATGCAGCAAAAAGACAAAAACCCAGTTTGACATCGACAGGGAACGCTTTCTAGGATCATGCAAATACACGCACAGTATCACACGAATCAGCGAAATTCTACCCATAATTACACGCTTTTATCATTTACAAGGCACCTTTTCAGACCAACCATCCTTTTCCATCCCAAATGCCATCTGTTTTATCATATATTGGTGGGTGAAGGCCAAAATATTTGACAATGCAAGTTAGCACACGGCTCCTGCGAGGAAAAGCCCATTACAGCATGTTATCATTGTGACCCCTAATATGCAATCTGCCTCCTCACATTTTCAGCCCCAGATAAAATACATTTAAACTCATCAATCAACAAGTCCCTGGAAATGGATCTTAACGTTCATATAATGAATGCAAGAAGAGAAAAGGAAAAACATTGACTCTGGCAAAACACCCTCTTATCAGCATGATTTCTGAGTTAAGAAGACGCAGTGGACACTTTAGACATATAATAAATTGTTATTATTATTATTATTATTATTATTATTTCAAACCCAGTCACTGAGGATGCACAAGCCAGTGCATTTTTAGTGCCGGTCCCAAGCGCGGATAAATGGGGAGGGTTGCATCAGGAAGGGCATCCGGCGTAAAACCTTTGCCAAATCTAATATGCGGATCATAAATCAGATTTCCACACTGACATGGATAATCCGCTGTGGCGACCCCTAACGAGAGCAGCTGGGAGTATTGTAAGAGTGTATTAAAATAATAATAATCGTTTTATTTAAAGGCGCCTTCCATGACACTCAATGTCACCTTACATCACATACAACAAAACAAAGCAATAAAAAAACATTAGTGCAACCAACAATAAAACACACAAGCAATAGAGCATACAATAGAGCAAGAGTTAAAAAAAAAAGAGGTTGATGCTGTTAAAGCTGTTAAAATGTAGTATGCTAGTTTACAAAGGGGGTTTTAAGAGCAGGTTTGAGTTCTGTAATGGAGTCCAGTAAGCGGATTTGATGGGGAATGGCATTCCAGAGTTTGGGTACCGCATCATGTCAATTTTCCAATAAACCAAAATTTGCTTGATACAGTTTCTTGTTTGATCCATTTTGGGGAGGCATTTTTGATATGACGGAACCTGGACATGTGACAGGAAGTCAGAGCCATTTCAGACATACAGGAATAAATTGCCTTCTTTTCATGAGCGCATGCAACATAAGAGTGTGAGCAAAAATGTGGTGGAGTTCTTCAGCTTGCTGGAATATTGTGCAGCGCACTTTTGGAGGGAGATGATTTTTAAAAGAAATCCAATTTCCCCAGTTCACTTTCTTTGTTTATCGCCGATCGGCTGATATTTTGTGTTGACATTTGCTTGCCATTATGACGAGGTGAGCGTTGACTCCATTGAAGGAGGAGAGGAGTTTCCGGGTGCTGTAGTTGCAAGTATGACTCACAGTGTATTGTGAGACTGAAGAGAGGTGGAGATGGCGGTAATGAGAAGAGAAGTTGAGATGGCGGTAATGAGGAGGCCTCCCAGCAGAACGCTGCCGGCAGCAGCCGCAGGTGAAGAGACGGGGAAGACTTTGGTGGTATTTTCAGTGACATGACGGAGGAGGAGGATGACCCGGCCTTCCGGAGGGAGAACAGGCATAAATACAGGGACCTGATCATCTCTGTTCCACAGAACAGAGAATATGTTGAGCCCCGACAATAACAAACTCGCCGAGGTTTTAGATAAGGCCAACAAGCTTTTTAAAGCTTTACATCAGGCTCGAGAGGCAGCACTGGGTGCCCAGCTCCTTGTTGTGGCCAAAGACCTGGGTAACCAGAAGGCCAACAAACTGTTTCCTGAAGGCATTGCTTTCGACCGTCCTGTCTTCGCTGAGCATCGTATGTCCTTCATGGGTTTAAACCAACTGAAAAATGAAGCGGAAGACCAGGAAAATGGACTTGAAAAGTATGGCTACCTTCCCAGAGATGCCTGGCATAGGTTGGCCAATAGAACACAGAGTTGTTTCAGAACAGCCCCCACCTTCCACTACATGATGGGTTCGTTCCTTGCAGAGCCCCCTCCTTCGAAGTAACATGTAGAGCAGCAAAATCGAAAAAATCACTTCGACAAAAGTGCAGCTTGTGGGGAACAAGGGTGACAGCAGCAGTGCTGAGGACGAGACACCGTTCTTTGTGGAAACAGTCAAGCTCGTGGATGAAGTGAGTGACAAAGAGGAAGAGAGGAGCCTCTGATCTACGTCGACCTGGTGAGTGATGCTGAGAGCACTACAGAGGACGAATGGATAGCACATGTGGATGTGAACGGCACAGATGTTTCACTGAAACTGGACGCAGGGGCGCAGGTAAATATCCTGCCAATGAAAGACTTTTACAGACTGAGAAAAAAGCCCAAGGTGTGTGATAAAAAGGTAAATCTAAGAACTTATGATGACAAGCCTATACCTACAAAGGGAGTGTGTAGAGCTAACCTATCTTGCAATGGTAAAAATGTGAATGCACTTTTTGTTCTTGCAGATGGGGAAAGGCAAGCACTACTGGGGTTGAAAGCATGCAAAGCTTTTGGACTAATAAAAAGAGTCCATGTCGTTAACACAGAGAAAATGACACACAAGCAGACAGCAGAAGCCAATAACTGGGTTAAAGAATACAGAGAGGTGTTCAAAGGAATAGGCCGCTTGCCAGGTGAACACAAATGAAGCTGAGGGCTGATGCAGAGCCAGTCGTACACCCAGCAAGGAATGTGCCAGTTGCACTCAAAAAGAGGCTGAGAGCGAAGCTAGATACCCTGTTAGAAGAAAACATTGTCAGGAAGATTGACGAGCCAACAGAACGGGTTAATTCCCTACTCATACTAGAAAAGTCAGATGGTGATCTGAGATTGTGCATAGATCCCAAGGATTTAAATAAAGGGATTCAGCGCGAGCATTACAGGTTTACCAACCAAATCAGACATGACCAGTGCTATGAATGGAGCACACTACTTCTCCAAACTCGATGCCTCATCTGGTTTCTACCAAATAGTGCTAGATGAAGAGAGTGCCAAGTTATTCCCATTCAATACACCATTCGGGAGGCATTGTTTCTTAAGACTACCTTTTGGTATAAGTTCTGCCCCCGAAGTATTCCACAAAACTATACAGCAGCTGTTTGATGGAATAGAAGGGGTTGGTGTATTCATTGATGATTTGGTAATATGGGGTCGCACAAAACAGGAACATGATGACAGGCTTCGAAGAGTGCTCAACAAAGCACAAGAAGCAGGTTTAAAACTGAACAAAAAGAAGTGCCAATTTGGTGTGAGTAACACAACTTCGAGCCCCCTTTACCCGCAATCGAGCGGGAAGGCGGAGAAAGGCATGCAAATTGTGAAGCGCCTTCTAAAGAGAACCATAGAAAACTGTGAGGACCCGTATCTGGCTATTCTTAACTACCGAGCCTCACCACTGGAGAATGGACTTTCACCAGCAGAGATGCTCATGAAAAGGAAGCTGAGGACCAGGCTTCCAGCAGCAAAACTGAGGATGGAGCACAGTGTGTCAAACATTCCTAAAGAGTGTCAGATCAACGCTTACAACAGAACAGCAGTGCCACTGAAACCCCTGGCCCAAGAGGAAATTGTGCGGGTCAGATGTGATGGACAGTGGGGACCACTGGCTAAAGTGATTAAAGAGACAACACCAAGGTCATATGAGGTCATCACAGAGCATGGACTGACACTAAGGCGAAACAGGAGACACCTGCTCAAGGTGCCTCAGAGGAATATCGAGATTATGGATAATAACACCAAGGACATGGCAGCTCAAAGACAAAGCGAACAACCGAACATGACAAAACAACCAAATGTGACAAAACAACCGGATGTGACAATCCTGCCTGAGGAAACAGGAATGAAAGAAACCAAGAGCAGTGATACTACACTGAGAGAACGCCCTAAGAGGCAGATAGAGAAACCAAAAAGACTGATTGAAGAAATGTGAAGAAAAAAAAGATTGTAAAGAGCATGTAAAAGGGATGAGAAATATGTATACATGGGCCTACAGTAAAATGTTTTGTTTATAATTGAGTGAGTTGCTCAAGGAATTTATGTTATAGTTTTGCAGCGTAAAAGCAGAAATGTTGGGTAAATTAAAAAAGACAGGGCTATGGTTCATAGCATGTTATCTGTTTTTATTTTATTTAAAAAAAAGGGAAGATGTATTGATATGACAAGTACATGCAGTATCAGTTCATGATTTTATACCGCTTCACCAGTAGGTGGCAGTAGCGTAGGGTTGTCGTGCCATCCTAGTTTTATATGTGGAAAGAGCGACGAATAAAAACCCTCTGACTCAAGACTCCGGTGTGCAAACCTCGTCAATACGGGGCTGTTGTCAGGGTTACTAGAGAGGGAAGCTGCCATTGGGTGGGGGGCACGCGCTGTCGCGGGGATAGCCAGCTTGACCCGGGAGCGTAGGCAGTTGTTACCTGGAATCCTACAAGTATAGACGTGAGTCGAGCTGCTCCTCCCGTCTATGCCGGGACCCGCCAGGTTACAGCCCCAAGCAAACCCCTATACCAGCGAAGAGACAGAGAGTGATCAGCTAGACCCCCTTTGGTCGCTCAACACCAAAAGGGTGAGTGTACCAACATCAAGTTACAGCAGGTTAGCATAGCGCGGTCGCTAGCCGCTATTGCTAGCTAACAGTAGCTAACGGCCACCCGGTCTGTCGCGGCATCGTGTATTCGCCCACGCCGCTCGGCAACACTGAGGCGTAAATAACAGCCCGCGACAGTATTTCACTTTTAGCGCGTTGTTTAGATAAATGTCCCCATATACGAAACTGAAGGCAGGGTGTTGCCTCGGAGGCGGCTGGACAGCCGCAGCGGGCCGACGGGAAGACTACTCGGTCAAATCTGAACTCTTTTCAACACGAAACTGGGCAGGGGAATGTTTGCGGTGGCCAAACACTGAGTGGAAAAAGCTACGGGAACAATGTTTGCGGCCAAGTTCTTGCAGAAGAGATGGTGGGGTCGCGACTGCCAGGCGGAAGTAATACATGAGATGGCTGCCCTGGAAATGGCCCGTAACAACCTCTGCGTGGTCAGCTTCCATGCTGCCTATGAGACAGACCATGACATTGTTCTCTTGCTGGAACATGCTGCAGGTGGAGACATCTTTGACCACGGCGTGCCTGAAGAGTTGTTGCCAGAGGCCCAGATCACCCGTCTGATCTGCCAAACGCTGGAGGGAGTTCATCACCTCCACCAGAGCAATCTGGTGCGTCTGGATCTCAAGCCGCAAAACATTCTCGTGACCAGTCTGTGTCCTCCGGGAAACAACGATCGTGGACTTTGGCCTGGCACGTAGGCTTGGTGTAATTGGGGAACTCAGAGAGATTCTTGGGACACCTGAATACATGGCCCCAGAGATCCTGAATTATGAGCCACTCACAACAGCAACAGACTTAGGGAGCATAGGTGGCATAGCCTACATGCTGGTAATGGGTGCTCCATTTGTGGGGGATGACAAACAGGAGATGTACCTAAATGTTTCCTAGGGTGATGTGGACTACAGTAGGGACGTCTTCTCCAGGGTTTCAGAACTAGCTGTGGACTTTATTCGCAAGCTGCTGGTCAAAACACCTGAGGACAGGCCCAGTGCTGCAGACCGTATGAGCCACCCCTGTCTGTGGCAGGGCCCAGAACCAGTTACACCATGCATCCTCCACGAAAAGAACAGCGAAGATCCTGAGGACAAGGAGAATTCCCTGGAGTCGCCACACTCTCACGCAAAAAAAATTCCACCTTGATGAAGAGACACCTGCTACCGTGGATGGTGACTTCTAAAAAAAAAAAAAAAGTGGAAAAAAATAAAAAGAAATATAAAACGAGAATAGTGGGCTGCACAACATGAGGATAGTTGGCATAGAGAAAGGTAGCCCACTATTCCCCCATGGCTTTTAAATGGTTTTATCAGAAAAAAAACCCCTTGTGGACCCACTACCCATTGCATTGATGAGCATCGGGGTAGGGTGCGATCCAGGCCGGGCGGCATCGCACACTGGTCCTCGGGATGTGGAATGTCACCTCTATGGCAGGGAAGGAGCCTGAGTTGGTGCGGGAGGTGGAGCGGTACCAATTATACTTAGCACAAAAAATAAGGAAATGTGTGTTTGGTAGATTATTTCTTTGTTGTAACAATGCTTCTTGGCAATAAATCTTATACCGTTGGAAAGCCTGTTTATTTCCCTTTTAAACGGGGCCACATTTGTAGGGAACATGCATTTGTGGGATGAGCAGCAGAGCTGAGTATGTGGGTTGCGCCCATGAAAAATCTGCCAAATCTTCTCTGCCAATGCCAAACAGCTTGTTTTGCTGTTGCTATTGACTCTTGTTTTGAGCCTCTGGTACCCCAGGTGCTGACAATCAGGTGCCTGATATAAGATTTACTGCCAAGAAGCATTGTTACAACAAAGAAATAATCTACCAAACACAAATTTCCTTACTTTTTGTGCTAAGTTTAGATATAGTTGGGCACATCTGCACACAGCTTGGGCTCTGGTACCAAATTCCTGGAGAGAGGCTGGACTCAGTTTGAACTCTAATTATTGAAATAGATTCGAAATAATATCAACAAAAGAGCAAACTTTTTAGTCATGTCTACCTTGCAAATACTACTTGAGGTGCCTAACTGGAAAACTGCCATTTTCTTGTTCACCTTTCCTTCAGTTTATCTCCAGCAGTCATCTGTTCTCTAATAGGGAATCACTGCACCTGGCCCATGATCCTTCGATCAGCGAATGGTGTCTGTCTATATGAAGGCCCACTTTAGTCATATACTACTCAAGTCAAACTTTATTTATATAGCACATTTCATAGACAGGGCAACAAAAATGTGCTTTACATAAAATTACAACACAACTGCAACTCAATCATAAAAGTGCAAATACATATGCATATCAACAGGTGTTATTGCAGAATATATGGATGGTTAAAAGACCACTAAGATTGTATTATAATTAGTGCAGCATATACAAATATCAAAATATATTACACACACACACACCCCACACACACACGCACACACCAAAAACTTAGCCTTAGGCTGTTCTAAAAAGCAAGGATTTTAACCTGTTTTTAAATGCAGTGTGGGGGCTTCTCTCAGGTCCTCGGGCAGGGCGTTCCATCTGCTTGGGGCAGCTTTCCCTGCTCTAGACCTAGCACGAGGGATGGTTAAAAGACCACTGCCATCGGACCGGAGAGTTCTTTCTGGTTTGTAAGGAATCAGCATGTCTTTTATATAGTGTGGTTCAAGGCCATTTAGCACTTTGTATAGAATTAACAGCTTTTAAAATCGATTCTAGTTTTTACGGGGAGCCAATGCAGAGATCTAAGGACGTGTGTAACGTGTTCATACTTTTTAGTTCCGGTGAGAACACGTGCTGCTGCATTTTGAATTAACTGTAGTTGTTGCACAAGTAGGGTGGCACGGTGGCGCAGTGGTTAGAGCAGTCGCCTCCCAGCAGGATGGTCCTGGGTTCGAGCCCCGGAGTAGTCTAACCTTGGGGGTCGTCCCGGATCGTCCTCTGTGTGGAATTTGCATGTTCTCCCCGGGTCTGCGTGGGTTTCCTCCGGGGGCTCCTGTTTCCTCCCACAGTCCAAAGACATGTAGGTCAGGTGAATTGGCATTACTAAATTGTCCCTAGGTATGTGTGTGTGTGTGTGTGTGTGTGTGTGTGTGTGTGTGTGTGTGTGTGTGTGTGTGTGTGTGGGAGGGGGGGCTCTGTGTGATGGTCTGGCGGCCTGTCCAGGGGTGTCTCCCCGCCTGCCGCCCAGTGACTGCTGGGATAGGCTCAAGCATCCCCGTGACCCTGAGAGCAGGATAAGCTGTTCGGATAATGGATGGTGCACAACTGATTTTGGGAGGCCGGTGAATAGTCCATTACAGTCATCTAGTCTACTTGTTATAAATGAATGGATTAATTTCACAGTCGGATTTTGATAGAAAGCCGCTTAGTTTTGAATTGTTTTTAAGATGGCAAAAGGCTGATCTTGTGAGATGATTGATGTGGCGCTCAAAATTTAGATCACTGTCTATGATTTCTAGATTTCTAGCTTCATTTTTGCACTTTAGAAACAGAGAGCTGAGATGAGCTGCAATTCTCTGTCTCTTTGTGCCAAAAATAAGTATTTTTGTCTCGTCTTTGTTCAGTGTGAAAAAAAAATTCTGACATCCATAGATTAATATCGTCAATATACTGGGTTAAGAAATGTATGGGATCTAGGGATATGTACAGTTGTGAATCATCTGCATAATTATGGTAATTTACTTTGTGTTTCTGTATAACATGTACAAGCGTTTAGAGATTGAATAGTAATGGTCCAAGAATCGAACCTTGGGGTACTCCACACATTATATCCACTTTGCCCATGGAAAAGTCTCCACTCTGTAAATTGTAACAAGTTTACTTAAAAAAAGATTAGGAAACCGATTACCTTGGGGAAAGTAAATTAATTTGTGTCATGTGAAATCATTTCACATGATTTGACACATTTAAGTCAATTTCCGTACTTTTACCAAGGCAATCGGTTTCCTAATTTTTTTAAACTTGTTAGAATTTACAGTGCAATAGACACAAAGAACTGCCTGTCCTGTAGGCATGTTCTAAACCAGTTGAGAACCAGGCCAGGGAGGCCGACCCATTTTTCTAATCTCTTCAGAAAAATAGTGATCATGATCAACAGTGTTGAAGGCGGCACCAAGATCCAGGAGCAAAAGAACAGATTTTTTTTAGAATCCGTGGTCGTATTCAGATCGTTCACAACTTTGACAAGTGCGGTTTCTGTGCTATGGTAAGATCGAAAACCTGATTGACAAATGGCTAGATACAGTGCTACTCTTTACGCAGCTCGTGAGACTTTGTTTAGTGCCTCATATAGATCCACTGATAAGAACATAGCTATAACTTACTTCTATAGGTTCCGTTTGTGTCCTGTTTTAGCACACTGAAATGAATTATCCAGCAGATGGCAGCATACTGAAGATACGTCATAGAATGTAGGCTACGTAACAGCGTGGAATCATGGGTGGACGTATAGCCTATGTATGTAGCTTTGTATTTGCGAAACATTTTTTTGATGTTGATAATGCTTATGTATAATTGCATATGTACATGTATATATAAGATGGGTTCCACTCCCAGCCTTACAAACAAGTATTGTATATTTTGGTAATGCAATGTAATTATTGAGAATAAAAACAGATGTAAGGATGGAAAGCATGGTACTCTATTTTTTTTAAACATAAAAATATCTTGAGAGTGATGATAAAAAAAACCCCACTCGAGTTATGTCTGCAATCTCTGTGGCTCTTTGAGGAATGGTCTTACTCATAAGTGGCTCTCCTAAGAAAATTAGTGAGTACCACTGGAGAAGATTGTTTGCTATTAAATAGTTATTAACTTGAGAATAAACTTTTTTTTTTGTCAAGTATTTTGCTGAGGAATGGCACGTTGGAGATGGGCCTGTAATTGGCAATGGTTGTCACATCAAGGTTGCTCTTCTTCAGAAGTGGTTTAATGACAGCTGTCTTAAGTGATGCAGGAAATGTACCTGCCTGAAGAAAGCAGTTAATAATTTCTAAGACGTCATCTGCAAAGTAAATAAACATTTTTAAGAAAATGTGGTAGGGAGAGGATCCACGCAGCGACCTGAGCTGCCCAAAAATATTGTCTAGACGTTCAAGGTCTAGATGGTCAAAGTGAGACATGGCACCAGTGATACTTTTGGAGAACTGGAGGGTAGATTCATTGCTGGATCTCGAGGCACTAATGTCCTGTCTAATGGCAATTATTATTGAAGAATGTAGCGAATTGCTCACATTTTTCAGTGGACAGCATCTGATGGGTTTGGAGATGGCGGATTAATAAAGTCAATCAATAGTAGAGAAAAGCACTTCTATTGTTAATATTTTCCTCAATGAACAATGCTGTCTGGCCCGTTTAATGTATTTGTTCTGCTTAGTCTGTCTCTATCCTTGTAACTTTCATGGTCGACCTTAAGTTTTGTCCTCCACTGTTGTTCGGCCTGGCGACACTCTCTCAAGCTGCCTAACAACCACTCCATTTCTGAGTTGAAGTTGTTCACAAAATCCTCGGTTTGTGATGCTATGAACCACAACAACACGTTTACAGTTTTCTTAAAGGCTTCAATTGTCTTATTGTCATTAAGATGTTTTATTCTTCTTCTTCTGTTGTACAGGAAAACCATACTAAAACACACACACACACACACACACACACACACACACACACACACACACACACGAGATCTAACAGCAACATCCATGACAGGGTACGGTAATATTAAGTCATTTTGATATGACCAAGTCCAGTATGCCCCTTATTGTGGGTGGGTCCAGAAACCTGCTGAGTGCGAGCAAATGCCTCCAGTAAGCCAATTAGGTTTGTAGCATCGGGGTCTGTTTGATTGTCAACACGAACATTAAAATCACCTAAGATGTTGAAACAATCAGTGGAAACCGTAGACTGTAGCTCCGAAAATTCCCCAAGAATGCCACGTTTACATTTTGGTGGCCGATAGACTAATTAACGTCGTAGTATCACAGTGTAGTAAAAGCAAGTATTCAAAAGACATGAATTCCTAGGGGGATTTCCTTGCAGCTATTCCACCGCCTCTCATCAGATCTGGTGGTATGGATGAATTTGAAGCCAGTAGGTGCAGTCGTACTATCCAGCCAACGTTTTCATCAGTTCTCCCACAGTCACAGGTTTGCGGTCTTTGAGCGCTTGTACTGGTGCCATCTCAGTAGGATCCATGCAGTAGCTGTCTTTTGGTACAATCTTTCCCCAAGTATTTCAACCTTGGCTTTAAACATTTCGCCCGTTTTAGCTGTCAGCTTTACCCCATGTGCTTGATAGCGACGTAACAGCTCTCATATCACGCAGATGGTCCTCAAAAGAGTTGCTATTGACAAGATTGTCATCCAAATATGACAAATGTTTCATCCCTCAAACCCACGAGGCACTCCCCCATAATGCACCGAAACTTGAGAGGCTGGAATGACGGGCTTTGGGAGGAACAGGATTCAATTGGAATTTCCACCTGAAGAAAGCCACTTCTTGGGTAAAGTCAGGGTCCCGCTTCCAGTAGCAGTGAGGAGCTTAAAAAAAAGCTTGGCTCTTCATTGAGGAAAGTGTCCCTTGACACGCCGAAATCCCCCCAAGTATACAGCAGGCTGAGCAGATCTGCTGGGTCCATATATGGTCGGATTGTACTATCACGCCGAGAGCAGGAATTGAGGACCCAAACGCAGACAGCAGAGACAGGCTGAGATAGTGCAACAATTTAATGGTGGAAAATGAAGGAATCCAGCTTACAACAAACGGAGAGGCAGGCAGAGCGTCAAAAGTCCAAAACAACAGGCAAGGTACAAACAGCAAGGAAGGCTCGAAGACAAGGCAGTAAGCACCAGGTTAACATAACAATCCAACGAAGAGACAAGGCAACCAGGGGGGAAATATAACTGCTGGGAGCCAATCAGGGAATGGGGAACAGGTGAGCAAAGTGGAGAGCCAATCAGGGAATGGGGAACAATTGAGCAAGGCAGGGGCAGGAACAGAAACGGCAAGACCGGTGAGCCTTCAAAACCAATCAGGGAATGGGGAACAGGTGCTTAAAGCAGCGGCAGGAACAGAAATGGCAAGACAGGTGAGCCTTCAAAAGCCAACCAGGGGATGGGGAACAGGTGAGCAAAGGAGGACAGGAACAGAAATGGCAGGACCGGTGAACCTTAAAAATAAAACAGGAAACACTGATAACTATGCCAGTTGGTCTTACAGCCACTGGCTAAATAGCCTTGGCTTGCTGTAGCTATCCCAGCACTGTGTAAGGGGTGAGGGTAATATCGTAGTTGCTGTCATTAGTGACAGGGATAAGTACCCTAGACCAATTTCTCTTCTGCAGGCAGATGATGGTTTCAATAATATTCACCCCCTCCGGATACTTTAGAATCTCCTCTGGTTCAAAAATGACTTACAGCTTTATGGAAAGGAGGCCTGTCCTCGCACTATACTTAACCTCCCTGGTTTGGCCTGCTGGAATTACTTTTTTGTCTCCAAACTGTCACCACACTCTCCTTGTAATTCTGGTCACAATTCTCCACTATGTGAATTAACACATTTGCTTTTTCTTTTTTTACAGTCAATAGAGAAAGTTTCTCTTACCACAGCAACTGTAACTTCTGGATGCTGCTCCATTCCATTCATCACTCAGTCACATCGTAGTCGATGATTGGTGGGTCTGTTACTCCTGGCTCATTAGCGACAAGCAGTTCTGGCTGTGGGCCCCGATTTAATCCAAGCCTGAACTTCAGCTCAACCCAGCCCACAAAGGGAATGGGTGTCTGGTTTGCGGCTTTGCCGTCAAGGGTTTCGTCCTCACCCAGGAGTACAGCCAGGCTCCGTAACCGGATGTGTGGGAGGCAGGCGTCTCTCCAGTTTTGATTGATAATTGTGACCTGTGAACCTGTGTTGCGAATCCTTTTGAAGAAACAATCCACCATGCACTTCTTCCCGATGAGGGCCTTCAGCTTGGCTCAGCATGTAGAGCAGGGGTCCCCAATAGGCGGCCCGCGGGCCACGTCCGGCCCGTGACGGGTTGATCTATGGTCCGTGAGAATTTTTGGAGAAATGCCAGAAGGAAGATTTTTTTTTATTTCCCTACCAAAAAAAAAAATTCTTAGTAAAAGTAAGACTAGTAATATATGGAAAAATAGATGAAAAATCTCTGTTTAAATTATAATACCTGCAACGTATCGACACCAAAACAAACTAACTAACAACATGCTGCTGGAGGTTGAGTGGCCCGTGGTTTTAAAAGTGGCCCTAAAAGTGGCCCGCTATGAAAAGTAATTGGGGACCCCTGATGTAGAGAGAGAGGACTGGCATAGGTAGTGCCAACAGTCTGTTCAGCCTTTCCACTATTCTCTAATTCGGCCTCCAGCTGCCTGATTCTATCGCACAGAAAATCATGCACCCTGTGATCTGGTTCAGCTTGGCTTGGAGTTAAAGATTTTGGGGGTGTGGCTGTCTGGCTCGTCACTTTCGTGCCTTCAGATGTCCCTGCCAGCCTCCTTTGCCCTATATAGCCTCTTGAGAATTGCCCCAACTGTCCACACTTGAAACAGTTTTCACACTGGTCACGTGTTCCTGACACGTCTTGAATCCTCGCCTAACACTTAGTCTTCCTTGGCGGTGGGCCCTCGAGTGCTAGTTATGCTTTTCCTTATTTCAGTCATTTCTTCTCTCAGCAGCCTGACTGTTTTATAAAGCTCTGTGTCTCTTGAACTGGTGAAAGCAGGTGCTTTACGGATCTTAGGCTGCACAACTTCAGCTGACTGCTCCTGACCCCCCCCCCCCCCCGGCTGCACCCTGATCCTGCTGATTGGTCTGCATTTCTGTCTGTACTTGATTTAGTTTTGGAACTTTGCTGCTTGGATTGTCTTTTTGATTCAACGCTAGCCGCGTCATTCACCCTGAGTATTTCATTTGTCACTCTTTGATCATCGAGATAAGCCTTAAGATGAAACCTGATATGGTCACTTAACAGCCCGGTATAAATGGACCAAGTATTTCTTCTGGATGAGCTCGGGACTGTACTGTTCATCTGACCCTACGTCTCTTGAAGCAAGTAACAGCCTCCCTAACTCTATTGCTCTAAAGAGGAAGTTTTGAGGAGACTCATGACTGTCTTGTGTTAGGTTTACTAGT
Organism: Lampris incognitus; assembly: GCF_029633865.1. Taxonomy (NCBI): domain Eukaryota; kingdom Metazoa; phylum Chordata; class Actinopteri; order Lampriformes; family Lampridae; genus Lampris; species Lampris incognitus. The sequence goes on from NC_079221.1 coordinate 43,585,312, forward strand.
CTGTGGTATAGATCTGTATGTCCCTTTTTAATGTCAACTGGAGGAAGGGTAAGGTCACTCTTTATCGAGCATATCATGAATACTCAAACCTGGGCTGATTGATTTGACCACAGCTTGCACGACTTCAGCCTGACTGTCCTTTACTCGGGCCTCTTTCAATCTGATGCATCGGATTTGTGTACGAGTCTGTCCTTCTGCCCCCTTTCCCCAATCTGGCCACATATCTTGAATTCTCTCATTGTAGCAGCACATTTTGTGGAGCTGAAGTTTAACTTGAAGGTGCGCAGTTCCCTTTTTCACTCGGACCCCTAACTTCATCTTGCAGAGCTTGACTGTTTACCTGGAGCTGAGTATTTTTTCTGCTAGGCTCATTTATTCAGCTGGTTCGTGCTGTGCTCTTCTCCTCAAAAAAAAAATCAGTGATTCCAGTATTTTCTTATTTGCTCAACTACTTTTAGCATTGTCCTTAATTGTCACCCCCCCCCCATTAATTATTGTCCATGGATTCAGTAATTAATCTTAACGTTTGCCTTATGGCATTTCCATTTTGGACTTGAGCCTCAATGCACACCTCTGAGCCGATCCAGTTGCAGAAGCCATAGTCTCTAAGACACGGCCTTTGCCAACTCCTCTACATCCATTGTTTGACGTAGCCAAGCCCCTGAGGCCGCACGCTCCCATCGTCAAAGGCAGTCTCCGTCCCCCCTTCCCCCCGCCCCCCCGGTACAATATTGGCTAAACCAAGGTTATGTGTATGCGCTCTTATACTGATGTCACTACTAGAGGGCACTGTTGTGTTGACCTGTGGTCTATAAAAGAGTATGCGCAAAATAAAGAAACCATTCCGGTTGCAGCAACACCGACGAAGAGCACGCGAGTCCAGTTGAGGCGGTATTCCTGCCCTCAGAGAGGACGTCAACAGGTTATGGGCCCAGAAGGGAAGGTGGAAGCCGATGGTACAGACTATGCTTCGATGGAGATGAGAAAAATTACGAGTTATGGGAAACCAAGTTTTTAGGCCATCTGCGTTTGCGCGGTATTAAAGAGACCATATTACAAGAGCCAGATGACGACGTGGTCGCCGAAGATGCATAGAAAAATGAAGACGCTGATGCCGAATTGATACAATTTTTGGACGACAAAAGTCTCTCCCTGATTATGAGAGAAGCCGCCGACGATGGAAGAAGAGCGTTGGAGATACTGAGGGACCACTACGCTGGCAAAGGGAGGCCAGGTGTGATTAGCCTCTACACAGGGCTAACATCTCTCCATAAAGCGGCAAATGAGACCGTCACACAATACGCCATTCGTGCAGAAAGGGCTATAACAGCGCTGAGAATTGCAGAGAGAAGTTTAATGGCAACCCGGATGAAGACAACGTGATGAAGATAAGCAGCTCAACAATGAGAGTGAGGGGGAGAGAGAAAGACAAGAGCTCGGAGATAACCTGCTACAACTGCGGCCAAAAGGGACACAAAGCCCGGACACGCAACGTTACTGGAGGCGAGCGTCCAGCACAGAGACAGTGGTGCAGTGTTTGCCAGGGCTCCACTCACAGGGACGCCCCCTGCAGACGGAAAAGACGAGACAACGTGAAACGAGCAGTGGATGCACAGGATCACACTTCCGCTTTCAAAATTGATGACTGTCTGGTCAGTGGAGTAAAACAGAGAGGTCTGATGGTGGATACGGGCGCAACGTCACACATGATCACCGACATCGGAAAGTTTAGGAGGTTTGATGACAGTTTCCAGCCAGAGACACGTTATGGAGTTGGCTGACAGGATGAAAACGAGCGGTGTCGCGCTGAAGAGAGGTGAAGCGGAGGTCTGCCTGCTGGACAGAGAGGGTCGCCGGGTGAGGACAACGCCGAAGAAGGCGCTGCATATTCCATCATATCCACAAGACATTTTCTCTGTTAAAGCAGCGACGGGCGACGGAGCTGCAGTCAACACAACCACCTCACCCACAAGGATGGCACCAGGTTTGACATCAAAGTGTACAATAGACTTTACTATCTGAACACTGTAGATGATGAACAAGGTGATGGGTGTCATGGATGCTATGATATACAAACCTGGCATGAAATGCTAGGTCACTGTAACTATGAGGATGTGTCAAAGTTGGAAAATGTAGTAGAGGGAATGAAAATTAAGGGAAAATGTGATAAGTCTAAACTAAACAGTGAAGTGTGCACACAAAGGACATTTGCTCAGAGTAGAAACAGAGAACCAGACGCCAGGGCAAAAGCAGCACTTGATTTAGTTCACACTGACTTATGCGGCCCCACAGAGCAAGAGGCAAAATACGGGTTCAGATATACGCTGGCATTTACCGACGATTACTCGGGAGTAGTCTGTGTATTTCCTGAAAACAAAGAGTGACTGCCAAAGCTACTGAAAAGTTCATAGCTGGTACTGCCCCCCCCCCTATGGGAAGATCAAGTGTATAAGGTCAGATAATGGCAGTGTTCACAGGGTAGGATTTTCAGTCTCTCTTTAGTAAGATTGTCATAAGACTTCAGCACCTTACTCACCCCATCAACATGGGACTGCTGAGAGGAATTGGAGAACACTGTTTGAAATGGCAAGGTGCATGTTAATCGAGAGCAACTTACCTAAGAAGTTGTGGACATAGGCTGTGATGGCTGCTGCAGTAATTCAGAGCAGGTGCTACAATAGGCGCATGAAACAGACTCCATGCCACATGCTGACAAGGGAAAGGCCTGATGTTTCAACGATGAGTGTTTGGATCAGTGTGCTATGCATACAAGAAAGACAAGAAAAAGTTAGATTCACAGTGTGAAATGGGGATTTTTGTAGGATATGATAAGAATAGCCCATCATACCTAGTCTACTACCCAGAAACTGGGACGGTCCTAATACACAGGCTAGTCAAATTTGTTACAAAAAGTGGCATTGAACACCAAACTCAGACACATCCAGAAATGACTGATGATGATTTTCATGGGAAGGAATATGTATCCCCCATGCCAAAAGCCAAGATGGCTGACCAGAGTCCAAAAGAGAGCCAGGAGCCTAAAATTGAAAATCTAGAGTAATGAGGACACTGATAGAACAGAGAGGAGAGAGTCATGAGGCACATTACCCCCAAAACAGATAGGAAAACTCCTCAGTACTTGTAAGACTATGAATGCGAAGTTGAGTGTAATGACCAGATATTAACCAATACTGACTACTGCTACAGAGTGGCCTGTAATGCACCCCAAACCTTCAAAGCCATGAGCTCAACAAAGTCAGAAATGTTAGCTGGTGCTATGGAGGAGGAATTGGATTCTCTTACGGAAAATGTTACTTTCACACTGACCACACTGCCAGAAGGTTTAAAAAAAGCAGTGGGGGGGTCGTTGAGTTTATACAATCAAAGACAATGCAGACAGTTCTGAGACCTACACGGCCAGATATGTTGCAAAAGGTTATAGTCAACTAGCTGGGATAGACTATAAGGAGACTTTCTCTCCAACTGCAAATATGACCTCAGTACGTACCTTGCTGCAAATGGCTGTTCAGGATAACTTAGTCCTCCACCAAATGGATGTTAAAACAGCTTACCTTCATGCTCCAATTGATTGTGATGTGTACATGGAGCAGCCCGAAGGATTTGAGGTTAAATCAGACACAAACAGTCTGTAAATTAAACAAGTTACTGTATGGCCTGAAACAATCAGGACGAAATTGGAATAGAGTGTTACATGATCGCCTCAGTAAAAATGGTTTTGTACAGAATACAGCAGACCATTGAGTCTATAACAAACAAACTGAAAATGAAAGGGTAATTCTGATAATTTGGGTGGATGACCTAATTATCACTGCAAGTGACAATGGCTCACTCAATGGTGTGAAGGAAATGTTGAGGGCAAAATTTAAGATGAAAGATCTGGGGGAACTTAAGCATTTCCTGGAGGTTGATTTTGCACAAAGTGAAGGAGAAATAAGGATGAACCAAAAGCGGTACATAAAGATACTTGAGGTTTGGTATGTCTGATTGCAAGATACGGTCAACCCCATGTGAACAGAAGCTGAATTTTGATAATGACGGTGAACTTGTAGATCCAACAGGATATCGTGAAATAGTAGGCAGTTTGATATGTGTAATGACATGTACAAGACCTGATCTAAGTTGGGTTATAAGCAAGCTGTCACAATACCTATCAGAGCCAAAAGAACAACACTGGGTAACAGCCAAATATGTGTTAAGGATACAACCAGGAGTTGCATTACAAGAAAAGTGATGAAAAACTCAAACTTGAGGGATATAGTGATGCTGACTGGGCATCAGATCAAAATGACAGACGAAGCACATTAGGGTACTGCTTTAGTCTAATTAAAAATGGGTCCGTTATTTCATGGAAAAGTAAGAAGCAGGCAACAGTAGCCTTGTCTACATGTGAAGCAGAGTACATGGCACTTGCTGCAACACCACAAGTTTGTATCTTGCACCGTTATTGAATGGGATGGATAATGAGTGCCAACATACACCAGTGAAATTGAGGGCAACCAAGGTGCAATCGCTTTATCAACGAACACAGTATGTCGTCAGAGATGCAAACATGTCGACATTAGATATGATCTGCAATTACTGATGGGAAAATAACTATCGAATATTGTCCAACAGCAGATATCATGACCAAGCCCGTAACGACGTTCAAGATGGAAAAATTTGCAAGATATACGTTTGGGATGTAAATGTTTTGTGAGTGATGTTTACAGTATAGAGCAAGTGGGGGTGTTACAATATCGGCTAAACCAAGGTTGTGTATGCGCTCTTACACTGCCACCACTAGAGGGCACTGTTGCGTTGACCTGTGGTCTATAAAAGAGCATGCGCAAAATAAACCATTCCGGTTACAGCGACACCGATGAAGTGCACGCGTGACTTTTCTCCGTGAAACGAGTCTAGTTGAGCCGGTATTCCTGCCCTCAAGAGACGAAGATGACCAACATAGACCTTGCGGTCAGGAGGGCAGCATCTGTGCATGTCTGGTCCGTATTTGTTCCCGCCAACACCACGAATTCGGCACACTCGTCTCTTTCTAGAACTGAGACACCAACAAGCACATCCGCTAACGTGGCAACACTGCCGGCTTTAGGATACGCCCTCCTGCGCCTGACCCAAAGGACCCCCAAGCTGCCCCAAGTGCCTGTGTGAGGATTAGTCGTTGTAACCATGATGACTAGAAGTTGTTACAAATGAATATTTATCTGATTATGAATAAAAATACGAGAATGGGGCGGTCCAATAATGTGCCCAATATGGTCAACATTACGGCGGGTCCCACAATGTCCACTACACACAAGTAACAGACAAAACCTTGCTCAATGTATCACACATTTTCTGACACCAAGTAAGTAGCTTCCATTCCAAAAGTTTGATAAAGTGAATTTACTTACACCACTGTTGCAGATTCACACCTTGCTCTACCTTACAGGGCATGTCCCCCCCCTATCCTCGTGCACCTCAGTCATATTTTACTCGCCAGCTTCATTTGACATGGCAGCGCCATTACAGATGTACAACGGCACGTTAACGGGGAACAGGACACAAGCATTAAACATTAAATGAGTCGAGTTTAAAATAATCACCTAAACCAGGGCCAGGCAACATGGTCCGGTGTGGGTGCAGGTCTTTGTTCCAACCAAGCGGTTTCACACCTGATTCTATTAGTCAGCCAATAGTCTTGTTCCAACCAAGTGGTTTCACACCTGATTCTATTAGTCAGCCAATAATCTTGTTCCAACCAAGTGGTTTCACACCTGATTCTATTAGTCAGCCAATAATCTTGTTCCAACCAAGTGGTTTCACACCTGATTCTATAGATCAACCAATAGTCTTGTTCCAACCAAACTGTTACACACCTGATTCTATTAGTTTGCCAATAGTCTTGTTCCAACCAAGTGGTTTCACACCTGATTCTATTAGTCAGCCAATAATCTTGTTCCAACCAAGTGGTTTCACACCTGATTCTATTAGTCAGCCAATAATCTTGTTCCAACCAAGTGGTTTCACACCTGATTCTATAGATCAACCAATAGTCTTGTTCCAACCAAACTGTTACACACCTGATTCTATTAGTTTGCCAATAGTCTTGTTCCAACCAAGCGGTTACACACCTGATTCTATTAGTCAGCCAATAGTCTTGTTCCAACCAAGCGGTTACACACCTGATTCTATAGATCAGCCAATAGTCTTGTTCCAACCAAGCGGTTTCACACCTGATTCTATAGATCAATCAATAGTCTTGTTCCAACCAAGTGGTTTCACACCTGATTCTATAGATCAACCAATAGTCTTGTTCCAACCAAACTGTTACACACCTGATTCTATTAGTTTGCCAATAGTCTTGTTCCAACCAAGCAGTTACACACCTGATTCTATTAGTCAGCCAATAGTCTTGTTCCAACCAAGCGGTTACACACCTGATTCTATTAGTCAGCCAATAGTCTTGTTCCAACCAAGCGGTTACATGCCTGATTCTATTAGTCAGCCAATAGTCTTGTTCCAACCAAGCAGTTACACACCTGATTCTATAGATCAACCAATAGTCTTGTTCCAACCAAACTGTTACACACCTGATTCTATAGATCAACCAATAGTCTTGTTCAAACCAAGCAGTTACACACCTGATTCTATAGATCAACCAATAGTCTTTGCTAAGGACCTTGATTTGTAGACTCAGGTGTGTAACTCCTTGGTTGGAACAAAGACCTGCACCCACACCGAACCTTTCTGGACCATGTTGCCCATCCCTGATCTAAACCGTGTATTTGCCAATGGAGGGAAGGGGGACAAGTTAAAATAGTTATACACCAATGGTCTGCTACAAGTTTAAAGAGACGGTGGATTCGTGGTCTGTAATGTGATATGGTTAAAGAGAATATTGCCATGGCAACGGCCGGAGCGGAAACAGGCAGCGGAATCTTTAGCCGGCGGGAGGGCGGATTTATTAACAAGGAAAAACAAGAACAGAGTATTGTGTGTGGTGCGTTGTTGGACTTGTTTGCGGGATGTGTGATGACTAGCGGGTTGTGTGTCTAGGCTATGTGTAAGTATTGTAGCGAATTCGGGGGACAACGCAACCACAGGAACTGCCGCGGCCGGGAAGCGAACCCGTGTCGCCCGCACCGCAGGAGGCATCGCTAACCGCTCGACTAAAGGGTCAGACCCGCCAGCCAGCGGCCAGCGTGTCTTCTTATCCATGCACGTTACACTATTTACGTGTGATCCATCCATCCGTTGTCTTAACCGCGTATCCTGCTCTCAGGGTCGCGGGGATGCCGGAGCCTCTTCCAGTAGTCGTTGGGCGGCGTGGTGCGGCATGTGAATGGCGCGTCCAATGTATGAAATGTGCGCGCAGGCAAAGGACTCCGTGATCCAAGAGAGAAGTCCGAGCGTGGTTTTCCAGGGTCCGTAGTCCGCGAGAGTGAGTCCTTCAGAGGTCCAAATCCACAAGCCGGGAGTTCCAAGTGAGAGGTTAGGGTCCGTGGGAGAGGGCAGAGCTCGAGGGGATTCTTGAGGAGACAGGGACAACGGGATTAAACGGGGCACCGGAAGACACGAAGGAAAACTTGGAACTGACAACTAGACTAGAAGGCACCAGTAGGCTAGACACCGTTACCGACTGTCGCTGAGGGACGTTCTGGCGGCGACCCAGTGCGTTGGCTGGGGTCTTGTAGCTGATCACTCGCAGGTGTGGTGGTTGTAGACAGGTGCGTTGTTGCGCAGACGCGTATTTTTCCCACCTGGATTCCGGGGAAGACCCGCCCCTACTCCATCTCTGATTGGCTAACCCTATCCCTGACCCCGCCCTAACCCTAACCTTAACCAACCTAATCAACGGAGGCAACGACTACTAGCCACTCAGAGGCAGAGTTCCCGGAATGCGGGTCGGGAAAAAAACGTGCCCGGTGTCTCGGAGACGGATGATCATGTGCTTCGTGACCTCACGGTGGAGCCAGGGGGCCGAGCAGGAGGCTGAACCGCATCACGTACAGCCGTGGGAAACGGTTTATAAGATGTGCTTAAAACCCAGTAAAAACTCATATTCTGTTAAGATGCCTAGGCCTTGAATTCATTCAGTGTTTGATTAAAGAGTCGCTGTTAAAAGACAAACTGTAATCATGCCATCGGTGATCTGCAAAGTAACCTTAATCAGATAACCTGAGACCGATTACTCATGCCTGCCTTTGTGCAGTAGGGGGAGCGCTCGCGCTATTTTCTCCACTCGTGACAAAGCGTCCATCCATTATCCGGACCGTCTATCCTGCTCTCTGGGTCGCACGGATGCTGGAGCCTTTCCCAGCAGTCATTGGGCGGCAGGCGGGGAGACACCCTGGACAGGGCCAACACACACACACACACACACACACACACACACACACACACACACACATTCATACCTAGGGTCAATTTGATATGGCCGAATCACCTGACCTTTGGACTGTGGGAGGAAACCGGAGCCCCCGGAGGAAACCCACGCAGACACGAGGAGAACATGCAAACTCCACGCAGAGGACGACCCCCAAGGGGGTACTACCCCGCGGCTCGAACCCAGGACCTCCGTGCTGTGAGGCGCCACCGTGCCACCCGTGGTAAAGCATGTCAGCGGAGAAACACTACGCCGAGTCACTGTCTTTCTCGTCCCCCTCTTCAGGGGTACATTTGTTAAAAGATATTACCGGAAATGTCTAATGTTATCAGTGGTCGATTGCATTGCTGATGTACTTTCTGGTTCAGCTTGCAGGAATGAGCAGCCTATACTTACTGTAGGTCAGTAGCGGTTCTAGCTTGTGTGGCGCCCTGGGCGAGCCCCCCCTTCTGCCCCCCCCCGCCAAAAAAACACCATTCTACACAAATAATCACATTTAATATACGTGTAAAATGTAAACAAAAATAAGACTCATACAGAAATAAATTGTAGAATATAAAGAGAATGGAATTATAACACTGTTACCCCATTGCTAGCGAAAACACATGTAAAAACTAAATTGCACAAATCCTGTATTGCACAAATCCTCAGACAGAATAACACACTTATAAAGAACAGAACCTGATTATTACACTATTGCACTTCACACAAGAAACACGCCAGTGAGGAGACCTGAGGTCAACCTACCCCTGACCCCCCCCCATCTCGTATTTCTTACCCTTAAATACATGAGGCATGGATGTGGTGTAGCACATAGGTGGGGCGGGGCCCACCTATGTGCTACACTAACTGCGTCTGCAGCTGTGTTTTTCTGCTTAACTGTGTACATGCTGAGTTTTGCCAAGCGATGATGCAGTTTGTTATGCAGAGTTTGGAAGCATAGGCTATACTAACCAGCGGGTGGGCTGTCAGAGCCATCAGGGCCTTGTCTGCTGGCCTTGTCACTATCAAAATCATAATTTCTTTTTTCATAGTTAAATTGAAGTGTGCCTGTAATGTGTCTGAATTCAATTGTTCCTTTCCTCATGGGGCTGAGCAGGGATTTCCTATATTGGAATGTCATCGGACCACATCACAGCACTAGTGGTACTGCCAACCTTTCATTGAAGCCCGAAGCCGCAGGCTGACTACAACTTTTGAGTGACCGTATCATTAGCCAATCAAACTGTGACGTGTAGCGACAGATCGCCCCAAGGGCCCTGAGATGTGGCGGCTCTGGCCCCCGGTGTCGTCATCAACTTTGAGCTCGAGCCTTCACGAGTGACCTTAAGCTACGAGCTGACGGAAAACGTAATGGCCGCCGCATTCACAGCCGCTGACGAGCTTGCTGCCGGTCTACCTTGCGTAGACCGGCATGTGACCGGATGTGGAAGTTGCGAGAGTGACTGGTGAACACTGTTTTATCAACTGTGGAAACTTGTTTTTCCTTTTTGTTTTTGTGCCATGTGGTGTAAGATCTGATGCTGCAATAGCTGCTATAATGCATAGTGGTGTGAGTGTGCGTTGTGGTTGTTGAACATCAGCTGTCTTGTTGGTGTTGATGCAGAAGTGCGTACACTGCACTGTATTTTGTATTTGGCTGTGTTGGCTCATCCGCACCCATATGAGAAGTTTGTGTATGTGTGTATGTGTGTGGGGGGGGGGGGCGTGCAATTCATTAGTGAAGGCCCTGACTGAAACCCCACGGTATGCCTCTGATAGTAACCGGTACTGAATTAATTAACTAGATCGTTTTAACTACAGGATCATGGATACACATTGATTTTATTTTAATGTGCAATGCAGAAAAAAAGCTACAAGGTTGCGCTGCTGTGTCGCATTGCCTCTGGTACGACGATGTATTTATCTTAACCGTTTTTAAAACAGATTGCATTCTTTTTTTTTTACACAGTCCTGTTTAGTTTTCACTTGTTAGAGGGCTGCGTAGCCGTGCCTAGAGAGAAAAAAAAACAAAATAAACAAAAAAACAAGCAAAAAAACAATAGACCGGCCGTGTAAAAGTGGAGATCAGCCGGCCCGGGTGTGCACAGCTTGCATGGTCCGTGTAGCAGCTTCACTTGAGTGTAGAGGACACGTTCTGCTGCAGCAGACGTGTGGCGCCGCATCCGGGCCTGGTGCATGTAGACCGCCTTCCCAGGCGGTGGCCTGCCTAGCTCACACACTAGAGTCAGGGTGCACAGTCCAACAGAGTGAACTGACCCACCCGGTGACATGATATTGCAGCGAATCTGGGGGGGGGAACCGCCGCAGCTGGGACGCGAACCCGGGTCGACTGCGCTAACCAGTCGACTAAATTAAGGGTCCGACCCGTTAGCCAAGGGCGGCTAGCAGGTCTAGTTAGATGTGGTTGTTACACTACTCCCCCCCCCCCCCCCCCGCCATTTTGGAGGCGCGTCCCCGTGCTTCACCTTATCGGCTCCCTCACGCCTCTGGGCACACGTGCTTCCGATGGCCTCACGGCCTCACCATCCCACTCCTGACACCAATGTAGCGGTCGACTAAAGGGCCCGACCCGTTAGTGAGTCTAGTCATCCGTGGTCGTTGCAATATTATTGACTTGACGTGCAAATGCGCGATATAAAACCGATGGTGCCATTGTCTCCTTTCTGAATTATTTTGTGCGGGCGCCACGTGCTGCCCCCAGCAAGATGGGCGGCTGCCCATGTTGCCCATCCATCTATGTTGTAGGTAGTAGTAACCATCCATAAACTACTTGGCCAGCACAAAAGAGAAGTAAATATAGATAATGGACAATCATGGACACAGTTTGAGACACTAGGTATTGTTGTTGTTGTTGTTGTCTAAGACCCCCCCTAGAATCCCTTTATTTTCCTCCGTGTGGCATCTTTCTTGCGTTATCTTTGTGGTTTCGTGTTTCACTAAGTGGAGATGATTGGAGCTGGGCTTACTTAGAAGCAGGTGTCCTCTATAAGTTGCCACTAGATCACCTGGCTTGAAAGACTGTTTTGTACTCGATGTGGGGCAGCCAGTGCAGGGCCCGCCGTGACCAGGCCCAGTCAGGTTGTGTGCAATAACTAAACTGGCTTCATACTGGGCTTCATTTCCCAACATCAAGCGTCACTGCTTCAATAAATGTGGTTTTAAGTTTAAATCACCGAGGACAAAAAGCACCTTGCATCCTTCAGCGAGGATGCAAGTTGACCTTTAAGGTAAGCAATGGAGAAAGGCACTTCAATATTTTAGATGTACAACCATATTTCAGAGTCCCCATGGGGTGTTGAGTCTGTTGTTTAGTCTTATAGTATTTCCTCCGTAAAAAAATAATTCCCAAGCTGACTGTCCTGGGTAGATGCAGCCCACTAGGAGCTGTATTGATCCAGCGCCGTGTCATTTTAGACCCGGCATTTTCCACGAGTGAGATCTGGATGGGCTTGAAGCACGCTGGAGCAATCATTCATCATTTTGCAAGGAAGGTAAATATGATTATTATATACATATATATAAAAAAAACTTATAGAATTTCAATACTGCAACCATTCTTCGGAGAAAAACAACTGTAAATTCTGTAGGACTGCTTGTCCTCTGATCTATTGTATGAAGTAACTCGGCCGCTCCAGCCGTCTCGGAGCAGACCCCAGCTCATCCCCTATGACTGTGATGGGCCTGTCATCCATTATTACTCCAGAAGTAGAGTTCTATTATTTATTTATTTCTGGTCTCTATATACAGAATTCATATTTTATACATACATAAACACACAGAAAAAGGAGGTAGATACTTACATACTTAAACCCAAAGCATCCCCATAACCCGACTTAAAGCTTTCTGCAGCTCGGGGGGGAAAAAAAAGAAGGTTTAGGCCGAAGCTCATAACGCCGACCCTTTCAGCACACAGTGCTTGACCTGGAAAGGTAACTTCAAACACCAGAAACAAAACAATCACAATGAAAACAAAACAATCAATGCAAGCAAATATGAAACAGTCAAAACAAAATCAAGAACAAAGCAATCGGAACAAAACAAAACAACTTCCATGGGGCGTCCGGGTAGCGCAGCGTAGCGGTCTATTCCGTTGCCTAACCAACACGGGGATCACGGGTTCGAATCCCCGTGTTACCTCCGGCTGGGTTGGGCGTTCCTATAGACACAATTGGCCGTGTCTGCAGGTGGGAAGCCGAATATGGGTATGTGCCCTGGTCGCTGCACTGGCGCCTCCTCTGGTCTGTCAGGGCGCCTGTTTGGAGGAAGGGGGAACTGGGGGATAGCGTGATCTGCCCACGCGCTACGCCCCCCTGGTGAAACTCCTCACGGTCAGGTGAAAAGAACCCAACCAACATGTCCATGTGGGCCCCTTATGGGTTAAGTGTGGGCTACTTGGGTACCAAGTGGGCATGCCCTTGAACTGGCAAATTTTGTGATTCAAATATGGCTTCAGTAACATGGGTCCCACATAGGAAGCAGCCCACGTGGGCCGACTATGTGGGCCCCATCAGGGATGTATGTGGGCTAAGTGGGCATGAGCTTGAACTGGGCAAATTTTGTGGGTCCCATATGGCTTCAGTAACATGGGTCCCACATAGCTGGTGACTCCATATGTATTGGAGGAGACATGTGGTAGTCTGCAGCCTTCCTCGGATCGGCAAAGGGAGTGGAGCAGCGACTGGGATGGCTCAGAAGAATGGGCTAATTGGCCAAGTACAATTGGGGAGAATAAGTGGAGGGGGGGGTACAAAAAGGTTCCATATCCTGTATCCTGTCCCCCTCCCCACTCATCCATCCCATACCCGTTAAGTATGTTATTTTAAACATTCTTCTAAACCTACTAAATGTTCTAGATTTTCTAATTGCCTCGCTGCAGTTGTTCCATAAAGCAACTGCTTTGACTGTGTGATGCAATGATGGTTTACAGTTGTCCTCACTAATTGTTTTTTGAACCCACAAATTCCTCAAATCCTGTTGACCTTCTCTCAGTTGGACCAACTTTTGAATGCTATCACGTAATAATTTATTTCTTGCTCTGTACATGACCTTTTGAAGTCGACCAAATATTTAAATTTTAGTGCCTTTAATTTGATAAAGAGTGGGCTTGCTGGTTCTCTATAAGTGGTTTTATTTACAATTCCCATGGCTCTTTTCTTGAAGGATGGAAATTGGATCAGGGTTTGATGATTATTCTTCAGCCTTGCCAGCCGTAATCCTCATGATGGATGCTTGTCAAAGCGGTGAGTCCAAAACTACGCTGTAAAAAGCAGCAAAATAACAGGAAGAATCCCCCCAACTAACTTCGGCGATGGCGTTATTAAGTCCATAAATGTTGTGCAGCGAGAGCTTGTAGGGCCTCTGACGGCAGCTGTAGATTTGTCTCACCCAGCCTCCCCTTTAGAATCAATATCCTGGCCCAAACAGTCTGTCTGTCAGAGTCGCCGTGAGAAAATGGACTCCACGTGACACAGATGGCGGGTGTAATGTGTGTGCAGAAGTGATGAGTGCACACTGTACGGTATACTGGAGCATGTGATCTGTCCCCGGCACTGTGCAAAGGAGGTGTGCATTCGCATGAATAATGAATGTGCGCTCTGCAGGCCTGCTAGTGATTACTGACTGACAAGGCATGATCACGCGGCCTTGGACAATGTTCATTTTCACCTTCCGGAGTGAGCCACTGCACGCCGCCAAGGGCCCAGAGAGAGCCCAGTGGCGTGGGGGGAGTCCCAGAGCCTTTTAGTCCGGTCGAGTTGAGCTGAAGTTCTCCCTCACATTACTTTATAACCTGATTTTAAAGCCTCTTACTGATAACCCTAAAGTGACACGCTAGGGTAGAAACAGTAGTAGCAGAGGCAAGAGTGCATCGATTGTAATTCCCGACTGTGGGATCCAATGAATAATCGAGAAACATCTGACATTAATCTTTCTGCTGGGCTGGCTTTGACAGAAAGTGTATTTTGGGAGGGGCTAGAGACGTAAAGGCCCGGTGCTGTTTGAGAATGAAGCAGCTGCCACCAGGTGGTGGGATAACTCATCTTGGCTGCAAAAGCCCTTGGAGAAAAAAACCTCCCCAGCATAATCAATTAATTCATGGGAGTCTATCACAGCAGTTTCCCATCATGCACCTCCCCATGCATACCATGTATCTGTTGCAATGGCAGTCTGTTTCTTGCTAAGTTTTGCCTGGCAGTGCTGTGGAACAGTGGCACCTCTTTAAGCCGTGTCATCGGTACAGCGAGAAAATCCAATGATGACTCTTTGCAGCCACTGGAAAGCATCAAAATACGTGTTGGCGCTGGAAAAGAGAGGAAATATTTGAGTTAATTTGTTAAGCAGAATCAGCATCTTCAAGTAACCCATAAAAATGCCAATTTTAGACAACAAATTAACTCATTTTCTCTCTCTATCAAGTCAAATCTTACTTTATTCAGACACAAAAGTCCATATTTAAAAAAAAAAGCAACAACAACAAAAATACGACACAGGACGACAGCACAAAAATATAGCTAAAACAGCGGTTCACAAGTCCACAATGATTAAAACCTACACAGACATTTGTTCCAATGTTTCCAGACACAAGAGAAGTACCTTGTCACTTTGACCCCGTTTACACTTGGTGTTAAAATGTGTTTTGTGCGATCGGCTCACAAGTGGACAGCGTTAAATACAAGCGTAAATGACCACCAAAACGTCTTGTGAACTGGTTACTCAAACCGCTTGCCGAGGTGGTCTGGGACACATTTGACCACATCTTTTGTAGTGTAAACCCTGATATGTCCCCGACAAGGACGTAACAGGAAATCTTCTTCTTCTTCTTCTTCTTCTTCTTCTTTGGCGTAACGAAATCTGATCACAAGTGGTCAGCAGGACGCATTTGGAGACACATGATAGACACAGGTGTAAACGGCGGTGTGTCTCGCTGACCACTTGTGATCCGATCGCCCAAAACTCATTTTAAAACCAAGTGTAAATGGGGTCTTTGTGTGGGCTCAGTTAAGAGCATTATAATTACATTCTTGGAATCAGTTAATCGGTACATAACCACTACTACTAGTAGTTGTGTTTCATTCTCTAATTAATCGGCACATACACTACCGTTCAAAAGTTTGGGATCACCCAAACAATTTTGTGTTTTCCATGAAAAGTCACACTTATTCACCACCATATGTTGTGAAATGAATAGAAAATAGAGTCAAGACATTGACAAGGTTAGAAATAATGATTTGTATTTGAAATAAGATTTTTTTTACATCAAACTTTGCTTTCGTCAAAGAATCCTCCATTTGCAGCAATTACAGCATTGCAGACCTTTGGCATTCTAGCTGTTAATTTGTTGAGGTAATCTGGAGAAATTGCACCCCACGCTTCCAGAAGCAGCTCCCACAAGTTGGATTGGTTGGATGGGCACTTCTTTGAGCAGATTGAGTTTCTGGAGCATCACATTTGTGGGGTCAATTAAACGCTCAAAATGGCCAGAAAAAGAGAACTTTCATCTGAAACTCGACAGTCTATTCTTGTTCTTAGAAATGAAGGCTATTCCATGCGAGAAATTGCTAAGAAATTGAAGATTTCCTACACCGGTGTGTACTACTCCCTTCAGAGGACAGCACAAACAGGCTCTAACTAGAGTAGAAAAAGAAGTGGGAGGCCGCGTTGCACAACTGAGCAAGAAGATAAGTACATTAGAGTCTCTAGTTTGAGAAACAGACGCCTCACAGGTCCCCAACTGGCATCTTCATTAAATAGTACCTGTTAGAGCCTGTTTGTGCTGTCCTCTGAAGGGAGTAGTACACACCGGTGTAGGAAATCTTCAATTTCTTAGCAATTTCTCGCATGGAATAGCCTTCATTTCTAAGAACAAGAATAGACTGTCGAGTTTCAGATGAAAGTTCTCTTTTTCTGGCCATTTTGAGCGTTTAATTGACCCCACAAATGTGATGCTCCAGAAACTCAATCTGCTCAAAGAAGTGCCCATCCAACCAATCCAACTTGTGGGAGCTGCTTCTGGAAGCGTGGGGTGCAATTTCTCCAGATTACCTCAACAAATTAACAGCTAGAATGCCAAAGGTCTGCAATGCTGTAATTGCTGCAAATGGAGGATTCTTTGACGAAAGCAAAGTTTGATGTAAAAAAAATCTTATTTCAAATACAAATCATTATTTCTAACCTTGTCAATGTCTTGACTCTATTTTCTATTCATTTCACAACATATGGTGGTGAATAAGTGTGACTTTTCATG
Organism: Lampris incognitus; assembly: GCF_029633865.1. Classification (NCBI taxonomy): domain Eukaryota; kingdom Metazoa; phylum Chordata; class Actinopteri; order Lampriformes; family Lampridae; genus Lampris; species Lampris incognitus. The sequence goes on from NC_079221.1 coordinate 43,601,943, forward strand.
GAAAACACGAAATTGTTTGGGTGATCCCAAACTTTTGAACGGTAGTGTACATTTGAAGATACAATTTCTCAACACAGCATGAAAAGTGGGAACATTACTAGTCACACACACATGACTTGCACTTGTCCATATTCATCTTGGAAGCTTGAGCAAGATTCTGAATGCATCATTATGTGCTACCTGCAGCTTTTTCATTTTTGCTTTGCAACAACTGCACCACAAGTGGGCTGTATAGAGTAGAGTACAGTAGGCCCTAAAAAGAGCAGTTTTAACACCATATGTACACATATGAAATTTACGCGCCAACATGTTGGCTTGTGCATACAGTTTGCAACACTGGCGCTGCACATCATCCTCATCACCACATAGATCATTCCTGATGATGTGACCCAAATATATATTCTCCAGTGTCAAACTTTTTTTGATAGTTGATATGTACATTGTAACTTGTTCACTAGCACATGCATACATGAGTCTTAAAATAGAAAAAAAAATCTTCTACCCTGCAAGAGTACCTTACCTTACTCTAGGACAGTGTTTCCCAACCCGGTCCTCAAGGAACACCTATCCTGCAGATTTTCTTTGCCACCCTGAATAGGTACCTGTTTGTAGTTATTCAACCAATCAGCAATGAATTATGTCAGCTGTTGCGCACCTTGCATAATTAAGTGCTGTGAGATGATTGGTTGAGTAAGTACAAGCAGGGCTACCTATGCAGGGTTACAATGAAAATCTGCAGGAGAGGTGTTCCTTGAGGACTGGGTTGGGAAACGCTACTCTAGGAGGGACGGAGTTAGTCTCGGGATTTGTCCTTTCAGAGATCTCCCTGTGGTGAATAATATGAACACAAAATCAAAGCGTATCAGTACAGAGTTTGATTTTCTACAAATGAATTTCGATTTTGTAAAAATATATTAGGTATTTGCTTCTTATTTTCCATTAACAAGTCAAATCAATTTTATTTGTATAGCCCAATATCACAAATTTGCCTCAAGGGGCTTTACAGCAACACAACATCCTGTCCTTAGGCCCTCTTATCGGCTAAGGAACAACTCCCTAAAAAACCCTTTAACAGGGAGAAGAAAATAGGGAGAAACCTCAGGGAGAGCAACAAAGCTGCTTTCTGATGTCGTTGTCCTTTGACAGTGAAAAAAAGCCAGTATACATCTCGTCATTTCCTTTGCATCTGGGTTGCAGCGCTCATTCTGGGGTCACAAGCTGTGGGCCTATGTTTGGCTGATGCTGTAGTCGTAAGTGATTGTATATTGTTCACATATTGTGCAGATATAACCTCACGCAGGTTATGCGTTGTTGTTAAGTGCCAGAACTTGTTATAAAATCCACACGGTACTCGATGAGCTATAATAACATGAATGATTTCAACCGCTAGTTTGCAATTTTCTAAAGGTTGCATGGAGAGCAGATGCATTCACGGACAGGCCGGTCACAAACTTTGCATCATTTGTAAAGGTTACAGAATATATAGACAACACATTAACTCCTGGACCTTGGCAAATAAAAGCATTTCATGAGAGAGCCCTATTTACAACCCACAGAAAGATTTTTTTTTTTTTTTTTACCTGAATCATTAAAACGGAAAGCAGTTTGCATGCAAAGTCTGCCGAGTACCTTGGACCACCGTGTTTCATTCCCCCAGACAGATAGGGTATTACTGCTTCTACCCTTGTTGTTACTGACAAATTATGGGGTAATAATAATGTGCAATAAATTGGCGCTTAATTTCGAAGATGCGATGGAATTAGTCACCGTTGCTAATTCATGCTTTATGGTAACTGCTCGGTGACAAATTGTAATGGTGGCGCTGACAAATGACCTCACTTGACTACACTCGGGTTGCGTCTACGCACAGTGTGCACCAGTCGTATCAAGTGGCCTTTTTTGAACCGGCGTCCTATTAACAGGATGCTGACATCTGCAGAAAGTCGTGGAAGCACAATTTAAAGTGGGTGGGTACCGCGTGGCTCTGCGATTAGTCATGAATAAGAGCCTGAAGTTTAATTAAAGTCATCAGGCAATTAGGAGCCGGAGCGATAATGCTTTACAGTGCATTTCTGCCTTCTGCGTTGCCCAGACTTAATCAAAGTAGTCCCTACACTGACGCTACGAGCTATAAATGTGACTAATATATATATGGGTCATGTCAGTTACATGGCGACTGGAGATGAAACAAAGAGAATTTGTACAGTCATTGTAAATGCCCCCACCCCCACCCCCTGATCTCCAATTCTGAGGTTGTTGTGAGAGCTGACCTTCATCTCCTGATGTGACTGAACTGAAATAACAAAGCCATCTATCGCGTCATTAATATCAGAGGTAGGATGCACTACAGTGTTTTAGCTTTTGGCAACACGTTTAGGGGGATCATTTTTAAATCACTCATGTGCAGACTCCCCGCCCCCCCCAATTATGTTCCTCAGAACAAGGCTCTCGCCGTCCTTTCTTTTTCCAGGACTGCTGATCCTCATCTATTACCACAAATGCATGTGAAAGGGAAGCGTGTACCATATGGAATGTGTGCGGAGTGCACAACCATAGGATATAATCTGTGTATCTCTGGATATTTCTGCTCCCAAGCCTCTGGAGAGCGGAGCCAGTCAGAGGAGGAAGAGGAGGAGGGGGGGGGGCTGAAGTCGGAACGGCAGCAACATCAGCAACATCAACGTCAATGATGAGGTGTGAGTCACAACAAAGGGAATTCGAGAAGGATGAGCAAAGTGAAGAAGATAAAAGTAAAGTGAAGAAAGTGGGGGGGGGGACGATGTACAGATAGAAAGAGTATGCGGGGAAAGATTGGGAGGAAGAGTATCTCTCACCAGATGATCAAGCACTGCAGCTGGATGAAATAAGACAGACGTCGATTAGGAAATTAGCCGTGAGAGCGTGAGACGCGGTTTGAAGTGAGCAGTCAGAGCCCAAATGCCACCGCCGTGTCCGAGACCACATACATGCGTCCCGCATGCTAAAGTAGTCATTCACGGTGCTATTTCCGCTTCCGGTGTGGGAAGCTGGCGGCGCGAATTCACGCTTGCAGCGGCCTCACCCGGTGCCGTCCATGCAGTGTCTTTGTCCACGCCTGCGTCCAAGTTTGCTGGCAGGGAGAGCTGGCGCTGGATCGGCTGGGAGAGCCTGGTCTGCCGCGCCCAGTGGGCCCAGGGACCACGGCCCTGAGCGGAGCTGCGCCCGAAGAGGTAACACCGAGGGCGGGCTGAAAGGACGCGGAAGCGGGGCAGGCTAAGCTAACTGCTAGCCCATGCTGACCGGCATGGGCTAGCATGGCTGGCGTTCCTTCTCTGCCCAGTGAACGTGTTGGACTGTGTTGTGCTGAGTGGGTTGTGTTGTTAACTGTTTGTGTGTTTTTTTTTTCTTCTTTTGCTGCTTTGTTCTCTCTGTTATTGTATGCTTTTGGTGGTGTCGTTTTTTGGGGAAATATGGGATGTGTGTTTTTGTCTTTTGTGTCGCACTGCTGTGGGCTGTGGGGGGGGGAGGGCGGAATTTGGTTTCTTTTGTGTACATGAAAGAAATGACAATAAGTTGTTCCCGATTCCTGATGTTATCAAATGACCAGTTAGGCCGTTTGTGGTTTATTCAAACAAATTGTCTCGCTTCTGAGAGGCTCTTTCATCTCGCTCGCAAAAAAAAAATCCTCCACGTTTTCCACCGTGTCCCTTACCGAGCGGTATCAAAGCCCAATAATGAGCAGACGGTGAAGGCAACCTGCTTGGTTCGGGTTTGCCTCGGCGGTAAACAAGCAGCGGTGGGTCTTGCTGACTCCTCGTGGGACCGCGTTTAACTTCACCAGCCTCACAAACCGGTGTCACGCAACAGATTAACTCTATGAACTCTAATTTTACTCCTCAACCCGATATAGAAAAGGAAACGTCATGGAAATGACTCCGATAAACGACATACTGTAACGTGCATGGATAAGTAGACACGTTGGCCCTTGGCTAACGGGACGGACCCTTTAGTCGAGCGGTTAGTGATGTCTCCTGCGGTGCGGGCGATACGGGTTCGCGTCCCGGCCGCGGCAGTTCCAGTGGTTGCGTTGTCCCCCGAGTTCGCTACAATATACATATATAGTACATATATATCCAAGTCGCCTGTGTCACTTGCCCATCAGGCTGGAATGAGCACGGGCTGATTGTCTGTCATAGGGACGTCAGTGTATTAGCAGCTATCTTTATCTAGTTTCATCAGCTGCCTCCCCAGAAGTCCTTGCTAATCCGCGTGTTACCTCCAGCTTGGTCGGATGTCCCTACAGACACAATTGGCCGTGTCTGCAGGTGGGAAGCCGGATGTGGCTATGTGTCTTGGTCGCTGCACTGGTCGCTGATCCTCTCACGTGCTATGTTTCCCCTGGTGAAACTCCTCACTGTCAGGTGAAAAGAAGCGGCTGGCGATTCCACATGTATCGGAGGAGGCATGTGGTAGCAGTGAGGTGCAGTGAGGTCCACGGCTGGGTGGGCAGTGAACTATATTTATTTGTGCCAGAGAGAGGCACAAGCAGACTCTGCCTCAGCAGCCTGCATTCACGAATGCTAGCTTTGGGAGCAAGCCATCCTGGATAGGGCATGCCTTTTATTGATAAAAACAACAAGTTTTACATGATTTTTTTCATTATTTTTACAACAATCTTAACAAATTAAAGTAAAAATAAATAAAAATGTAACTGTCATGACATTTTTCCCCCTTTTTCTTATTAGCCTGGGTGAGGCACTGCCTACCCTGCCTCCCCTGACTGCCCATCACTGTGCGGTAGTCTGCAGCCCTCCCCGGATCAGCAGAGGGGGTGGAGCAGCGACCGGGACGGCTCGGAAGAGTGGGGTAATTGGCCAGGTACAACTGTTCCAGTTTGTATAGCTGTGCAACCAAAAGGGCTAATTTGGTAAATAAATGCAAATTACAATTTGGAAATAATAGAATGAGAATCCTGTTTAGTGTCATAAGAGAATCAGAAATATTGTGCTCACACCGTCTTTGCAGTCTTTCTTGTTACTGTACAGTTTTTGGTGTTTGCAAGCAGCTCTATATTGCAGTGTTGAAACATCTAGATATTAGCCTCTCTCTCTCTCTCTCTCTCTCTCTCTCTCTCTCTCTCTCTCTCTCTCTCTCTCTCTCTCTCTCTCTCTCTATATATATATATATATATATATATATACATATATATATATATATATATATATATAATATAGATAGATACCATGGCCAGTAACTGTAAGGTCTGTTGTAAGAATTGTAGGAATGCTGAGCTGAGGCCAATAAGGTTATCATGAAGTGTTTAATTAGCATCTGTTTTCTTCAGCCTTGTCCACCCCCACCCCCTTCACCAGAGCCATCCTTGGGTGTACATCTGCGCAATTCTGATGCACTCAAGACCGACAAAGTACACAGTGTAAATGCACTTTTCAAATCCCAGTTAGTGTAAATGGCCTCGGCGGTGCGGTGTCCAGAACCGCCTGTCCCTGTATCTTGTCATGGGGCTCAGGATTGCGGCAGCACCCCTACCTGCAGATTGCTATTCTATTCTTCTCACTTAAGGTGGAAATGGCCTCAAGGATGGTGCTCATAAGAATGCCAGCACCCTGGCTGACATTAGTTTTTCATTTCTTTCACAGGTTCTTCTGGTTTAAAAAATTAACGACATTGAAGATTGAAAGAAAGTACAGGCTGGAGAAAGGGGGGGGGCGTGCAGCATTTCTTCCCTTTTCCTCTTTTCTTGCATCCAAAAATCCAATCTAGCAATCATTAAATAAAGTAAAATAGGAGAGAGCAACACGTTCCAACTGGGATGTGGAAACAAAGAAAAAAGAAAAAAAATCACAAGGAGGATATTTACCAGAAGTACAGAGGACAGATGGGATGGCGGCTAACTTGCTGGTACATTTTCCCGCCGGGCTTAAGAAGTGGCTGCTATAGTAAATATTCAGTCGTTTTTTGCACCTCCTTCTGGGAAGCCGGAGTGTGCTCTGAATATACACGAGTCTTGGTGGTCTGAATATACACGAGTCTTGGTGGTCTGAATATGCAAACAGGCTTCCTGTCAGTCCTCTGAATCGGAAAGCGTTTGCTCGTGTTCGTCCGCCAGCGCTCGTCGTGGAAGCCACCTTGCACACAGGTGCAGGTATAAATAAATCAATCAATCAAAGCGCCGAGCTGTCATTTCTGAAGACGTGGGACCTCGCCAAGTTTGATGCCTATTGATTTTTTTTAAATTGAAAAAAAACAAAAACGGTGGTGCTTTTGGCCCAAGTCCTGTTTGCATGTACACAAGTTAATAGGAAGATGGTACTGCAGAGAGTTCGGGGGGCAGTCTGGGAAACCGTCGCCACAGCCGGCACGCGAACCCACATCTTCTACTCCGCAAGCGACAACGTTAACCAGTCGACTAAAGGGCCCGACCGGTTTGTCAAGGACCAACGTGTGTACTTATCCATGCACGTTACAGTATATACGCAAGATGATAATAATTAAAGTTCATGAAATTGTCTCTGACTCTCTTCTCGTTTACTTTATCACAGGTTTGACGAATCAAATTGTCTCCATTCTGTTGGGTTCTCTACCTTTGACTTCCGTTGGTCAAGTAGATCACCACACTTTGGCACATTTCTTTATATCTCAGTTTAGGACGTCCAACAGGACGTGTTCCTTCAGCTAATCCACCATACAGTAGGGTTTCTACAGGTCTTTCGTTATCCATTCTGGACGCATGGCCTAGCCAGCGTAACTTCTAACTAGTTTGAGTTCTGTGTCTTCCACACGTGCTCTAGCGAGAACCTCTTCATCACTGATGCAATGGTCCCATTTTATCTTTAGAATCTTTCTTAGATGGCGCGGTTGAATTGCACAGAGTTGCCTGACTTGATGATGGTATATGTTGTTTGCATATGACGTCACGAACTACAGATGGAGGGCAGGAAGTGATCTTCCATATAGGTAGCACTATCGCAAACTTTCGAAATGCCTGTGTTTGGCGTCATTAACTGAGAAACCACAAGGAGTTTTTATTGAGTACCAAAAGTTGTTGTTCAGGGGGGGGGGGGTGCAAAAAATTGACCGAAAACGCCGGAAAAAATGGCTCGCGAACCGTCGTCTGCGGTCGGGAGGAACGGAGTCGGATAACGCGCGTGTGTGCAGTGACCACTTCATCAAAAAAATGACTCTTCATAACATAAGGATCATGTCCAACATATCTTACTTTCTGTTTATAACTTCCTCTCATAATATCGTCTCAACTAGCACAGTTCGGGCTAAACTAGCTCCACCTCCTCCATTCTGCTTTTCACTTCCTGCCCTCCATCTGAATCTCGCGCGTCATCAGAATCACGTGACTGCAAACAAGCTATGAAGTCCGAGTTCCGAGTGCCGCTACCGTGCATTATGGAGGCCTAAGGTATTGTAGACTTCCGCTTTGGTGGTAGTGGTGAGGTCGCGTGAGTCAAAAACTCGATGGCGTGGTCTTCCAAAAGCACAGGATGTTGCTTGAATGCGAGCTGTTAATTCTAGCCCAGGTCCTGCCGAGTAGCTGGGATCAGACGGACATTTGCTAACAGACTCCCAAGTTCTTTATTTTATTTTATTTTGATATACTATATTGATTGATCCTCATGGCGACAGGCATGGGCGCAAGTCCATCGCCAGTAATGAGAGACGACATCAATGAATCACACAACGCAGATGGTAACGTGCGGCAGCAGCCATTTAGTTAAAACACGAAGAACAACAGAGACTGCAACACAGGCAGACCGGAAGGGAGGCTTGATAACTATAGCAACCACAACCAATACTGGCGTCACCCCTTTTTTCCCAAAAGAAATACCCCCCCCCCCTACACACAGTACAACAATAACACCACAGAACACCAGGCAACGTCACAGCTCAGGCTATATAACTAGACCTGTAAGGTAAGACAACACATTATCACCAGTACACACAACCAACTGGCCTAAAGTTCAAAGTTCTCTAAATGCCGCGGCAAGCGCCGGCGACGGTCCGAGCATCGAGGTGCAGCATCAGGTGCAAGAGCAGGCACACACTTGCCAGGGGAGCTCCCCCCAGGCTCGACCTCAACGGGAGGCACAGTCTCATCCCCCAGCCTCATACCGTTATCACAAGGCAGGCAAGGTGCAGGTGGGGGCTCGGCAATGGCTGGCGGCATGTCAGGGCAGTGTGGGGCAGGGTTGTCCAAGTCCTCATCAGACGCGAAATCGTCCCAGAGGGGTTCAGAGGCTGTAGCAGTCACCCAGCCTGACCCTGTAGGAGGTACGACGGAGTTGAGACCCCGTGAACTTCTGGATATTGCACCATGAACCATCCACGCTCGTGACTAGGTACCTGTCACGGGCCTTTGACTTATTCCAGTCACCATACAGGTACACCAGTTCACCAGGTCGAATGGCGGGAGGCACGGCCACACGACCAGAGGGCACCTTTGACTTCACGCTGTACGGATGGTTGGTGACACGCTCCGAGTGTTGTTTCAAGATGAGGTCCTGGTCGACCACAGGCAACTGCCTATGGGAGAACGGGTCACGCTGAAGCAGCATTTCACGGGCAGACAATCCACGTGACCTAACACGGCCGTTCAGGTTGGCCGTAGCGACATAGAGTAACAGGGGAGTAACAGCCCTACAGTTAGGCTCGAGACAAAGAACCTCCCCCTGAATCTCTTGAACAGCCTTCTCCGCCACTGGGTTCTTATTGACATTCTTGGCATTGCCCACCTCAACAACTAGTCTGTGCATAGCGAGGGCCCCATCCCCTGCCAATGCAGCAAAACTAGGGGCAGGGTCAGTCCCGATCACAGCAAAGGGGCTGTCGAGAGGGCACAGACCCGCACATACGCGGGTTAAAGCGTCCCTGAGAGTGTCTCTGCGCTCGTCGTCAATGAGACAAGACAGCGTGAAAGATGTGACACACTCCCGGACAATCAGAATGAACTGGCGGTCCCGCCTGAACACATCAGCCGCGAAAGAAGACCCGACGACTTCCGGAGGGTCACTTGTAGACTGGTCAGATACGAACACAGGGGCTTTCTTCAGAGCTGCACACTGGTGGCAGCCACTGGAGACACGTTGCACAGCAGAGTCCATATCCAACGCGTAGAAGTAGCGTTGCACAACTGTCTTCAACTGGGTGCCGGTGGGGTGATCGAGCTTGATATGGAGAGAGGTCAGTAGGCCATCGAGGACAGACCGAGGCACAACGATGCAGTCCGTTGAGGCTGCGAGGGGGGTGTGCCGGCGAACAACTAGGAGGCCGTCCTTAGCCACTGTGGTGACATTCAGGTAACGTTTCACATCCCGAATGTTAGTCAGCTTCTTGGATGGATGCGTAACCTGACGGAGGTGAGCGTGGGTCCGTCTGAGGTCAGAGCACTCTGCCTGTATGGCAAGCCAGGCCGACCTGTGTGTGAAAGGCAGATGTAGGACAGGTCCCATGTTCACCCTGGCCTGGAACGGACCAACAGCGCCGTTATATCCTTCAAAGTGGGGATCAAACACTACATCAAACTCTCTATGCAGGGCGCGGAACTCATCTCTGATGTCAGCAGGCATGATGTCATGTGGATCCAGAGTGACAAGGTCAGAGGACAAGGCCGAAATGGTCGTTGGGGCCGGTTTGGGGGGATCAGCTGGCACGGCGGCGTCAGTGAGTGACGGGACATATGTGGCGCGGACACGGCATAGGTGGTGGCTTTTCTGGACCAGCCGTGGCTCGCCAGTGAGATTTGGGACACGGATCTTCCCGGACACACCCTGTAGCAAAGTTGGGGCAGGCCACTGCTTTGTGTCAGACCGGTCACATGAGACATCGACGTGTGGTTCAACAGCCAGCTCACTGTCCACATTGCACAGCTCAGGAGGCAGCTCGAGCTCAATGTACTCCCCTGGCCACACAGTAGATTTATCCGGAGTGCGGAGCACGTGCGCGCGCCATATGGCATGCCTGTCCAGTGGTGTTTGGAGGGTGCCGTAGCGGTATATATCCTCGCCCAAGCAGATTTGGTGTTTAGCTGGTCTGATGGAGACGTCGTTCTTTCCCATAAAGGGAATTCCAGCCAGAATGTCAGATTCGAGATTCTCAACGACGAGGCCCTCAAAATAGAGGTCATGGCCATCTCTCTGGAAGTGTGCCCGTGTCTCTCCCAATACTTTCAAAAGGGACGAACCATCTGCTTGGAATGCGGACTGCGTACTTCCTGTGATGGTGACGCCCAGCCTGGTCGCGCATGAGGCCCTCATCGTGTTGCCTGTTGCCCCACTATCAACAGTGAGACGCACAGGGCAGTGTCCATGGACGGCATCGAGGTAAGGGGACTGTTTGATAAGTAAACTTTCCACACCACTAGATGGCGCTTGCTCCTCACTAACGCACTCCTCTACCTCATCATCAGTCTCGACCTGCTCTCCCAAAACCTGGCGCGACTTTGCCATGTACATTTTATCTTGGGGGGGCAGAAAGGAACATTTGCCGAGGAAGTGATTATCAGGCCTGCCGGCACATTTACAAAGGGGACATGACCTCCTTGTCCGGACAGGGATGGATTGCTTTGACTTGGGGAGTTCAGACACAGCCGCACGCATAGCCCTAGCATCCTCTGAGGCCTGCAGTTCCTCTAGTAACGAATCAAGGGCTTGTGAGATTTCTGGTTTAATGGATGCCAATGTGCGAGACCGCAACTCAGTGCCGTACCGTTGTTTGACGAGCTTCGGTAGATCACCATGTATGAGGCGGAGCCATGTGAGCACAACAAAGTTCTCCAGTGAGGGCGTTAACTCCTCGTCCTTGGTCACAGTCTGTCCCATGTGACTGATGCCAGATCTTAACACAGTAGATTGTCTTTCGTGAAGGCCATCAAGCGTTGATATAAATCCCCTCGTCTCTCATCAGGCTCCCGTTTAATAGCAGCAAAGTCAATGAAATGAGCCCCGGTGCACTGAAAGCCATAATGTAGACGAATAGCTTGCCATATGCTGTCAATAGATGTGGAGTTCCTGACTATGCTGTGACGAGAGATTACAGGACAATAATTGGCTATCTGTCCCAACATTAGCTCTAACATGGCTACCTTCTGTTCTTTATTGCGACGTCGGGGCGCGGGAATATCTTCACCGTCATCTGTGAATCCCCGGACAGGGGACGTTTTAGACTTCTTCTCCCACTCCACGCCATCGAGCAGGAAGGGGGCAAAACCGGCGTCGAGCGACGGTATATAAAGCAGGTTCTGACGCCAGTTCTCAAAAGAGTTCACCGTCTCGGTCTTTGTTAAACACCACTGCTTCGGTGCTCTGTGTGTCGCCATGCTGCCCACTTAGCTAGCACAACTGTGTCTGAGCTAGCCCAGCTGCGTCTGGTGGTAGACGTAACTACACTGTGATTCCCCTGGAAGGGCTACCGCGATTAATTCGGTAAATATCAGTCCTCGGGACGTAAATCTGGTAAGCGCTGCCGCCACGCCAGTAATGAGAGACGACATCAGTGAATCACACAATGCAGATGGTTACGTGCCAGCCATTTAGTTAAAACAGGAAGAACAACAGAGACTGCAACACAGGCAGACCGGAAGAGAGGCTTGGTAACTATAGCAACCACAACCAATACTGGCGCATGAATACTGGGATGGCATCCAGCGCTTTACCTGTGCCCCCATCCATGTGTCAGGAAGGGCATCCGGCGTAAAATTTTGCCAAATCATTATGTGGATTGACAAGACCTCCACCGGTGCTGTGCCCTCAAAGGGTACCGACGGAAACGATCAGATCCGCTGTGGCGACCCCTGGGAAACAGGGAACAAGCCGAAAGAGGAAGAAGAAGATATTATATTGATCCCCGTGGGGAAATTATTCTCTGCGTTTAACCCATATAGCTAGGAGCAGTGGGCAGGCTGTGCAGCAACCGGCGACCAACTCCAGCTCGTCTTGTCATGCCTTGCTCAGGGGCACAGACGGAAGTATTAACCCTAACATGCACCTGGAGAAACCCCACCACAGACACGGGGAGAACATGCAAAGTCCACAGAGAGGATGCCCTGGGATGACAACCCCGAGGTTCGAACCCAGGACCTTCCTGCTGTGAGGCGACCGCGCTACCCACTGTGCCACCGTGCCGCCCATTTGTCGTTTGATTTCAAGAATTCTTTTTGGTCCTTGTCAAATTGACCTTTGCTCCTTTCTTTTTAATTATCTAGCAACGCATGGAGACTATACTATCATAAACACAAGGCACATAAATGAAAACAGAGAGAATGCGCTGACGTCTTCTCTACTGGTATGAAGTCAAAGGATGACTTCTGTTCCTGACTCTGCACTCCATACATTAATCATTCCATCTCTGCCATTAAAAGCGAAGAGTGCGTTTCAAAAACTTTCCGCCTCCTCGCTGATGGGAATAGAGACCTCTCCGGGAGAAGGTGTGGTGGTGGGGGGGGGGTGTATATATTTTTAAACCTTTGGCCACGTCTGATATATTCAATGATGCCGGTCCAAGCAAGCACACACTGAAAAAAAAGATGTTTTATTCAAAAAGAGAGGCAGATTCTCGCCTCTCCATAGTCATTGAGGCTATTTTAATAGCGCTCATGGATGAGCGCATGCACTACATCTTTTATAATATCTCCTCCCTGCATCTTAGGTGTGAAATGTACTCTTCTATTCATTTGCTCCTGGTTCCGTGATCTCAAAGAAAAAAGAAAAAGAAAAAAAAACCTCCGGCTACTTCATTTCCGCGCTTATTAACCTGTTTGAGCTTCACAATACCCTTTAGTTTGACAGCGTCATTGAGGTGACGTGTGCGAGGTGACTGAAATGTTATTTCTACGTAGGCAACAAAGACGAGGAAGCGAGTCACCTTCCTAAACGGAGTCTTAGTTCCAGTGTAGCTAGGGCGGAGAACCGTGCGGAGAACCGGGTGGAAAACCGTGCGGAAAACCGGGCGGAGAACCGTGCGGAAAACCGGGCGGAGAACCGTGCGGAAAACCGGGCGGAGAACCGTGCGGAGAACCGGGCGGAAAACCGGGCGGAGAACCGGGCGGAAAACCGTGCAGAGAACCGGGCGAAGAACCGGGCGGAAAACCGTGCAGAGAACCGGGCGAAGAACCGGGCGGAAAACCGGGCAGAGAACCGGGAGAAGAACCGGGTGGAAAACCGGGTGGAGAAACGGGCGGAAAACCGGGCAGAGAACCGGGCGAAGAACTGGGCGGAAAACCGTGCAGAGAACCGGGCGAAGAACCGGGCGGAAAACCGGGCGGAGAACCGGGCGGAAAACCGGGCGGAGAACCGTGCGGCGAACCGGGCGGAAAACCGGGCAGAGAACCGGGCGGAGAACCGGGCAAAGAACCGGGCGGAGAACCGGGCGGAAAACCGGGCAGAGAACCGGGCGAAGAACCGGGCGGAGAACCGTGCGGAGAACCGGGCGGAAAACCGTGCAGAGAACCGGGCGAAGAACCGGGTGGAAAACCGGGCGGAGAACCGTGCGGAAAACCGGGCGGAGAACCGGGCGGAAAACCGGGCGGAAAACCGGGCGGAGAACCGGGCGAAGAACGGTGCGGAGAACCGGGCGAAGAACCGGGCGGAAAACCGGGCGAAGAACCGTGCGGAAAACCGTGCGAAGAACCGGGAGGAGAACCGTGCGGAGATGCAGGTCTCTGAAATAAACCGGTGATCTGCACCGGCGGCGAGGCTTTAGCAGTGACGCTGCGGAACCACGCTGAACGCTGGTGAGTTCCGGCGGAAGAGCGGCAATCCCCTGAATGAATGCCCGCGCGGCTGTTCGTGCACGCTGCAGTGCAGCCGCAGCTTATCGTGGGGTTTATGAAAGCGGAGCGCGCCTGTCCTAAAACACGCGACTCAGCCCCGCTGCCTCTGCTATCAGGCGGCGGAGATAAATCAGGGGCTTGCCGCGTGCTCGCTGAGGCGCCGCGGGGGCCGGCTATTCTGATTCTCGACACATTTACCCATCTTACAAGCCGGAACAGTTATTCTAATTCAAATCCTCCATCCTATGGTTGAAGAGACAGTCAAGATTTAGCCTTTTTTTTCTTCTTTTTTTTTTAAAATGTATTTTGCTTGGGCTGAGTCGGGCCCTTTCTGGCACAGCTGATAGGGGCGTTTTGGCAAAAATACTCAAATAAGCAAGATTTCGAAGGCAAACATCTTGACTTTTTAATATTCATATTTCCGTCTCTTGTAAGAAGGACAGACAAAGGCAAATGAACGGTGCATGGCAGAAGGAAGTGCACAAATGTTCTAACTTGTGCTTTTTTTCTTCTTCTTCTTCTGCAAACGAACGGAGTCGACGCGGTGTGGCTTTTCACCAAATTGGTATGCCAAATCCATACGCGGAGATTAATGTGGCGCGCGCAGGACACTGGGTGGCACAAAGCCCCTTCCCAATTAAAACCTAGTCACACACACACACACACACACACACACACACACACACACACACACACACACACACACACACACAAAAAATCAAACGCCTTGGCTCAAAAAGCACCTTTATACGCTGGCTATAGAACCGAAGATAACTTAATGGGAGAGAAAAGCCCGCGCGCGACCGAGGCCCCGGAAACGTCTTTTGATTTGATTGGTTTGTATCACGCTGTAGCGGTATGCAAATGAGGCCCCCGTGGCCCCGCCGTTTGAACTTGGAAGAGCAGCGATTCGAAAGACCAGCTGCTGCTGCCGCCGCCGCCGCCGCCGCCGCCGCCGTCCTTCCTGTGTGCCGCGGCGCTAATCCATAACGGCGCCTCCACTCCTACGGCATTCTTTCAGCGAGCTGCTGAGCGAAAAACCTCAGAAGTGGAGGCCTTGGGTGAATTTCATCATACGTGACTTGAAAAGAAAGGAAAGGAGAGAAGAAGAAAAAAAGAAGAGTAAATTAATTGACCTCTGCGGTGCACATGCGTTTCAAAGCGGCCGGCCTCTGCAAAGCTAAACATTTGGTTGAGGACTACTTAAGCTGAAAGAAGTTCCCACACAAGCGGGTCACCGATGGGTAAATAACTGAACAATGTCTTTTTGCTTCTTCTTCTGAGGACCACTTGGCACCTCTTTAAGGAGGCTCGGGAGTTTCGTGGACCAGCTTTTTAGGGCAGGACCCGGCATCAAGAGCTGTTCTGTCTACAAATGAAACCATCCCGCCATTATTCAAGTTTTGGTGAGGAATGTACGCCTCTCATGAGCTGTCTTCCATGGTGACTGCTTGTCCTTGCTCTTGGCTGAAAGGGGGGCCTTGCTCGTGGAGGATCTTTTTTGTGCCGCCCCGTACTTTGGAAAACAATGCCGGGTGGCGCTATACAAAATGAGTGGATTGGACTGCATTTATACGGTGCTTTTCTAATCTAGTGCTTCACGCTGTACGCCTCACATTCGCCCATTCTCACACACATTCATACACTGATGTTGAAGGCTGCCACACAAGGCACCAACCCGCTCATCGGGAGCAGTTAAGGGTTCAGTGTCTTGCTCAAGGACGGTGCGACACGCTCTTTGGAGGAGCCGGGGATCAAACCAGTGACCTGCTGACTACTAGACTGTAAAATGAAGCCCAAGGAAAATTCAAACAGGCAAATTCAAATCAGAATGAAGCTGGTTTAAATGCAGCCTCACTTGTTCAGGGGTGAGCATTGATGCGTGGATAAGAGGCACATGTACTGCAGAAAACAACTGTTGGACACACGCTACTCCCTCATCATCATCAGCGGTCACTCGGGGTCGGGTATGACTGTCCTCCTTGTGGGTATCCTTGCAGGAGGACGGATTTGGCATTACGTGGAGAGGCTGATGCGCCTGCAGCCACCACACGGTCCTTGGCAGGGGGTGGCCAGAGTCCAATGGCCTGGAGAACCAAGACGATTGGGGACCACCCTCTGTTGCAGCTTTCATCCGCCTTCACTGCTGTTGTGACCTAGAGTCGTCTTCCACCAGTTCTGCCATTGAGGTCTTTGTGGGATCGCGCTTTGTCTGGAACCTCCCCCTTGACCTCCACCTTGGGTGACCCTACCAGGAGCCAAGCTCCGGGCGGCATAGCTCTTGGGATCGTCGGTACACGCAAGCTTCTCCCCCATGGCAAGGTGGAGATCTAGGAGAAGACTACTTACTATAAGCCAGACAGGTGAAGATCATGGGGGGACAGGCTCACAAGATCATGTGTGGAGACCTGAAGATCGATGTATGGTGAGGATAAATCACAGTATGGGCAATACAGCCAACATTTGGGAGATAAATGCTGAAAATTTGTCACAAATTTTAAATATCAAATGTGTGGTCAAACAGTTATTTAAATGCATCTAACATTACTTAGAGGGTGAAAAAGCTGAATATAGACCTACTATGCCCTTGTTCTGTTAAAATCCTGACAAAATATAATCCAACCATCGGATGTTGTACCATCATCAGGAGACAACCGAGTCGATGAGAGTTGTGAATTCATTTTCGGTAGAAAATCAATTACCTGTGTGACTCCACATCCGCATGTTGTTGTTGTTGTTGTTGTTTTCCCAACAAAATCCAATGAAGTCCTATTTAATTTGACAATTTTGCATTCTTATGAAGTATTGCCGGCAAAAACACGACAGGAAACAGGTCAGCAGAGTGTTTTGTTTTGGTTATCCAAGCTCGTCTGTGTTATTCTCCTCAAGTGAGCCCACAGGATCAAAAGAACGGGTCTTATCCAGACTGAACCGGGGCAAGCCGACTGGTTAGCTACCAATACAGGATTTGTCTATTACTGTCCACACACACACACACACACACACACACACACACACACACACACACACACACACACACACACACACATATACACACACACAAAATGTTTAAGTGTGTGTGTTTGTTATCGCAGTGGTTAAAAATGGTAGCTAAGGGTGTCTCTTGGCACCCACCCCGTTCACTGAAGGGTCATTAAACTGGGAAGTGCTGTATGGGAGCACACTTCTGGCTCCCACATGGGCTTTCATCACCGGAGCGCAGCTAAAGCAAGGCAACGCAAAGGCAGTTCAAGTGCTTTACATGAAGGCACAAAAAGGCATTAAAGAAGAGAAACAGAAGGATAAAAGGAAATTGGGGGGAAAAAAATAAAAGATGAAAAAGCAATAAGATAGACTTTTAAAATGATGAAAACATAAATGGAGTAAAAAGAATTAACGTGTAGGATCAGAGTGCAACCGTCAGTAGCCTGAAGATTCAGTTATAGTCAATGGCGTACATACAAGTTTTTAGTCTGGTTTTAAATGGGGCAAGTTTTAGATCTTGCGGAAGTGCTGCTTCACCATGTGGTGTTTTAACTCTGGGAAGGGTTGGCAGACCGTTCTCAGATGACCTGAGGGGGGTCACCAAGGATCATATGGTGAAATGTATTTTGGTCCTAAACCGTTGAGAGATTTGTAGACGGGCGGCTGTATGTCAGAGATCTGAGTTCTGTGAGAGACCTGAGAGTTGGAGTAATGTGTTCAGCTTTCTTCGTCCTTGGTGGAAACAGATTTTAAACAGCAGCAGCATTCTGAATGAGCACCAGTTGTCTGAGAGCTGTTCTGACAGAGGTCTAGGGCCTCTACAGATGCGCTGAATAGAGCTGGCGAACAGGGCCGGATTAACCCACCAGGGGGCCCCGGGGCATGCACGTCCATTGCCCCGTCAGATAGGCTACGCAAACAATGCTAAACATTGTTAAATGTAAAACTAATGCAAAGACCCAACGTGGTAGTTGACGCCATGTCATTCTGCATGGGATTCGGATGGCCACTACAAGGTACAGCACAATTTTGAATCACAAAACAAACAGAGATGAGAAGAGCAGCTCACAACATCAATAGAGACTTCGTAGCTTGGGGCACTGCATCAGTAGAGACTGTAGCTTGGGGCCCCCGCATCAAATTAGACTTTGTAGCTTGGGGCCCTGCATCATTAGAGACTGTAGCTTGGGCCCCGCATCAAAAGAGACTTTGTAGCTTGGGGCCCTGCATCATTAGAGACTGTAGCCTGGGGCCCCCGCATCAAAAGAGACTTTGTAGCTTGGGGCCCCACATCAGTAGAGACTGTAGCTTGGGGCCCCTGCATCAATAGAGACACGCTTGGGCCCTGCATCGCGACACAGGGTTGGAACAAACGTCCTTTGTAGGGTATGATTGGGGATCCCTACTATACACGAACACAATACCCCGGACCTTTTGGGGCCCCTCGTGGTCCGGGGCTCCGGGGCACTCGCCCAGCATGCCTGGTCCAAAATCTTGCTGGCGTACACTATGGCGGTGTGACTCCGGTTAGAGAATCATGGAGGCGGAGCTTCAGTTTGAGGACATTTATTCGAAGAATGTGGTTTCCTTTCAAATCCAACACAAAAACAGTGGAGGCAGACATCGTGTACATTTCAAAACCACGGCCGGTGAATTGAAAACAAACTCTGCAATCTAATGTCAATCTTCCATACGGGGAATAACTTTGATGGATTTGTTTCCACAGTGAGTTTTGTGTTTGTTGTATAGGGATTATCATGGATCCCACCGTTTCTTGTCCTGGAGTTTCATCTACTGGAGATGAATGTGTGGACACATTTTTATAAGTCTTGTATCAACATGAATCCTCTAATTCCTGCTAGATTTTTAAGATGACAGTAGGCTGATTTGGCAATTAACTTCATATGGCAATTAAAACTGAGAACTGAGTTCATAATGAATGACATGAAAATGAAAGCCGCTTTATTTGACATTGTATTCTTACAGTGAATGTGTTCTCTGCATTTAACCCATCCTATTGTATAGGAGCAGTGGCCAGCTGCAGCCCCCGGGGACCAACTCCAGTTCTTCTTTCCATTGCCTTGCTCAGGGGCACAGACAGGAGTACTAACCCTAACATGCATGCCTTGTTGATGGTGGGAGGAATCCGGAGCAGCCGGAGGAAACCCACGCAGTCTCCACACAGAAAGGACCTGGTATGGCCTGGGTTTCAAACCTAGGACCTCCTTGTTGTGAGGCAGCAGTGTAAACCACCACCGCGCTGCCTGAAAAGCACTGTGCACTGGCCGGGAATCAAACCCGGGCCACCCGCATGGCAGGTGAGAATTCTACCACTGAAACACCAATGCCTTGACAAAATGTATTACACCAAGATTTCTAGCTTAGTTTTAGTCTTCAAAGACAGGGGAGGGGGGAGGTCAAGATGATCATTGACTGTTAACCTTTCTTCTTTGGCACCAAAGAATTATCTAGGTTTTGTCTCTATTTAGCTGAAGAAAATTAAGGCACATTAAGTCATGGATTTGTTCCATGCACTGGCACAATATATCTATGGGACATAGTCACTCGGTGAGAGACCTAGGTAAATTTGGATGTGATCTGCATAGTCATGGTAAGTGATTTTATTATTTTGCATAATTTGGCCTAACGAGAGCATGTAAAATTTACATGAAAGGGGCCCAAGGATGAAACATTGGGGGAATTCAACTCCTCATGTGAATTCGCTTGGGTGAGCAGTCACCAACTGCAACCAAGTAGTGCTTGTCTTGTGGATAGGACTTCAACAAATTTAGGACTATGTCAGAAAAGTCCAGCCCAGCTTTCCAGTCTTTCAAGTAGTATTGCACAGTCGACAGTGTCAAAAGCAGCAATGAGATCCAGTAGAACTTTAATAAGTGCGGTCTCAGTACTGTGACAATACGACCGAGGGCCAACCGCAACACTCCTGTCGTCAAATGCGGGCCTAGTACACGGGCTGTGTACATAGTCTCCGCGAAACGGGTACTCAGACGGAGCAGTAGAGCAAAATGGACGTCTCTCCTCAGAGTCTTGCCTCGAATGCCAAACTCCTCCCTTTCCCGTGAGGAGATCGACCGTTGCGAACCTCGCGATTTCGCGGGCATAACAACTCCACACCACATCATTGGCTAATAACAAAATTCAAATACAAATACAAAGAACAAATACATTCCATTGGTCCACATGTTTGGAAACCCACACGAACATAGGAAATATCCAAGACACAAAGCATGCTGGTAAATGAAGTACCACAACATATATACAATAGATTTTAGAGGTCCTTACAATCGGATCACATAGAGCCACGCATATCAATACCTCTGATAACGACTCCAAAGAGGATAAATATCTGAGTTTCGTCACCAGCCAGTCAGACTAGCTTGGTCTAGTCAGAAAGGCACGAACTGATGAAGCCTCTTGGATGAGAGGCGAAACATCTTCACGGATATATACCAAGTCCAGTTACACTCGAATCAATTCCTTTAGATAACCGTGACCTGGATGAATGAGAACATTCACAGAGATATTCACAGAGGATTAGGGAATGTTTGCAATCACAGCATTGTAAGATGTTGACAGATGTACTCTTAGCCCCCCCCCCCCCCCGTTCAGGGGATGGTCATTCCCTCTTAACATACTAGATGTCTCTTTGACTCCCCGTTCAAACCAGCGTTCCTTCCTATCATGGATGTGCACATCCCCATCCTTGAAATAGTGGCCACTGGCCTGTATATGGGTTGTAGACTGTAGAGTCCTGGCCTGACTTGTTAGCTCTTCTGTGTTGTGCCATTCTCTTGGCCAGCATCTGTTTACTTTCCCCAACACATAAGTCACAGCAGTCCTCCTGGCACTTAACAGCATACACTGTATTGCTCTGTTTGTGCCGGGAGACCAGATCCTTGGGGTGGACCAATTTCTGGCACAGCGTGTTTTGGGGTTTGAAAGCAAGTAAGACGCAGTGTTTGGAAAATACTTGTCTCAGCTTTTCTGACACTCCCGCCACATACGGAATTACCTCTGGTTTACACTTAGACAGCTGTTGCCCAGAAAGAAACTGTGCCAGGAAGTCCAGCCCAGATTTCCAGTCTTTCAAGTAGTATTGCACAGTCAACAGTGTCAAAAGCAGCAATGAGATCCAGTAGAACTTTAATAAGTGCGGTCTCAGTACTGTGACAATACGACCGAGGGCCAACCGCAACACTCCTGTCGTCAAATGCGGGCCTAGTACACGGGCTGTGTACATAGTCTCCGCGAAACGGGTACTCAGACGGAGCAGTAGAGCAAAATGGACGTCTCTCCTCAGAGTCTTGCCTCGAATGCCAAACTCCTCCCTTTCCCGTGAGGAGATCGACCGTTGCGAACCTCGCGATTTCGCGGGCATAACAACTCCACACCACATCATTGGCTAATAACAAAATTCAAATACAAATACAAAGAACAAATACATTCCATTGGTCCACATGTTTGGAAACCCACACGAACATAGGAAATATCCAAGACACAAAGCATGCTGGTAAATGAAGTACCACAACATATATACAATAGATTTTAGAGGTCCTTACAATCGGATCACATAGAGCCACGCATATCAATACCTCTGATAACGACTCCAAAGAGGATAAATATCTGAGTTTCGTCACCAGCCAGTCAGACTAGCTTGGTCTAGTCAGAAAGGCACGAACTGATGAAGCCTCTTGGATGAGAGGCGAAACATCTTCACGGATATATACCAAGTCCAGTTACACTCGAATCAATTCCTTTAGATAACCGTGACCTGGATGAATGAGAACATTCACAGAGATATTCACAGAGGATTAGGGAATGTTTGCAATCACAGCATTGTAAGATGTTGACAGATGTACTCTTAGCCCCCCCCCCCCCCGTTCAGGGGATGGTCATTCCCTCTTAACATACTAGATGTCTCTTTGACTCCCCGTTCAAACCAGCGTTCCTTCCTATCATGGATGTGCACATCCCCATCCTTGAAATAGTGGCCACTGGCCTGTATATGGGTTGTAGACTGTAGAGTCCTGGCCTGACTTGTTAGCTCTTCTGTGTTGTGCCATTCTCTTGGCCAGCATCTGTTTACTTTCCCCAACACATAAGTCACAGCAGTCCTCCTGGCACTTAACAGCATACACTGTATTGCTCTGTTTGTGCCGGGAGACCAGATCCTTGGGGTGGACCAATTTCTGGCACAGCGTGTTTTGGGGTTTGAAAGCAAGTAAGACGCAGTGTTTGGAAAATACTTGTCTCAGCTTTTCTGACACTCCCGCCACATACGGAATTACCTCTGGTTTACACTTAGACAGCTGTTGCCCAGAAAGAAACTGTGCCAGGAAGTCCAGCCCAGATTTCCAGTCTTTCAAGTAGTATTGCACAGTCAACAGTGTCAAAAGCAGCAATAAGATCCAGTAGAACTTGGGTTGACATTTTGCCAGCATCAGTGTGCAAACGAATGTATGTGACAATGCCAAAATCCACAAAGCTGACAAAATAATTATTAGATGTTAATAAGTTGCCATGTTGCCAGTAGTCATGATTTTAGTAATGAAGGGTAGATTTGGTCTTCAGTTGCTAATTACAGATGCATCTAATCTACTCTGTTTTGGTAGAGGTTCAATAACTGCAGCTCCCAAAGCTTTTGGAAAATTGCCTGATAGGGGAGCTCTATTAACTATTTCTAGAAAATCTGTAGCCAAATAGTTAAAAGTGGCACCATTTTTTCATACATTTTGTAGTCAACAGGGTTAAACTGTGTCATGGGTACCAGATTAATTTTAGATGATTGAGAGAAGGCAATACTTCTGTTTGACACAGTTTTTGAAAGATTGTCTAAAGGGTATCAAACTCACTGCACTTATAGGTGGAGGGGCGTTTTGGAGCGTATTGGTGTCGGGGGGTTGGTCAGCCTATCAACAGTAGCGAACAATGTGTGTGGATTAGTAATATTATTGTTGCTGATGTTAAAGGGGAATAATTGTCTAGTGCTTCTCAGTTCTAACTTGTAAATGTGAAATATCTCTCTTTATAGATGTCATAGTCAATCTGATATTTTGTTTTCTGCCAATCACACTCATTCACACACTTTTTGGCACACCCTTTCTGGATATTTACAGATGTAGCAATTCTCCATGGTGCTCTTTGCTAAAAAGTAATCAATTAAACCCTAGCAGGTGCAATGATATCAATGACATTCTCAATTTCAGAATCGAAATGTTCTGTTCTACAAGATCATTAAAAGAGGCTCACGTGACGGTTGGTCAAGTCGAGTCAATTTTATTTGTATAGTCCAAAATCACAAATTACAAATTTGCCTCAGGGGGCTTTACAGCAATACAACATCCTGTCCGTAGACCCTCACATTGGATAAGGAACAACTGCTTAAAAAAAAAAACTTTAACAGGGAGAAAAACTGAAGAAACCCCAGGGAGAGCAACAGAGGAGGGATCTCTCTCCCAAGACAGACAGACCTGCAAGGGATGTTGTGTTTACACAATTCACAGAATATAACATTGAAAGAGGATGACAGAATTATAATGGAATTATAAGATATACGAAGAATATGATGAGGAGGATGCCAAGCTGTGTCCAGATGCCACCAGAACAGCCTAGGACCTGTGCCACGTGACCAGCATCACCATGTAGACCTGACAAGAGGACAGACTACACATACACACAGGGAAGACTCACATCACACCATTCGCATATAAGGGAGAAGTGACAGGAAAATACATTATTCAGAGAGAGGAAGACATGTGAGAGAGAGAAGAGAACAGTTGCAATAGTCAATCATTTATACTCTATAATATTGTCAGCAAGACAGAGATTGGTGAATTCATTAAGACAAAAACCAACCCGCCATGCAGTACAGGTCATGATGTACTCAATTTAAAGGCAACTAATTGTAGGTTAAGGCAAAAAGATGAGTTTTAAGTTTGGATTTAAAGGACTCAACAGACTCTGATTGTCTAACAGCAGCAGGCAGGTTATTCCACAAGAACGGGGCCGATAGGAAAAGGCCCTGCTGCCACCAGCTGACTTCTTTTTAACTTTGGATACACACAGGAGCCCTTTTGAGAGTGGGGTGCCTGAGATTGAATGTACGGTTTAAGGAGATCAGACAAGTATGATGGCGGCAAGCCCATTTAAGATTTTAAAAGTTAGCAGAAGCACCTTGAAGTCTGCTGTAACATGGATAGGAAGCCAATTAATGGAGACAAGAATTGGTGTAATATGGTCAAATTTTCTAGTTTTAGTTAGGATTCTAGCTGCAGTATTTTCAATCATCTGAAGACTTTTAGTACTAGCATGTGGCAGACCTGAAAAAAATAACATTACAGTCATCAAGTCTGGATGAAGCAAATCCATGTATGAGGGTCTCTGCATTAGCCATGGACAGGGAAGATCGAATTTTAGAGATGTTACACAAGTGATAAAAGACAGTCTTGGTGATTTCTTTAATGTGCTTATCAAAGGAAAGGCTGGGATCAAATGTAACACCAAGATTTTTAGCTGCAACACTTTGTGAAATCACGGAGTTGTCGGGCGTTACTGCTACATGATCAATGTGGTGTCTGTGTCGAGTAAGGTCAATGACCAGCGTCTCAGTTTTACCCGGATTTAAAAGCAGGGAATTAAGAGACATCCCGTTTTTCACAGCAGCTAAGCAATCCTCTTAATTAGTATTTTGAGTATGATCATCAGTCATTATAGGTACATACAGCTGAGTGTCATCTGCATAGAAATGGAAATTTATTCCATGACTGCGTACAATTTGGCCAAGAAGTGAAATATAAAGAGAGAAAGGTAGAGGGTGGGGAACCGAGCTCTGAGGGACGCCATATTTAACATCAGAGAATGTTGATGTAATATTATTATAGCAGATACACTGTGTTCTTCTGGATAAGTATGACTTAATCCAAGAGAAAGCTAGGCCAGAAACACCAAAATTATAATTTATTCTACCTAATAGCATGCAGTGATCAGTGGTGTCAAAGGCTGCATTGACATCCAGCAATAGAAGCACAGAGGTAGAATCAGAGTCCATAGCAAGTAGAAGATCATTTACCGCTCTGGTTAGAGCGGTTTCAGTGGAGTGACAGGCACTGAAAGCTGATTGAAAAGGTTGGTATAGTTTCTTCTATATGGGTCGAAAGTTATTGATACACAAATATCTCTAGTACTTGTGCCTGTGATTGGTGACAAAGAGATAACCATGCTCATGAACAATGTACTAGCATTCTCATTGAAATATCTTTTATATCCGATCTACTTTGGATGACAGGAATAATGGCCACATCAAAGAAAACAAATAAATGAACAGATAAGCTAACTAAGCTTCTCTGGCTTCTCCCTCAAAGTAACGGATATACTGCAAATACTCTTGTAGATAAGGCAGATGGATGGTGCTGTTGGTTGCCGAGCTGCTCAGCTGAAAACAAGGCATTTTGGAGCTTATTCAGGTGAGGGAAATTTGCATATCTTTCCAGGTCATGCTGACATTGGCCCCAATCACATAGATACCACTAAATCATCAAATGTACGATTACAGGAAATTAATATCTTGGTTTTCATTTGAAGAACAGCCATAATGAGAAATAGTGCTGATACGATTTTTTATGCGGTTTGACAGATTTATGAATATGTCACATTATCTAAAAAAATGTGACAGCCAAAATGAGTCAGATCCATTAATAATAAGGATAATAGTCAAATACTCAAAATTATCTTGTCTAATGTAGAGTGGAGCAACACCGAGTATATTCTGGAGTTTTAGAGACTCGGTGAACACTGTCAACATTTAACATGGCAGTGAATGGAAGCTATATCCTCCGCAGCTTATTTATAAAAATGAAAACGAATTAAACTTAACAGATGCTGTCTGGCAATGCGGCCTAAATAGGAAGGCGATGAAAGCTGAAATAGGAAGTGGAAAAGACACCTCGATGGATATAGAAAGAAGATGAAAAATTGAATCTGAACCAAGCACGTTACTGGGCAGTAACCGACACCTCGCCCTGTTGTTAATATGCAGATGCACGCACCACATCCACATCTGTTTTGCTTCCTCTTTTTTTTTTTATTATTCGTGTGACTTTTATTAAATAGTGTTTCTTTTCAGCTGTCTTAATGATTAGGAAATAAAGTCTGCCTCAGAACTCGGGAAGCAGTAGGCTTGAGAAAGTGTAGCTCCCTGGCAATGTCAAAGATAGTCTTCACTTTATCAGTTATTTTCTTGAATCATAGACAGAAAGGGGAAAAAAAAACATGTTTCCTTCGATCTGCAAGCCTTCATACTTGTCTCTTTCATACAGGAAGAAAACAACATTCCTCAGGGGAGCTCATCTCATGTAGGAGAAATGGAAAGATGATGCTTGTATCTTTAACTATGTGAGCTGCAAAATTATGTGGCCATCTGAAGAGACAAATGTGGTGTAGGTGGGAATGCAGCAAAATCCATGTCAAAATGTACCAGTGGAGTCGCTTCTGTTCTTGACTGAAACAGGAGAAACGCGAGATTGATGACAGGATCAGGGGAACGATGAAAATATGGTCAGTAGTACAGAAAGAAATTAAAACTGTCAAACTCCCTTTGTAGAGCTCGTAAAATAGCAACCAACCCAGATGTTCTACCCTCTATTATGGACGCCTGCTATAGGAATTGGGCATACAAGGCGTTAATATATTGTGCAAGTGATCAGCGGACAAACCATGAGGTCATTCGAGCAACTTCCACAGGAATTGAATCTACCAGCCCATGACCTTTATAAATTCCTACACCTAAGACCTTACCTTCAGAACCACAAGGAATGGGAGAAAAGATGTAAAACACCACCCAAACTAGAGGAACTGTTAATGGCATCCATAGAGGAAGAAACACCAAAAATCTATAAAGCACTGCAACGTGAATCTAATGATAACAACACAGAGGTCAAAGAAAAATGAGAGTTGGCAGCAAATACTAAGGCAAAACGGGAGGAAACATTGAAAGTTGGGCACCGGCTAACCAACAGCTCAAGATGGAGGTGAAAATGTGGTATTTGAACACTCCATCTAACACGTCAAACTACAGCAGTACATCTGAACTATACGTCTGGGGGTGTGTGGGCTGGCGGGGGGCTTCACACTTCTATTTAAAGCTCCTGGATTTCTGGAATAATATTCAAAAGGAGGTATTTGCTTAAAATCCAGTACTTTTCATACTGGGTGTGCTTGCTGATAATATGACGGCTAGAGATTTGATTTTTTTTGTTTTTTTTGTTGTTTTTAATTGAGAATTCTGCTTTTAATGGCGAAAGAAAATAGATAGCAGTTTCCTGGCTGAAGCCAGTATAGTGTAATAGAGGGACAGGGTAAACGTGTCTTTATCTTTTTTAGGTTTGTTCTTTTATGATTTCTGATCACGGAGAAAAGCCCAGCAAGACTCCGGCTGAAAGCGGGTTTGGTCGCCGTTAATACAGTGGCCTCTTTCTCCTTATTCTTGCTTTTATTTATTTCATTGTGTTTATTTGTGTTTGTATTATTTTCTCAGGTATAAGCCACAAAGTATGTTTGGCTAAAACTGCAGTTATTGTACTGTTCATTCACTGGTGGTACGAGTGGTGTGGTATTTGATGTGCTGCTCACGTTTGTGTCGTATGGAAATTGTCATTACCGATGAAGAGAAACTATTTCATAACAACGTCCAGAACAGGCATGAGAAGAATACAAGTTAAAACCCCCTCCAAGTTGTGTGTTCTCTGTATTGTGTGTGTTGAATGAAAAAAAAAACTGATAAAAAAAAACTATGTGAGCTGTAAAACACACAGAAATGCATCTCAACATCTTCTTCTTCTTCTTCTTCGTGGATTTTTCCACCTTTTTCTCCCCAGCTGTGCTTGTCCAATTACCCCGCTCTTCCGAGCCGTCCCGGTCTCTGCTCCACCCCCCTCTGCCGATCTGGGGAGGGCTGCAGACTACCACCTGCCTCCTCCTGATACATGTGGAGTCGCCAGCCGCTTCTTTTCACCTGACAGTGAGGAGTTTCACCAGGGGGACGTGTCACGTTGAAGGATCACTCTATTCCCCCCCAGTTCCCCCTCCCCTCCGAAGTGGTGCCCTGACCCACCAGAGGAGGCGCTAGTGCAACGACCAGGACACATACCCACATCCGGCTTCCCACCCGCAGACACGGCCAAGTGTGTCTGTAGGGACGCCCGACCAAGCCGGGGATCGAACCAGCGATCCCCGTGTTGGTAGGCAACGGAGTAGACCGCCACGTTGCCCGGACGCCCTTCTCAACATCTTTGATGCTGCTTATACCAGCTCATCATCTCCCTCCACCTCATCATCTCCCCCCATCTGCCCACAGTGGGCCTGCTAATTACGGTTTTCATAATGCCCATGTTTTCCCCACGTTTGGGCGGCTCTTACATAAAATGTGCCGTGTTGCATGAAGATATGCTTTTTCGGTGGATCAATATTCGAACGGACTCCTCCACCCTACCCCGCCAGTCCTTCACAGAAACAAACAGTTTCGCAGAGGCTCGGCGTGCGTCTCCTTCCACAGCAGCCTGACTGAGTCCCAGGAGCCACTGGTGCACAAACGGGCAAAAGAAAGCAAGCTGCATGGAGACGTAACTCTCTCTCTCTCTCCCTCTCTCCCTCTCTCCCTCCAACCCAAACTTATGCAGTGATTATGTCACACTCCGGGGAGACTTGTTAAAAGCATTCTGGAGATCCAAACTTTCATTCCATTTGCAAGTTATCAGCGCGGTTTGTCACAGCCAAAGTGTTGCCATGTAGCTGCGGTGCTCCCGGGGGGATTCTGTCAAAATACACCCCGCCCCCCGCCCCCCACCTCAGCCTCCTCCGCCGCCCTCTCGTGTAGAGCGCGAGCCGAGTGTAGTTTAGGTCCAGCGCTGGCCTGTTTAAGCCCCTGTGGCGTTGATTTAAAAGGGCCACGAGAGTCAGCAGGGATGACTGGTCCAGGAGCGTCCTTCCTCAAGCAAGGCGGGCAGCGGAAGAAAGAGGAGGCGCTAATGAGGTAGCTGCTCTTTAACACCCTTCAAGTGCCTTCTCTTCGGACAGAGCCTCAACACCAGAAAGTGCGCGCACTGTGTGTGTGTGTGTGTGTATATACTACACACACACATCTCCTGTAGCCAGCAGCCCTGGAGTCCTCACTGTAGAGCTCTTTATCAAACCAGGCCAGCTGACCTTTCACTCTCAGTCGTCTGCACACAGCTAGCAGAGCTGGACCACTGAGGAGGTAAACGACCAGCTGGGAAAAAGTAATGATGTTGCGAATAGCCTCGGCGTTAACTCGGGGTTAGCCCGTAAATCCCTGCACCCTCGCAGCCAGGCCATTACACACACTAGGTGTGGTCTTTGGCTGCCAGGAGGACTTCTGGCACGGGAAGGTGCTCCTCACATCGAGGCCTCGCTGACCGGCGGGTCGGTTAACGCGCTCTCGTCCGATCAGTTATCTCTGCTGCCCCGAAAACGCCGACGCCCCCGGCTTTTCAAGTTCAGCGGTTTGCATCAAGGCTACGCGTTGTTTGCACCACGTTCTTTCCGCTGCTGCTGCTCGCGGCTCTTATCTCAATTCGACAGCCTACGTATACTCCTTAAAGAGGCGGTGCCAGAACGTAAAGGCCACAAATGGGCCTTTTCAGAGGATGCCTCCACTTTTAAGATCACCTCCGAGTCAGACGTAACGCACATGTGGCGCTTGGGTCTGACTGGGAAACGCCGCGCTTTCTTCCCCTTCTGTTCACAGGCGACTTCCGAATGGAAATGGAAGCGGCCGCGGCCTTGAAGATCTCAACCTCGTTTGTCTCCTCGTCCGGTTGACTCTGACTCGAGGGCTATTACGCAAGCGGGGTGACTCTGGGTAGATGGCTGTAGGATGGCTCCCGGCAACCAAGTTCCCAAATCCTCTTTTCCTGCACAGCCTGCCTCCGCAAGACAAAGCCGGCGAAGATGAAAACATCACCTCCAGGAGAGGACCGGGTGAAGGGAGCTTACAGATAACGGTGATTTCATCCCGTAACCCCCGTGAGCTCATCTTCCCCATAAAACAACCAAAAAAAAAAAAAACCAGCTTAGTTTAGATTCAGGGACGCCGCCGCTTTAACACGGCCACCCGAAGGCCACGTATAAGAGCGGCTGCCAAGGACAAATTGGCAATGATTTAATGACTCAACTTGTTGATCTTCATTTTCATGCTTTGCGTGCTGGCTAAAGTCAACAGAAGAAAGCCTTTCCACAAACACAAGGGCGGCGGCGTGCTTCGCCAAAGTGGCCCGCGACTCGACGAGAGCTGCTTGAAATGCAAAGCGTACACATATCGCTGGCAATTTGCGGGAAACAAAAAAAAAACAAAAAAAAACAACAGCGGGCCTTTTGTGCTCTGCACATCATGGCACGGGCTGAAGGCTAGCCTTCTCTATTCAGAATCCAGTAATTATCTCAAGCCCCGCTCTCCTCACTCAAAGGAAGCGATGCCCCGTCTCCCTCTGTTTTCTGACAGTATTATTCAGATGAGTTCTGCACTGCAGTCTGAGTCATGTTTACTGACCAAAGCCGCAGTGTGAAATCCAGAATAATTGCTCTCCACAACTCCCCTGGCGTCCCCTGGCACATCGTGCCACGTTGTTTAGTTCATGCAGCAGGTCTAACCGAAATAAAAATTTCCAAAAATAAATTGAGTTTTTTTTTTTTTGCATGTGTGTGTGTGTGTGTGTGTGTGCTGTTTCCCCCCCCCCTCCCTCCCTGATGCAATTTTCAAAGTCAAACAAGAGAATGAAACAGTTACAGCATCGCCCTCGTGATATGAGGTGAGAAATTAAAGTCGAATTGGAACAAACTAAGGTGATTAGGGCACGTTTTAGTGGTAATTACACCCACAGCTCCCAGTCGGGGTTTTCTGACATCCTCGCCCTCCGCCTCTTTCTGTCTGGGGGAACATGTAATTGATCTTAATCCCACTTTTCTCAAGAGTGCTCATCGATGTTTTGTGAGCTGTTCTTCGTCATTCATTGACATAACAGAAACTCTCCCCCCCCTCCCCCTTCCCGGTTGTATCCGGCTCCACTCTTCCGGTCGCTGCTCCACCCCCCTCTGCCGATCCGGGGAGGGCTGCAGACTGCCACATGCCTCCTCCCATACACGTGGAGTCGCCAGCCGCTTCCTTTCACCTGACAGTGAGGAGTTTCGCCAGGGGGGACGTAGCGCGCGGGAGGATCACGCTACCCCCCCCAGTCCCCCCTCCCCCCCCTGAACAGGCGCCCCGACCTATCAGAGGAGGCGCCAGTGCGGCGACCAGGACACATACCCACATCCGGCTTCCCACCCGCACACACGGCCAATCGACCCTGTGTACAACTGTTGTCCGCTGACTTCCGGTATCCACTGCAGCGGTCACACCAGTTTCCTGTGTTTTGGCGTGTGCTATCGCCACTGCCATATTATGAGGATGAGGATACTCATCCTCATAATTGTGGACGTAACTTGGTATGTACAATTTTAAACTTTTCACCCGTTTGCTGGTAGGTGCAGGTGAAAGTTTGCCGACAATCCTGTGCACGTCGTTGACGATCTGGGTGGATTAGATGGGTGACATGTCGTCGACATCCATCCAGGGTAAATCTGGCAGGCGTCGCGAAAACTATGCCATTGTGGTGACCCACATCTATATAACTAGAGACATTCACCTAAGAGGACAGTGTACCTTTAAGGGAAGAGGTGAGGGGTCAGATAAGGCACTTCCGCTTCCGGTACACAGTTCAGTGTCGTTGTCGAACGTATAACATGCAAAGTTGGAGCTAGTAAACTACCTCGACTACGTCCACTCTCACGTCTCCTGTCTCGTTGTTTTCTAACTCCACACCATTGTCAATAGCACGCGCCAGCAAACGGGAAACCGGCATGACCGCTGCAGTAGAAACCGGAAGTCGGTGGACTACAGTCACGCAGAGAGCCGAGTGTGTCTGTAGGGACGCCCGACCGAGCCGGAGGTAACACGGGGATTCGAACCGGCGACCCCCGTGTTGGCAGGCGACGGAACAGAGCTGCCACCCGCACCCCCCCAGAAACAAACATGTCAACTCCTCTTTGTGAGGGGCTCGCCCCGCCGTTGCAGAGTCTCGTGGAGAACAGAACCGACTCCGCCCCACCGTCTCTCACGTCAGCAACGCCAGCTTCCGGCATGGTGGCGTGAGAGAGCAGACCCTCAGAAGAGCAGGCCGGTGCGGGTACAGGAGCTATTAGAAACAGCACAGCTCGTGGAGCCGTATACAGATGTGGCTACTCCAACATTTACACTTGCTATTTTCAGCTCATTAGACCTTAATCTGTTTATTCAGTGTTGATGCACACATTGACATCCAGGAACAAACCGCGTGTGTGTGTGTGTGTGTGTGTGTGTGTGTGTGTGTGTGTGTGTGTGTGTGTGTGTGTGTGTGTGTGTGTCTTTGTGTTGGACAGCTTGGCGTGGCAACACCAGAGAAAGGCAGAAAACAGTCCCACCAAGAGTGTGTTGCCAATGATGCAAATAAGGAAGCAAAGGCCAGGAGCGTCACAACCCGGTGACACACACACACACACACACACACACACACACACACACACACACACACACACATACGTTCCCCCCGCTGGCATGTCAGACTCCGAAACTCTTTCATGTGCTTTAGGATGACTAAATAAAACCAAAAGGCAAACAAATTCTCCGGGGAGGGAGGCGGAGAGAATGTGTCTTTACTTAGCACGTCTGCCTATGTCAAATACGGAGGGGCTCTGCTGACAAATACTTGTCAGCAGAGCCCCTCCAAATTGGCACTTCGTTCTCCCTCACAGCCTGAACCTAACTATATATAGATATAGTTAGGTTCAGTATATATATTCAGATATACATACATACATACACACACACACTGATGAGCCAAAACATTAGGGTCTGGGTAGACTTGATGGTAAGTGGTAAGCAAACAGCCAGTTCTCGTAGTCAGCGTGTTGGACGCAGGAGAAATGGGCAGGAGTAATGACCAGAACGACTTTGACGAGGCCCAAACTATTATGGCCCCACGACTGGGTCAGGGCATCTCTGAAACGGCAAGGTCTGTGGGCCGCCCCCGGTCAGCAGCGGTGAGTACCACAAACCGCAAACCGGTGACAAGGGTGCTGGGTGTCCAAGGCTCATTTATGCGTGAGGGCAATGAAGGCTGTCCCGTCTGGTCTGAGCCGACAGAAGATCTGCTGTGGCACAAGTCACAGAAATGTTTAATGATGGTTATGGGAGGAATGTAAACCCAGCCACTGAGGGCGCACAAGCCAGCGCATTCTTAGCGCCGGTCCCAAGCCCGGATAAATGGGGAGGGTTGCGACAGGAAGGACATCCGGCCTAAAAAATCTTTGCCAAATCAGATATGCGGATCATAAATAAGATTTCCATACCGGATCGGTCGAGGCCCGGGTTACTAACGACCGCCACCGGTACTGTTAACGAGCCGGGTGCCGGTGGAAACTATGCTACTGTTGGGCGAAGGAGAAGGAGAGGGGGAAGGCATGTGGAGAGGCAGTGGGAGAGGAGGAAAGGTAGGAGTGTGGAGGGGAGAGTCTGAACTCTGAATGTTGGCACTATGACTGGTAAAGGGAGAGAGCTGGCTGATATGATGGAGAGAAGGAAGGTAGGTATACTGTCTGTGCAAGAGCCCAGGTGGAAGGGGAGTAAGGCCAGGAGTATCGGAGGTGGGTTCAAACTCTTCTACCATGGTGCACATGGGAGGAGTAATGGGGTAGGGGTAATTCTGAAAGAAGAGTATGTCAAGAGTGTGCTGGAGGTGAGGAGACAG
The DNA here is from genome assembly GCF_029633865.1 of Lampris incognitus. Taxonomy (NCBI): domain Eukaryota; kingdom Metazoa; phylum Chordata; class Actinopteri; order Lampriformes; family Lampridae; genus Lampris; species Lampris incognitus. The sequence goes on from NC_079221.1 coordinate 43,635,558, forward strand.
AGTGATGAGTATGAAGCTGTAAATCGAAGGTGTATTGCTGAATGTTATCAGCGCATATGCCCCCGCAAGTTGGGTGTGAGATGGACGAGAAAGAGGAATTCTGGAGTGAGTTGGATGAAGTGGTGGTGAGTGTACCCAAGGAGGAGAGAGTGGTGATTGGAGCGGACTTCAACGGACATGTTGGTGAAGGGAACAGAGGTGATTAGGAGGTGATGGGTAGGTATATGGAGTCAAGGAGAGGAATGTGGGAGGACAGATGGTGGTGGATTTTGTGAAAAGGATGGAAATGGCTGGGGTGAATACATATTTCAAGAAGAGGGAGGAACACAGGGTGACGTAAAAGAGTGGAGGAAAGTGCACACAGGTGGACTATATCTTATGTAGAAGGCGCCATCTGAAAGGGATTGGAGACTGCAAGGTGGTGGCAGGGGAGAACGTAGCTAGGCAGCATCAGAAGGTGGTTAGGGTTAGGGTTAGGGTTAGTTGAAGAAGGAAGACTTCAGGAGTTCAGGGAGGAGTTAAGACAGCACATGACAGGGTGCCGAGAGAGGAGGTGTGGTATTGTATGAGGAAGTCGGGAGTAACAGAGAAGTATGTAGGAGTGGTGCAGGATATGTATGAGGGAAGTGTAACAGTGGTGAGGTGTGCGGTTGGAATGACAGATGGGTTCAAGGTGGAGGTGGGATTACATCAAGGATCGGCTCTGAGCCCTTTCTTGTTTGCAGTGGTGATGGACAGGTTGACGGACAAGATCAGGCAGGAGTCTCCGTGGACTATGATGTTTGTGGATGACATTGCGATCCCTAGCGAGAGTAGGGTGCAGGTTGAGGAGAGCCTGGAGAGGTGGAGGTATGCACTGGAGAGAAGAGGAATGAAAGTCCGAAGGAGTAAGAACGAATACCTATGCGTGAATGGGAGGGAGGACAGCGGAATGGTGAGCATGCAGGAGTAGAGGTGACGAAGGCGTATGAGCTAAATACTTGGGCCCAACTGTCCAAAGTAACGGGGAGTGCAGAAGAGAGGCGAAAAAGAGAGTGCAGGCAGGGTGGAGTGGGTGGAGAAGAGTGTCAGGAGTGATTTGCGACAAAAGGGAACCATCAAGAGTTAAAGGGAAGGTTTACAAGATGGCGGTGAGACCAGCTATGTTATATGGTTTGGAGACAGTGGCACTGATGAAAAGACAGGAGGTGGAGCTGGAGGTGGCAGAGTTGAAGATGCTAAGATTTTCATTGGGGGTGACGAAGGAGGACAGGATTAGGAACTATTATATTAGAGGGACCGCTCAGGTTGGATGGTTTGGAGACAAACCAAGAGAGGCAAGATTCAGATGGTCTGGACATGTGTGGAGGAGAGATGCTGGGTATATTGGGAGAAGGCTGCTGAATATGGAGCTGCCAGGGAAGAGGAGAAGAGGTAGGCCAAAGAGGAGGTTTATGGATGTGGTGAGGGAGGACATGCAGGTGGCTGGTGTGACAGAGGAAGAGGAAGATGCAGAGGACAGGAAGAGATGGAAACGGATGATCCGCTGTGGCGACCCCTAACGGGAGCAGCCGGAAGTAGTAGAGTAGTAGTAGTTACGGGAGGGATGTGCAACAAGACACAGTGCATCGCACCCTGCTTTGTATGGGGCTGTACGGAGCCCGGCGGGTGACATGGACAAATTATTTTTATAACGCGCACGTGCGCGTCATAAGTAAGTAACACGCGCGCGCGCGCATGTCCCCGGCCCTACTACGGCATCTCAGTGCTCAGTTGGCGCCTGGCCGGAGCGCCACTTTAGACACCGGTAAGGTTCACGAATAGCCTACTTGTGCATTACATATTAGGCTTTAAGAATATGTAGTTATCTAACCACTATACTGTAACGTGCATGGATTAGTAGACACGTTGGTCCTTGACTATTGGGTCGGATCCTTTAGTCCAGTGGTTCTCAACCTTTTTGGGGTCCTGGACCCCCTGCGTATTTTTGATCTACCCTGAGGACCCCTCCACCTGATCTTGGGGGAGGGGGGTTGCAATTTGGTGGAAACAGTAGAAACTGCATTTTAAATTGCATTATAGCATTTATTCACTCTTTGGGGCAAAAATAAGAGCTTTCAGTTGTAACTTAGATATAGTTAACAAAACAGAATTCTTATGCAGTAACTTTCAGATATATGTAACAAAACAGAATATGTATTCAGTAACTTTCAGATATATGTAACAAAACAGAATATGTATTCAGTAACTGTCAGATATATGTAACAACAGAATTCCTATGCAGTAACTTTTAACAATGCAAACGGGAGCGAGATCTCTTATTAAAATACAATAAATTACACTTGTGAAACAGATGTAATTAGAGAAAAAAGTCCTGTTACCCTTTATAGTTTAGGTAGATAAAGGTCTCAGTCACATTTGAGTAAAATAATCCTATTTCTATAAACGTCCTAGGATCTTTTTTTTAAAGATATTTTATTTTCACGGACCCCTTGCAATTACACCACGGACCACTAGGGGTCCGCGGACCCCCGGTTGAGAAACACTGCTTTAGTCGACTGGTTGACGCTGTCGTTTGCGGAGTGGGAACTGCGGGTTCGCGTCCCGGTTGCGGCGACGGTTCCCGGGCTGCCCACCCAATTGACTACAATGGTATATTTGTGAACTACTTTATTCATTGAAAGTACGGACAGCTTCTTTTTCCGATGCTGATTGCCAGCTAGTGTAGCAGGAGTGAAAGTACTTGCATGTTAATACGTTGAAGTTCGTCAAAATATTCTGTTTTGGTTCCTGAGGGAGTAACGCTCTCGTGGTCTTTAAATATGGAAAATTTTAATTGATTTCTGGCGCCCTCTTGCGGTGTTAGTTGGCACTGGCTGTAATTGCCGTAAACGTCACTCTCGGCGGCCCTTTCCTCGCGACCGCTGACGGGAGTGGTGGGTAGAGTCTTTGCTCCGTCCCTTGTGATGAATTAAAATGTTATAAGCCGCTTGAAAATAATAATACACACGTATTGAGGGTTTTATGAATGTATATGTAACGGTTTGTGATGAAGTCGAAGTGTTATAAGGGCCTACTGTGATTATTTTATCGACATAAATGAACGGTGTTCTGTAAATTCGCTAGCTAGCTTCCGCAGGCTAGCTGGATAACTGCCGTCCGAGCGTCGTCAAGCTAGCGGCTAATACTGGTGCCCTAAATATGATTAGCTTTCCATGAACAGGGGCTGGAGCAAGACATATTAACACAACACTCTGCCAACGGGTTTTTCTTTTTATCGCCAGGTATGTTATACTTATCCAGGGGCGATTCTAGGATCAGAGCTTTAGGGGTGCTGAGCACCCAAAGTGCTGGCCGGCCAGGCAAGATAAATTTTGGGGGGGGGGGGTGGATCAAACCATTTTCGAAGCATGGGGGGGTGCTGTAGTTTTGTTGTTAAAATATTACGTTTAAACCATATAATGGATATGGTTTTGACATTTCTTCAGCTTATTAAACATGGACATCCAGTAAAAAATAAAAAATCTCTTCAATTTTAGGGGTGTTGGGGTTCAATTTAGGGGTGCTGCAGCACCCCCAAAAATGGGCTAGAAACGCCTATGCTATGGGGTAACGTGATACCCTGCAACAGTCGCTATTTGTCTTGTCTACTAGTGTCTTTATCTACTTGTATCAAGTATATCTACTTGTATATCTAATATTCATCGTTAAAGTGATGTCTGTCAGTAGGCATTGCTGCTACACATTATTCCACAATGTTAATGCGGCAGCTAAAACATAATTAGTTGTAATGCAGCTTGGTTGGAAACTTTTCTAATGAAGATTAGTGACTACATCAAAAATGGGACCATGTTTTTTGCTCAAGTGTAAATAAAATGCCTCTGACATGTAACTATAATGTGGGCTCACTTCAACCTCATTATTGGAATTTCCTAACCTAACTGTTCTCTCTACAGGCGGAGGAGGACCTCCTGTCATTTCTGCGGCAATGCAGGGTTTCTGAGAAAGTACTTGCTCAGATGGACAAGGTAAACTGATATTGATTATAAGGTTGGGCTGATGGACAATATAATCGTAAATCGACAATTGATTAAGTCAGTCGACTATCCGTGTTCAGTTGGCAATTTGAATACGATATAAAGCCCCATGTTGTATTGATGACATTCAGCTGCAGTTTTTTTTGCAACATGTTGGACAACTACTGTAATTTGGACTCTTAACGAGCAACACCAGACATTACTATTGTCACTACACTCTTGTGCAATTCAATTATTAGTGCTATTGGATCATTACTGCTATTTGCAACATTTGCAATATGTTGGACAGTTAATGCTATTGCAATATTGTACAGTAGAGTAGTTTTTATTTAGCTTATTAGGCACCTATCTTTATCTCTGTTCACCTACTGTTTGCACGTTGTACAGCAGGTATAGTTTTTTTCGTCAATATACTCAAGCGCACATTGTACAGCAGTATAGTTTTTTTCCTCAATATACCTAAATGCACATTGTACAGTAGGGTATAGTTTTTTTCTCAATATACCTAAGTGCACATTGTACAGTAGGGTATAGTTTTTTTCCTCAATATACCTAAGTGCACATTGTACCAGTAGGGTATAGTTTTTTTCCTCAATATACCTAAGTGCACATTGTACAGTAGGGTATAGTCTTTTTCCTCAATATACCTAAGTGCACATTGTACCAGCAGGGTATAGTTTTTTTCCTCAATATACCTAAGTGTCAATACTGCCTGTAAATGTACGGGTCATACCTGCTGCATACCTGCACTTTATATAGTATGCTATTTGTTATTATGCTATTTCACTGTGCATCCATTACTGTGCAATTTAAGTTAACTCTAGGTTAGGGTTATTACCACTTTATTAAAAAAAAATTGTCCATGTCACCTCTCGGGCTCCGTAGGGCTGTGTAGCTGCTGCAGACTGATCTGAGTACCCATCATGACCCCTGCCCACTGTCAATAGTACCTACAATTGGAACTCGAGCATTGGAGCTGGACCTTGGAGCAGTGGAAGAAGGTCGCTTGGTCCAGTGAGTCCTATTTTCTTTTAGATCACGTGGATGGCCATGTACATGTGGGCCGTTTACCAGAGGAAGTAATGGCACTAGGATGAACTGTGGGAAATGACAAGCCGGTGGAAGGAGTGAGATGCTCTGGGCATTGTTCTGCTGGAAATCCCTGGGTTCAGCCATTCATGTGTCAACTACCTAAACATTGTTGCAGACCAGGTACACCCTTTCATGGCAACGGTATTCCCTGATGGCAATGGCCTCATTCAGCAGGATAATGCACCCTGCCACACTGCACACATAGTTCAGGAATGGTTTGAGGAACATGAAGTGTTCAAAGTGTTGCCCTGGCCTCCAATTTCTCCAGATCTCAATCTGACTTGAGCGTCTGTGGGATGTGCTGGACCGACATGTCTGATCCACCGCACAACTTACAGGACTTGAAGGATCTGCTGCTAATATTTTGGTGCCAGATACCACAGGACACGTTCAGGGGGGTCTTGTAGAGTCCATGCCTCGATGGGTCGGCGCTGTTTTGGCGGCACATGGAGTACCAGCATATTAGGCAGGCGGTCATAATGTTTTGGCTCATCAGTATGTGTATAATCTCTCTAAAGGACTTACTGCCATCTATTGGTAATGGTAACTGGATCCAAACATCAGTCTGTTTTCATTGGGCTAAGCTGCATATTCTTTGTTTGCACTGGGCAAGCTGGCCTTGGATAGCATATATTCATCTGTGCTAGGCTAATTACAGACTACCATACACCGGCATGTACAGTGTGAGGTGTTTTCATATTCTAGCTGTAGACTGAGAAGTATTCTCTAGGTTTGATAATGACCAGGTGTTGGTTAAAACACCCACTACCCACTCAAAACACTGAGAATTACCATCATCATTTAGATGCAATTTCTGCCTTTTAAATGCTAGTCAGAGCAAGTGCAGATGACCTGTTTTCTAAACATCTTGAATCACAATCTTAGTCTCATTTCTACATGCTTGACTGAGCTATAATTACTATTTAGAGTGGGATGGACGTGCACTGGATGTAATTGTCGTTATACAGGTTCCATGATACATAGCAGCCCGTCTTCCCTGATTACTTGATTAGATGGAGCTGAAAGCGGAAGATTGAGAAGACAGATATTGTCTGGCCACCTACAAAAACAGCTTTCCCATTCTGGATAACATGCAGTTAGCTGTAGCGGTCATTTCAATGACTAAATGTGCCCAGGTAAAATAGTTATGACAATACACCAGTGATGAAAACTACTGATTTCATTTTATTTCAAAAAGTCAAACTCTGGGGTAATGAGGGGGGGGAAATCAAGAAAGTAACATTGCGTGTTACAGAAAATGTTGAGTAATTACAACTCATTCTGAGGGGCATTGCCTGCAGCACCTTTGCTGTGAACTGGCCAAGCTCCATCAAGTGATGGAGATAGGAGGTAAAACATGGCATCGATAGAGTTGTCACGTAATTGGCAGAAATATAACTTAGGCTTAAGAAAACAGTGGCTTCTTCGAAGTCCAACATGTCATAGCAACACAATTCATCAAGTTGACCTCTAACAATATCAAAAAAGAAAAAAAAACAGTGATAGTTAACTGAATAACTCGAAAAGGAATCGTATTTTCAAAGAATTTATTTTTGACATCAGATTCACCACTGTGTCTTTCATCCCAGGAGGAAGTGAGCAACAGTCAAAGCTCAGCTAGACAACACATGAACAAAATGTAGGAGCCCTTGCAGTAGAGTTCGACTACACATCATGATGGAATGAAAAGGGAGGCAAAACAGAAAAAAGACTAAAAAAAAAAAAGACAAGGACTTCTGTAGTAATACATTCTACAATTCCTCCTTTATGCTCATCTATAAAAAGACTTGTTTTTTAGAAAAGGACATGAGTGGTGGTTTGCTTGAGGCTGTCAGTCAGCGTCTTCCTCCTCAGACTCGGACTCTGGAAAGCACAAGATATTTGTAAGCCTCACACATACATGTAGGCTTCGTTGAACGTCGCCATCAGAGTGATTAAAAACTCAGAATGTGTTTGGATAAAGAATAAGAGATTTGGCAGGAAGAGTAGCTTGAGAGCAATAGTACAGCGAAATCATCAAGTACACGTTATCCATTTGTCATAAGCACACTCAAACCAAGCCAGCATCTCAAAAGGAAAAAAAAACTGGCTCCCCGACTAGCACCAAAGTCAATGCCTACGAGCTTACCTTCCTCTGCGTTCTTGAGCCATTCAACAAACGTTTTCATCTGTTCAAGGAAAACACTTTTTCCTTTGGCAACGTGTGCTTCGCTGTACCACTTAAGAATCGCTTCCTCGCTAATGACGTTCGCTGTCGCAAAAAGAAAAAAAAAGTTATTCAAACCAATGCCAACAGCACAGATGCATTCACAGGTGCTTGAAGAACAAATGTCGCCCAGCAGGTTGAGGACATCAATAAAGACTAAATTTTGGCTAAAATGCCGAGCCATCTGGCACTCCTCACTTATGCCCACTCCCTTTCTCCCCATCAAATAAACAATTTTCTCCAAATACCACATGAGAATGACAGTTTACCGAGTTCCTTTTGAGGATATATACATATATAATAAAAAAAAAACCCTGAAAATATTGTGCACACGCACACACACACACCTTTGTAGAGCAGCACCACAATCTTCTGGAAGGCCTTCATGAAGTGGATGTTGTCATAGCAGTACTCTTGGATCTTCAGAAGGAGAGTAAGTTCAGACAGGCCTTGGGAGGTAAAGGCATTCAGCAGAGGGCTGTATTGCTGAAAACGTACAGGACAAAACAATGATAAGCAACGTGTAAGTTGGCAGATGCTGGCGCTGGAGTCGAACACTTTGTGACACCGAAATAAAAGTGTCGATAAGAAACTTGGAGAGAAGGGAATCGCTGAGACTTTCACGGCAATGTCACTATGGTCAAATAGATTTCGATGCGGTAAAGTGGAGAACAACCCTCCAGGATATTTTCCAGATACAATTTGAAAGATTCTTATCCCCCACCTCCCGCCCCCGTCAAGTGTCTCAATTTGATGGCCTGAATTAAGCGGCGGCAGAAGTCCAAGGTGAAAAGTAGGGCAAAATAAAGAGGGGTCTTACCTTTAAGTGTTTGATTGCTTGCTCTGTGACCAGCTCCTCCTTTTTGTTCCACTCCATGGAGCTCATTATGCTGGACCAGATTATTCCAATCATCGTCTGCTCAGAGATGTTGCTCTTTTTCATTTCCTCACGGCCATAGGAGATGATCTGTGGGGTCCAGACACAGCGCATATCCCTGGCAAAGCAGGCTAACTGATCTCCCACATATGCACAAGCTTACTGCTTATCAAAAACTCACTGAAACATGGCATATGTCAACCATAGTGGGATACAAGAGGTTTGCAGTAACGGACAACACGTTCAAAGTCGAGCCAAATCAATCAATAAATCACCATTTACTCAATGACTCTGGAAACAGATGGGAGCCGAGGTTAAGAAGAAAGCGAGCTCAAGTGTTATATAGAGTGATTTGATGAAGGTGTCCTCTCGTCGCAGCTCACCTCTTTGAGTGGCTCGTCACGTGACATCTGCTCCTGGAGCTCCAGAAGGAGCTCCTTGCGAGCCCCGATGGATTGCTGGTTCCTGGCGAAGTCAGACAACTCCTTGAGTCCTGCATCTGTGAAGTATTTTGAGAAGTGCTCGCAGCTCCGCTTGTTGGAGGGGAACAACTCCTGAAACACATTAAGAGTTTGGCAAAATTGAACAGAGGCGGCGATTCCCTGATATTTAAACAGCGTTGCATTACTGACCACCTGTGTGGTGAATTACCCTGATTAGGGGTAATTCACTTTAGCTTAAGGCTTCATTGTGCTGATGCAAATCATTTTCATTTACTCCATTAATGCAATATTACGTAATCAAAACCACTCTTAATAAGCAGACAGACTGCTTCTTGAACATAATTGTATAATACAGTTTATCCCCAAAGGAGCAGTGTCAATAGTCAACTCATTAGAAGCAAATGATTTGCCTTAATCCAGAGGTGCCAAGTCATATGCGATGGAAAGCCATGTGTACATACACTGCACCCACACATTACACTATGTGATTTTACCCATGAGCACAGTTTCAGCTAGGGGGGGTGAGGTTAGTATGACCATCTTGTGTAGCGTTTGAATGGAATGAAAACCAGTATATCCACGATTTTCCACAGCACGTAGTCTGACACCACGGCCTTAACCGTTTTACTGGTTTCCAGTTTGATCAAATGCCATATTCTTACCATGAGTCTGTTGTCCATGCCAACCTTCCTGAGAGTGGCAGCAACAGAGTTGATGTCCCTCTCGTTCAGCCATGATTTGAAGAGTTTTACAGCGAAGGCTGCCGAAACACCTGAGCAAATACATTAAAATGAGTCAGCAGATGCTAATGTATTCTAATCGTAATTTGTATTTGTAATTTACCATTGTAATAAAAATTGTAATTGCAATTTTAACGTAATTGAAGTGTAATTGTAATGTAATGTACTGCCAGAGAATTGATGACTGGCCTAACAGTGACAGCAGCAAACAAAACTCTGGGATGTCATTTGACATGCGATACCTGGTTCACTACCTAGAAAGCAATAAAGACCTGACAAAGGTGCCATGTGCCAACCCGATACCAGTACAGGTTAAAACAGGTCTGAAATGACGTCGCATGAAATTCATGTAGATTCAAAAAGATTCTATATGTTGGGGGGGGGGTGTTCAGGTTTTAACCACTTAATTGTGATGCATTTAATTGCTGCTGTTAGTAATATTTGTAAAAGATATTTTTCAGCTCTTCCATCAATCCCTTCCGGCATCAATCCCAGTAATGCCGTCTTTGGATCTTTTGTGAAGTTTTGCAACATACAATTTATGAACTGAGGAAGTATGGGAACTATATCAATCTGAGACTTCAGGAAGATATAGTTATTAAAAGGTGGAGCCCGGCCGTGGCTATATTGAGACAGTGAAGCGTTTTAAAGTCTCGTACACGTTTTGTATCATACATGCATCTCCATCTTCCCGATTCACCTTATCCCTTTATGCATATACACGCACCCATACCACTACACACATTCGTACACAACTCCCCTCCGACCCCGACCCCTCCTTTGCTTTTTGTAATTATTCATGTCTTTAATTTATACCTCCATTACAACCAACACTTCAAGCTGCAGGGTTTTTTTTAAATTTATTTGCTTTTGTTAAATTATCTGTAAGCCATATAGGTACAGCTGAAAAAAATGGAAAAACCAGCAGGCAAAATTGTGAATTTGGTTGTATACATTGTTGAAATTGAAAACCAAGTAAAAAAAAAAGAAGAAAGACTCGATACGGTTTCCATGTAGTTTGTAATCGGTATGTAATCTACAGAAAAAAATGCATGCGAATCGAATAAGTGCAACAGCTCGAGAGCCCATATTCACTTCACCATCTTGCATCCATTTGCCTCCTTCCTCTAAAAACCATTTTAATGTCAGCACTTTGACATTCTATTCAGACAATATAGCATAAAAATGCATCTGTATGTTTACAGAAACTAGTTTTTTTTTTCTGTGGATAACAGCCTATAGTATGTGTAACAGAGGGAAAAAAAACAAAAGGCTTGCACAGGGGCCATGCTTCTGGTCAGAGGTCCTGAGCAGGCTAGCTGATATCCCCCTCTATATTTTTTATGAGGAGACTTACTTTCACTCCAAATACCAAAACAAGTTAAACCTTTCACAATGGTAGCATTATCCACAGCCAAATATATCATATTGTGCAACTGGAGAGATAGCACTACCGGCTCAACTGGTTAACCAAACACTCAACATTAGAGAGACTCACAGCAACCTTAAATAACATCAGATCCTTCCAGACCACCCGGTCCCCTTTTTTACATGTCCTACAGAGCTAATTCTGCAAAGACTCTGCAGCTCATTCGACTCATTTACATACCTTCCCCTCTCCAAAAGTACACAGCACACATTATAAGACAAATGCAATGCGCAGCATCTTACAATGTCTCTGATTATTTCCTGTTCTTTACCTCCACCTTGTCTTATCTTTCCATGTCTGTCCCGCCTTGCCCTTTTCTGCCTTGTTAAATGCCACCCTGCCAAGTGTCATGTGTTCCAATACCTTGTACTTTATAAAACCTCCATTTATTCCACTTTTGTCATCATTGCTGTCGCCTTGTTTTTTTGTTTTTTTACTTTACTGGCATAGATTGCGGTCCTTGTTTTTCTAGTCTGTTACTTTGTCAGGTGTTGCCATTTCTGTCTTTTGCACCAATCTTAAAAAAAAAAAAAAAGCCATCCACTGAAAGGCAGTTGGAAGTAACAAAACTCGCCTTAAACAATTTCCAAGCAAGTAGTAAACATGAGCTGTGATGCCTTTTCTCCATCCATCCATCCATTATCCAAACCGCTTATCCTGCTCTCAGGGTTGCGGGGATGCTGGAGCCTATCCCAGCAGTCTTTGGGTGGCAAGCAGGGAGACACCGTGGACAGGCCGCCAGGCCATCACAGGGCATATCAGTACAAATGACGAGAACTGCAGGTAGTAGAACAATACTACAGAAATAGTAAATAAAATAAATAATAAAATAAATACACTGCAGCCTTAGATTTCTGTTAAATAGTAATTTTGTGTTGAGGTTTCTGTTATTATACTGCCACCTGCGGGCGATTTGTGGTGCTGTTGCACACATTAGTGAAAGGCATTCAGTTTCGTTTACGTTCATAGCGAGTCGGCAAACATGAATGTGCTTTGTGGTTAAAAAGGAAAAAAAAGAGAAAGAAATACACTATATGTCTTATATATACACTGTCTTGGAGAAAGAAGATGTGGGGAATAGCTGGGTAGCGCCTCTGCCATTTTGATCTCCAAAATGATGTTTGCCCAGCAACAAGGAGCAATCAGTGAAGCGGCTCTGCCCCCTTCAAAAGATGTTAGGGGGAAGACCTGAAATGAAATGCCACTTTATAGAGTTCATTCAAAAGATGATTGATAACGACCACGCTGAACCTGCCCCACCCCTAGATGACAGCAAACAGCACTGGTGCCAATGTTCGGTGTATGCCATCCGCAAAAACAAGATCAAATACGTGTTGTGTTTGACTCTAGTGCTAAATGTGAGGGAGTGTCTGAACGATGCACTACTCAGTGGGCCAGACTTGACTTGATTTGACTTAAATAACACGCTACTGGGGGGTCCTACTGCGTTTTAGGAGAAAACTAATAGCATTCACAGTAGACTACTACTTTGTAGTACAAGAACAGCATCGAGACTATCTCTGCTTCCTGTGGTACGAGGCCAATGATATGGACAAGAAGGTGATAGAGTACAGAATGAAAGTTCATGTCTTCGGAAACAGCCTCTCACCCGCTGTGGCCATATATTGTATGAGAAGAGCGGCACAGGAAGGTGAGCGTGACCACGGTTCAGACGTTAGGTTGCTGGTGTTGACATCTTGAGATGAATCAAGCAGATGTTGGCGGAATCTAACCTACACTTGCACAAGGTGGCTTCCAACAGTGAAGAAGTGATGCGAGCCTTTCCAGCAGAGGATAGGGCGAAGAACCTGAAGGATCTGAATCTTGGTGTGGACCCTCTGCCAGCCCAGTGGAGCTTGGGACTCTCTTGGGATATAGAGACAGACAGTTTCACCTTTCAGGTATCACGTGAATGAAAGCCATATACATGTAGAGGTATCCTGTCCACAGTTAACAGTCTCTATGACCCGTTAGGATTTGTGGAACCCATAACCATTCAGGGCAGGGCAATAGTTAGAGAGCTCTCATCTGAACGAAGTGACTGACACGAACCACTCCCTGAAGAAAAGAAAGAGTGGAATCTCTGGAAGGAATCACTGGAGGCTCTTGAGCATCTTAAGTTTAGAGGTGTTGCCTTTCAGTATCATTGTCATCCAAACTGAGAAAAGAGCTATGCATCTTTTCAGATGCTTCTATGATGGCAATAGGAGCTGTGGTCTACCTTAGAGCCTGTGACCTTGAAGGACAGCATCATGTCAGATTTATATTGGGAAAGTCCAAATTAGCACCAAAACCTGCACATACAGTTCTGTGGCTTGAGTTATGTGCTGTTGTGTTGGCCACTGAGCTATACGAGTTGCTAAAAGATGAGATGGATGTCAATAGGGATGAAGTGAAGTTTTATACGGACAGCAGAATAGTTTTGGGCTATATACATAACACCAACATAAGGTTCTACACTTATATGTATCCAACAGAGTGTCTCATATCCGAAGAGCTACACATCCTGATCAGTATCTCAACTGAGAGGAAGCCTGCAGATCATGCCACCAGGTTCACAAAAGCAAGCCTCCTTCAACAAACAAGCTGGCTCTCGGGCTCACCTTGCCTACAACGCACCAGTATGGATGTGTCTCCTGAAACAAACACCTCTACTCTTGTAGATCCAGAGAGAGATGAAGAGATCCGTCCTGATATCACAGCCATAAAGACTCAAGAGTTTTGAGGTGCAACTAGGCTCTCATCGCTTCTTGTGTTTTTCAAGCTAGAGGACACTTAGTCACACTATGGCCAGACTCATTCATATTGCCACATCCTTTCAAGGTCCAGACTATGCAGGCCACAAGGGATGACAACGTTTCAGAGAGCTGTGTAGCACCACAGAAATGGCCAAAGGCAAAAACTTGATCATTGGATCTGTACAGCAGGAAGTTTTCAAACAAGAATACAGATGAATTGTAAGACGGTAGATGATCCCAAAGCAAAGCCCAGTAAAAAAGCTCAACCCCATTATGGATGAGAACGGATAACTCAGGATAGGGGGGTCGCTTAGTCTTGGCAAGCATATCAAGAGAGGAAAAACACCCTCTTATCTCCCATGCCATCACCACGTCTCTACCCTTCTTGTGAGATTTTATCATGAGCATGTGGCACACCAGAGACGTCACATTATGGAGGGAGTCTTGTATCTAGTGTCCTACACAAATCTGTAATATGCCGCAAGTTTATAGGACACTTAATGGTGTCAGAAACCTCCGTTCACAAATGTTGGACTTGATGTCTTTGGCCCGTGGATAGTAATAACACGGCGCACAAGAGGAGGCAGTGCAGAGACCAAACACTTGGCAGTGATCTGCACATGTATGTCCACACGGGCTGTCTACATACTGCTCATTGAAGCCATGTCTACATCCAGTCTGATCAATGCGGTGAGGAGGTTCTTCTCTAGCTGTGGGCCTGCTAAAACCCTGCACTCTGACAGAGGAACCAACTTTTTTGGAGCATGCAGGGAATTGAACATTGATACCAGTGACACATCATTCCAAACTTATCTGCAGAAGAGAGGCTGCACCTGGCTGTTTAACCCACCGCATTCATCGGATATGGTGGGTCATGGGGGAGACTAATAGGAGTAGCCAGGGGTATCCTAGATGCAATGTTGTTGATATCAAAACCTACCTGTTTTACCCACAAGGTTTTGAGCACTCTCATGGCTGAAGTCATGGTGATAATGAATGCAAGACCCCTACTGCCAGTTTCTACAGATCCAGACAACCCTACAGTCTTTACCCCAGCAATGCTCCTGCTGCAAAAGGTGGATCCTTTGACAGTGCCCTCTGGAGAAGCTGACACATCAGCTCTTCACAGAAAGCAATGAAAGCAAGTCCAAGCTCTTGCAGATACCTTTTGGAAATGTTGGCATACAGAGTACCTGTCTTCTCTGCAAGGTCGCAGGAAGTAGATGGATGTGAGGCTCAGCGTGAAGGTTGGGGACGTTGTCTTGATGAAAGACAATGAAGTACACAGAAATGAATGGCCTGTGGGACTCATTGTGAACATGTTTCCAGGCAAGGACTCAAGGGTCTGTAAGGTAGAAGTGAGAGTAAGCAAACAAGGAACAGTTAAAACCTTTCTGAGACCAGTGACAGAAATTGTAATTCTTCCTAAATCCCTCTAGAAAACTGTCATTGATATACAGTAATGTGTTGAAAAGTAGATAGTGACACAAACTAATTGTGTCAGGCGGGGAGCGTGATGCCTTTTCTGTTAAATAGTAATTTTGTGTTGAGATTTCTGTTATTATACTGCCACATGCAGGTGATTTGTGGTGCTGTTGCACATATTAGTGAGAGGCATTCAGTTTATTTTCAGTTCATAGCGAGTTGGCCAACGTGATTGTGCTTTGTGGTTAAAAAAAAAGTCCTTACATGCAGAGCCTTGGAGACTATTCGTGTGTGAGTAACATATTTATGCGTTGTTACATGGTAATTGTGAACCATACCTAGAACTAAAGAACCAGATAAAACACTGGAAAGAATGTTGATGTTAATCTGGGGTCTTTGCTAATCCATCCATCCATCCAGCCGTCCATCCATCCATCATCTAAACCACTTATCCTGCTCTCAGGGTTGTGAGGATGCCAGAGCCTATCCCAGCAGTCATTGAGCTAATATTTTTTAATTAATTAATTTACTGATTTTTTTTATTTTTAATTGGGCTAATCTTTTTTTTTATTTATTTGGGTTTATCTTTGCTAATAAGCTACATTAAACGTTTGCACGTGCTGTTTAGTATGTTAGCATAAGCTGGTTAGGATGTAAATCCTCGGTTTAATGGAATTCTGTTATGCTGTAAGTCATGTATGATATGTGGGTTTTTTTTTCTGTTTGTATTTTCGGTTTTACAACAAAATCATTGCTTCAGTAAAATAAAGAAAAGTAATGCCTTGGTCTTTATTGCAGGATGCTCGGTTGTTCGCTAGCTGTCTAGCTCTGCAAGATAGTGGCGCACTGTGAGGATGGCATATGAGCCAAACACAACAGTCCCACAAAGATAGAGAAGCCAGTCAGATGTAAACAGTGTGAGTGGAGATGAGCTGAGGGAGGAACGAGTGAAATCATAGTTGTGGGCAGAACCACCATGAGTCACAAACCAGCCATGGCTGTAAGGCAATATTCTGCATTCAGAATACATAAAAAAGTAGCTGTATACACTCTTTTTATATTCTGAAACACCTACATTCAGATTACAGTTACTTTAAAGATTTCGAGGAGAATAACTCCCTCCTAATCAGCGTCTGGGTTAAGGGTGGGGCGATATGGTCATGTTTTGTTGGTGGGTGAACACGAGTAAAAATTGAAAAGCTAATTTTTAAAACGGAATCGGGGGAAATTGTCTTAGTTGTCGCTGTAGTCTGCAACTCAGCAATGATAAAACACGTGGAAAATATCTCAGCAACAGATTTACACTGTGCACTGTAGTTTATGTAATGCACGTGTGTGTGTGTGTGTGTGTGTGTGTGTGTGTGTCACTTCCTGGTCAAAACTTATACCTCAGTCAAGCAACACAATAATAATACTAATAGTTGAGGCGAAGTCAACTAAAAAGCCCCCCATGGTGAAACTTTACGCCCTGGCGCCAACGCTGCTCCTAATTAAAAGTAATGACAGTCTTTTAAACAAACTATGAATTATTTTTAAATCAGCACGTGCACATTTCCTCCTGCGTGCGCCAAATGTCAGTAGAGCACAGCGGTAATTGGCAGATGGTCAACACACATATTGAGATAATGACGTGGAAGATATCAGTAACTAAAGAATAAGAAACCAACAAATAATATTCATGACATAGCGCAACTGTTTAAAATGTGCCTTTTGAGATATTCTAAAAGTAATTGGGACATGTTACTCTTTTTGAGTATTGTAACTAAACAAGATACTATTTACATTCGGACACTAAATAATTTTTCAAAGTACTTTGCCCAGCCGTTGCCAGCGATGTGTTGGGAGAATATTCGGTGAGTAGTTTCCGTGAAGGGACTAGAGATTGTTTCGTAGCAAGCACGTAATACCCAACACATTTATCATTTAATCCACTTGAGAGGTATGATAAGCTTCAAATAAACAATGTTTCACTGATGTCGAGCAAACACAAATTTATCTGAGAGATTTAGAAAATCTAACTTTGACAACATCCTCTACTTGATGTGCCCCAGCTTTTTATTTAATGTTTCTGAAAACCATTAATTATGGAAATAACTGATGAAATATACAGTGCATCCGGAAAGTATTCATACACCTTCACTTTCCCCACATTTTGTTATGTTACAGCCTTATTCCAAAATGGATTAAATTCCTTTTTTTCTCATCAATCTACATACAATACCCCATAATGACAAAGCGAAAAAGGTTTTGTAGACATTTTTGCAAATTTATTAAAAATAAAAAAACTGAAATATTGCATGTACATAAGTACTCACACCCTTTACTCAGTACTTGGTTGACGCACCCTTGGCAGCGATTACAGCCTCAAGTCTTCTTGGGTATGAAGCTACAAGCTTGGCACACCTATATTTGGGGTATTTCTCCCATTCTTCTCTGCAGATCCTCTCGAGCTCTGTAAGGTTAGATGGGGAGCGTCGCTGCACAGCTATTTTCAGGTCTTTCCAGAGATGTTCAGTGGGGTTCAAGTCTGGGCTCTGGCTGGGCCACTAAAGGACATTCACAGACTTGTCCTGAAGCCACTCCTTTTTGTCTTGGCTGTGTGCTTAGGGTCGTTGTCATGTTGAACGGTAAACCTTCACCCCAGTCTGAGGTCCTAAGGAATCTGGAGCAGGTTTTCATCAAGGATCTCTCTGTACTTTGCTCCATTCGTCGTTCCCTCGATCCTGACTAGTCTCCCAGTTCCTGCCGCTGAAGAACATCCCCACAGCATGATGCTGCCACCACCATGCTTCACTGTAGCGATGGTATTAGCAAGGTGATGAGAGGTGCCTGGTTTCCTCCAGACGTGACATTTAGCATTCAGGCCAAAGAGTTCAATCTTGGTTTCATCAGACCAGAGAATCTTGTTTCTCATGGTCTGAGAGTCCTTTAGGTGCTTTCTGGCAAACTCCAAGCGGGCTGTCATGTGCCTTTTACTGAGTAGAGGCTTCCGTCTGGCCACTCTACCATAAAGGCCTGATTGGTGGAGTGCTGCAGAGATGGTTGTCCTTCTGGAAGGTTTTCCCATCTCCACAGAGGAACGCTGGAGCTCTGTCAGAGTGACCATCGGGTTCTTGGTCACCTCCCTGACCAAGGCCCTTCTCCCCCGATTGCTCAGTTTGGCTGGGCGGCCAGCTCCAGGAAGAGTCCTGGTGGATCCAAACTTCTTCCATTTACAAATGATGGAGACCACTGTGCTCTTCGGGACCTTCAAAGCTGTAGAAATTTTTTTGTACCCTTCCCTAGATCTGTGCCTCGATACAATCCTGTCTCAGAGGTCCACAGACAATTCCTTTGACTTCATGGCTTGGTTTCTGCTCTGACATGCACTGTCAACAGTGGGACCTTATATATAGACAGGTGTGTGCCTTTCCAAATCATGTTCAATCAATTGAATTTACTACAGATGGACTCCAATCAAGATGTAAACATCTCAAGGATGATCAGTGGAAACAGGATGAACCTGAGCTCAATTCTGAGTGTCATAGCAAAGGGTGTGAATACTTATGTACATGCAATATTTCAGTAAATTTGCAAACATTTCTGCAAAACCTTTTTCACTTTGTCATTATCGGGTATTGTGTGTAGATTGATGAGGAAAAAAAGGAATTTAATCCATTTTGGAATAAGGCTGTAACATAACAAAATGTGGGGAAAGTGAAGGGGTGTGAATACTTTCCGGATGCACTGTATATTGCTTGCATGGTATTTAGAGGCATAATATGATCGATAGAGCTAAAGCTCTTGGGAATGTTTCTTGTTTTACTGTATTATTATGCATGGAGAGTTAATCGTTGAATTTTGAACTGAAAACAGAAGAGCATTGTAGTTGCGCATGAAATTACAAATATTATGACCAGGCACGGGGCTAAAAATGTCCTAAAATTAGCATGTTAAAAAAAATGTCTCAAAATCATCCTTAATTCCTTAGATAGTAGCTGGCAGATAATTGCAATTTCTTAAATACTTTTTAGAATATAGCAATCTTGAAAAAAGTGAAAAATGAATTGGATGTTAAAGCCTTTAAACGTGCCCTCTAACTTGGCTATATTGGATTCACAAATCTTTGACAAGTTACAGTTCTGGAGCTATCTGCTGATCAGATTTTTCTCCCATCTGTGACATTCCCAGAGGTCAAAGTAACCAAAAAAACAGTGGTTTATGTGTGAATACACAAAAAGAAACATGGATGCAGGATTGAGGTCACCTTCAAAGGCTTAATACTACCTTGTGTGTTAAGCTGAATGATGCAATGCTTTACAAATAACTGTCGAGTTTTATCTCCACAACAAATACCAAACATGTGCCTTACGACTTCTTGGCACTGGCTCCTGAAACTGCAAATAAAAGCTTCAATGCCAAAGTGTTTTCTCCTTTGGTTCTGTTCATTTTTAACAAGGGAATCCACCTTTTTTGTAAGGCAGAGAACTAGGTACCTTCTTTGACTAGGTTCTCATTGAACAGGCTGATCAGAATGGAGGCAGAGATATTGCCATTGGCCAGCAGAATACCAGTCAGCATGGCCAGCTTGTTGCGCTCCGATTCAGTGAAGCCTTTGAGAAACAACAGCAGCTACAAAGGAGAAAACAGAAGAAATAAACCCAATTATCACGTATACTTAGCCTGAACTGAGTCCAATTTCATATAACTGAGCAGGTGCCCTGTTTAAGTGCTCCTTGAGAGGACCTGGTTGACACACTAACCTTTTTAATCTCCTCCTCAAACCCTTTCTCCAAGTACTTGTAACGCCTGATGAGCTTGTTGAAAACCTGAGAAAAAGGAGACAAGATTTATTTTTTCCTTGCTTCTGACATATAGTACTTAAAAAACCCAACTTTGTCTGTAACTTGGAAGACCCTGCTTCAACTACGAGTTTGAAGATGCTGTAATAACAAGGGATGCTCAAGATTAGTGAGAATTGCATGCTCACCTGTGCATATGCCTGCATGGTTTCCATGTCTTCTTGCGCTTTGAAAAGACAAAATTCTGTGCGGGTCAAGTCATCAGACAAGGTACCTCCAGGAGCTGAAAAAAGAAAATTGCTTTCCAAATCTTTTGTCTTACCGCAACAAATCGTCAGTGCTGTCCCATTTCTCTAATTGGACCCAACTGATTGCTTACAAGGAAAATGTCAGAAAATGGCTTGGTACCTTCACTAACTATTTTCCTATTTTATGTTCTGTAAAAAATGTGGGGAAAAAAATAATTTTCCTGCCACTTTATGTTATGAATAATTTGTTGTGTTGTTTTCATGTTGATAGACGTAGGCTCAGTTTAGGCATTTCATAGCTTGCTTCACCCTAATAGAACTTGTTTCAGAACCATCATAGAAACTATTATTATACTTTTCAGCCAAGCTTTTTGATTGTTCTAAAATATGAATTATAAGGAAAATTAACTTTATTTATATAGCACTTCTTGCCAAGCGTATCCAAAAGAAAATTTATCTAATTGGTCTGTTGGTAATCGTTGAATGAAACCAACTTTTTAACACTGAGGGTATTCATTTGTACTCACTTGGCGATGCCAATGGTGCTAAACTGCTCTTTGGATTTAGCTGCATCACCAAAACACCCATGATCACAGTTGAAATTTCACTTCAAATATACCTCTAAATCAATTACATATAACTGGAGTGGCCAAATCGAAAAGAGCTGCCATTTACCCAGCATCCCGCCAGCCACCAAAATGTCGAAGAGTGTCTCAGCATAGCGGCGGTAGTCGAGCTTGGCACCAGAGGCATCGAGGAACTTTGCAACAGCCTCCAAATCAGTGCCAGTTTGGTTCAGACCTTGTACGATGCTCTCCTGGAAGTGTGTAGGGTCAAATCTCTCCTTTTCATCTATTGGGAGGTCAGAGATTTACAGTAGTTAAGGTCCCCACCTCCAGTTTAACTCTCAGACACTGAAATAGTGTAATGACAACCTAAAGAAAGCTCTGAAATGCAAAGATCCCTAACATTCGGCAGAAGCATTTCATGTAATTTCCAGACATATAGCCACTGCATTGCACCCTACAAGCCTTAGGTTATAAAAAAGTAATTGTGTGATTAGTCTTCAGCTTCCCATGTCCAAATGAACCTCATCACCAAGACTATATCCAAGTCAAATCAAGCTAATAAAAGATCAAATTGCAAACATATATTTTTGGCGTTATTGAGTGCACATGGTCAAATCCTGCGTATTGTTCTTTCTTATTTGGAATAAGACTGAGAGGTGTGACTGGTCTGTAGGGCTTCCGTGTTGCCATAAGAAGAGAGCAATGTTGGCACCGGTAATAAGGACGAACTCGCTCACCTCTTTTTCTCGTTTTGAACCGCTGGCCTGTTAGCGTAGGCTTCTGTTGCCTTTGATTACTCATAAAAAGACACCCTGGATGATAAACAGAGGAAAGAGGGCTGGGGTCAAACAAAAGCAATCACTCCATCATTTTTTTTGTGGCACAAACACAGCACTCCAGATCCCCATAGATGACAATGTCCTCAACATTGATTCTGACAATACCTCAATTTTATGATAAACTATCAAGGCTCTAAATAATCCTGGTGAGGTGTCAACCAGTTTCATAACTGTTGGTAAACGGTGTTTGCACATGTCTGGCCTAGCCTACCACACAGCCAATATGAAACACCAATTTAAACAGGACAAGGCAATCTCAAGCTGCATAACTACACAGATCCATGATACAAGTCACAACAGGGTGTGGAAATAAACCAAAATGACAGTTTCTGGATTAAATTACATGAAGGTTTGTTATTTGGGGGGGGAGGGTTACGCAATAAGGTCTCCAGTATTTGAGGCTGAGGGATTTGAAATCTAGTGGTGGTACGTTATCATGCATTACCAAGCAGTTCAACGACGAACCTCAGCTAGACTCTTACAACCTGGTATTTTCTGCACATGCAAGCGGGTAGAAATACATCTCCTGGTAATATTTTGCTGAAGTCTATTTAGGATGTGGTTGCATTTTAACTACACAAATAATTAAAAAAAAATGTCCGAATCATAACAATCGGATGAGACGCCTCGACGGCAGCGCTGCAGGATGGGAGGCTTTGCCCCGGTGTGTCAAACCCAAGTACAGCACATCGCGTCCTCGCGAAGCGTGCAGGGCCAACCCGGATGTCGGTGCGCCGCTAAGGTACAGCCCCACCCCCCCACCACCACCACCGAATATTCCCAAACAAAGCAGTGATTTACCAAAAAAACAACCCAACCCTGTTCCAGCCAACTGACGCCTCGCCGAATTACAAACCACGCGAACAACTTACCGAAATCCTATTTATGGCTAAAAACAGTCGACGAAACACAAAGTGAACGCGACACAAGTGGGGAACGCCACCGACAAGCTAAATTCCCAGGGAAGGACTGTGGCGATCTCAACGGCGCATGCGCGACGTCGGCCCGATTCGGATCACGGCACTTGCGTGTGTGTGTGTGTGTGTGTGTGTGCGGGGGCGGGGGCGTTGTGTATAAACAGGCGATAAGCTGATTCAAAATATTTTCCAGGGAAAGGACGAACTAATGTCGACCAATAGGATTTATTTCAGATGATATAGCTGATTTTTTTCCCTTACGTGTTAATGCAGACAAAATACCACCAAAAGCATTTTCAGTTTTACCCCCCCCCCCATTTTCAGTTTTAACCCCCTCCCACCCTCTCCAACTAAAGAGGCAACAAAGTTTCGGCCCCTTGTGAAGCTGCTTCAGGGATCAGATTGGCTCATCGTAATCTATATTTATTTACTAGCGGTACACGGCGTAAAACCCACCCGCAGCCAGCGATGGCTTGGCACCGATTTCGTCGTTGCTATCTGCAAACATGACGCAGGAGGGAGGTGTTGTGCTGTCAGGTGGGTGAGTTTGCAGCATCAGTGCATATGTTCGCCTCCCTCCCCTCCCCTCCCCTCCCCTCCCCTCCCCTCCCCCCCATCCCCCTCCCTGACTGGCAGGAGGTGATTAGGGGACCAGACGCCTCTTCTTCAGCCACTCCCTGCGCTTGTGGAACCAACTCCCAGCCCGGAGCCAGTTACTCCATGCAAGGTCCAGAGAGGCGGATGGTAGGCACGTCCAGACTCACCCAGCACAGACTAAAGTGAAAGTATCAAGCGGGGAAGGGGTTCAAGAGTCTCTAAACCC
The DNA here is from genome assembly GCF_029633865.1 of Lampris incognitus. NCBI lineage: Eukaryota > Metazoa > Chordata > Actinopteri > Lampriformes > Lampridae > Lampris > Lampris incognitus. Next base: position 43,658,701 of record NC_079221.1, read on the forward strand.
GAAAAAAAGAAGCACCCCCCCCCCTGGGATTTCTACATTGTTTGTAGAGAGGATTATTACGAGGGGAACAACGCTTATAACAAAGAGGCAAGTACTCTATCCTAACATTTTGGAGGTATATTTTTTTTCCAAGTAATTGAAAAAAGTTCTCGTCTGTTGTGGATTGCTCCTTTACTTTGTCGTGCGTGACCCCCCCCCCCCCGCAAGACTCAAACTTTCGGACGCATGCACGGCGCTTTCCCACCCAACTCCATTCATTCGTCTTCACTTTGTGCAAAGAGAGAGAGAGAGGGGAGGGGGTGGTGGTGTTGGGGACTTTTTGTCCCAGAAATGAAAATGCTTCTAGGATGTAGAAAGTTGGACCCGGGTCTGCGTGTAGAATCGCTTTCAGCCACGTGAAACACGACCTGTGATTGTTGATTGCCAACATCTGTGCGCCGTGATTTGGAGCCGGACGCCGAACAGTGTGTGTCGATCCGCGCTGCGTGGGTCTGAAAGGGAGTCACGTTGGTGCCGTTTAACCCGGGGAGAAGACATTATTCACCCTCGGGGGGCGAGAAGAGTATGAACCGTTTTCAGGCGTCGGCTTTAATTGATTTGTTTTCTGACTACTTTCTTGGAAGTTGCGCAAAAACAAAGAAATGTCGTTCCAGTGGTTCGTCTCGTCTGTGATGAGCTCCAGTAACGCGTTACACGGAATGTAACGCGTTACTTCCACAAGCTGTCTTAAGATGTCTTAACGCGCCTTACCGGAATAAATACCCCACATCTGCACCATTAATGCATCCTTTTGTTAGTTCCTGAATTAAACTTTACTGCCTGGAGTCTGATTTTATGTTTTGTTCAGTCAGGCACCCGATTTTAACTCGGGATTGGTAAAAGGAGAAGGAGACGTACGTGGTAAATATGTGAACAAGATTTAAATAAGGCTTGCATTTATTTTAAACCAAGCGATTCCAGGTCTTTCATGACTTGAGTCTATTGGCTGGTCCTTGTGTATTTGACCCCGACTTGTTGCCATGCAGTGACTCTGTCCTCTATTAAAAACCACTCCTCTCCCCAATATGTTGAACTGCTGACGATGCTGACACTCTGGATCACGACTGAACTTGAAACGGGCACCAGGAAATATATCAGAACTCCGTCTGGAGACGTTTTTGAAACTGTGCTCTGAGTTTGACAAATTAGGCTTGGCTCCATTTTGAACAGTAGAGTAGATCCAAACACTGCCATCGAGTCTGAACTCCCATTGGACAGGCTGGATCCTGTTATTGTGTGTGTGTACTTCCACTTGCAGTCTGTGACTTCAGATCATATGTAATACGTACTATCTCCATTATGTAAAGTAGCCTATCTGCTAGTGGGGGGGGTGTCTCATTATGCTGATCAAACAATGATGGCAGCTGACTGGATGCTGCAGCAGGGCCAAGGTGCCATATAGGAAGATAGTGACAGTTGACTGAAGGGAGATTTGTTGTAAACCGAACAAGCTTTTTTTCTCAGTGTATATCAGCAATTTAGAAATGGGAGTCTCCAGTGGCCTTTTTTTTTCTTCCCTTTTTTAAGCTCTGCACCAGTTTGAGTTTCCCTGATTACAGCAGTCAGGCCGAGAGTCTAATGTCCTGGTGCTGTTGAGCAAAGAAAGACCTCGGCCGATGCCATGGTGATAATAGATGGTGTTTGCACATGTCTGCCCTAAGCTTAATGTAGTGGGGGGTGTGTTACTTGTGTTTACCATGTGTGAGCCAATAGAGATGGACAGGTGCACACACGTGCAGCTCATTGAAAGCAATCAGGGCCCTCTAAAGCGGTGCTGAATTGATCGGTGAGGGTCAATTGTGCTCGTGATTGTGGCCTTGCAGTAATCTGGTGTGTTTTGTATTTAGTTGTGTGCCCCCTTCATTACTCGAGAGTTGGAATCATAAAGATGACACGGACTACCTAAAAAGATTTACAGGATTTAATGGGAGCCTAGAACGACCGGGATTTTCTTCCTACCTAAAACGACCATTGGCGGTCAAAATGACGGCCGGTTTTTAAACTCTATATTCTGTCAAGATAAATGCCCAATTGGGATGTTAATGCATGCCATATGTTAGTATGTCTGTTGACTATGTTCAGTAAAGTGAACATTTTCAGTATCTCACCGGTTGTCCACCCATTGGCTTTGTTGTAACCCGATGACTTTTTCTTGCTGGGGAGCTGGAGTATTAATACTTTTGATGCAGCTCAGGGCGACTGTTTTCTCTGTTCAGCCGGTTGAAACCAAGCCTAACGTGGACGGTCCCAAATTTCCAGTCTTGTAGGACAGTTGAGCATCTTCATACAGAGTGCAACGGCCACCGGGAATACCTTTCTAACAGTGTTGCCCTCTCGCTTTACCACAACATGAGCTCCACCCGGTGCTGCACATGGAGGCTGGAGGCCCATGCAGACACCAGTTCTTTCTGCAGTTGCTTGGCACATGTGTGTGTGTGTGTGTGTGTGTGTGTGTGTGTGTGTGGAACCAGTCTTGGCCCCTCTTTGACCTGTTACCGGACATTTGCCCAATTTCACAAAATACATTATTTCATTTTAGATGTTTACTCCGCTGTCCTGAGGAGTAAACATCTAAAAAATTCATCTATTTTGTGGCAAATGTCCCATGATGGGTCAACGAGAGGCCAAGACTGGTTCTACACACATTTTTACTCTGCTGTCCCGAGCAGGCACGGGCACAAGTCCATGAATACTGGGATGCCAGCCAGCGCTGTACCTGCGTCCTGTCCGTGGGGTTAGTGGTTGTGCCAGAAGCGCATCCGCCGTAAAATTTTGCCAAATCACTAGGCGGATTGACAAGACCACACCGGATCGGCCGAGGCTCCATACCGGATCGGTCAAGGCCTGGGTTAACAACTGTAGCGTGATCCTCCCTCGCGTTACGTCCCCCTGGCGAAACTCCTCACCGTCAGGTGAAAAGAAGCGGCTGGTGGACTCCACATGTATCTGAGGAGGTATGTGGTAGTCTGCAGCCCCCTCCCCAGATCAGCAGAAGGGGTGGAGCAGTGACCGGGGCGGCTCGGAAAAGTGAGGTAATTGGCCGGATACAATTAGGGAGAAAAAGGGGGGGGTTTAGACCCCTTAACTTTTACCACGGTAACGACTACATGGATTGACAGATTCGCCAGTGTAATTCACACTCTCAGAAAGAGGCTGCAGTCTGGAGCCCTGGTACAGCGTGGATCGGTAACGGCAGTCCAATATCCGATGAGGGAATTATGTCAGTATTGGCACCCGATACTGGCGTTGGACTGCTCCCAACTCTCGCAATGTTCAGATAAGCTATGGCATTATGCTGCCCCACCCTCATTGAAGAACCAACCCCATGTGTGCCATTTTAAAGACACCCACAAAAACACACTGCACCACCCTCCAACACTGACACATGGCATGATGGCTGCGTGGACTTGTATGGACGTCTCCATAACCTAGTCCTCCTATCCGCGTCTGAACCCGGAGATCATCAGCTGACACTTTATATCGAAGTGTGACGAGTTGCATGTTGGGTGAAGTGACATGGGTGGATTCCTTGTTAACCGATTGGCCTGCAGATGAGTTTGCCGTCCTAGAGAAACATGGAACGCTGTTGGGTATAAGAATTTGGCAAGATTGCAGCTCTGGACATGCTTATGGCTCGCCTGGCCTCTACTCACCCTGCTCAGGACCACTGAGATGTGATTTGGATTGTGTACAATCCATGTCTCAAGCCTTTCAAAACTCTTCTTCTTTAGCCTTCCCTTCTTCTCTTCTTCATCGACACCAGGCAAATCATCTACTGCTCTTTAACCCCCCCCCCCCGGTCGACCTGTGTTAAAAGCTACCATTCATCATGTTTTGGAGTTTGTGTATAGCTCCTGAAAAGGTTTACACTTTGTGTGTTTTGTTGATCATTGGAGAGATGGCGTCATCCGAGAGCTGCTGTTATTAGTGGTCTACATTACAGTAAGGACGGGGAGCCTTTTACTGTTTACTTGCTACTCCTTTTTCTTGGCAGGGCCTCCCACTGTTTTTTTTTTTTTATATATACACATTTTTTTGGGTAGCTACTGAGGCTGATGAAAACGCACTTGGCACTCCTCTTCCTCACCTTACTAGAGCTGCCCTGTTGCTTTTGTTTTGTTTTTTTTGTACCCCACTCTTGCAGCCGTCCCTGTCGCTGCTCCCCCCCCCCCCCCCTCTGCCGATCCGGGGAAGGCTGCAGACTACCACATGCCTCCTCTGATACATGCGGGGTCGCCAGCCGCTTCTTTTCACCTGACAGTGAGGAGTTTCACCAGGGGGACGTAGTGTGTCGGAGGATCACACTATCCCCCCCCCCAGTTCCCCCTCCCCCCCAAACAGGCGTCCCCGACCGACCAGGGGAGGCTCTAGTGCAGCGACCAGGACACATACCCACATCCGGCTTCCCACCCGCAGACGCGGCCAATTGTGTCTGTAGGGGCACCCGACCCAGCCGGAGGTAACATGGGGATTCGAACCAGCGATCCCCGTGTTGGTAGGCAACGGAATAGACCGCCTGGACGCCCCCTGCACTGCTGCCTCTTGTCCTCCCAACAGCTTTGAAGACGGCTCATCATCAGTTATTCCCGCTGGTGATGGAGTCTGTCGTCCCAGTTGGGATTTAGCCCATATGGCAAATAATGGCTGTTGGAACCTTAACACCTAGTGCATATTAACATTTAACATCTATAACGTGTTAGTTGACATGCTTCGTCACTATTTTTCATGGGGGGGTGGGGGGTTAAGAGCATGTTTCTCCTAAGGCTCCTATGGAGGCGAGTTCACAACATTCATGTTGATGCTGGAATGGCTGCTGTGCTTGGACTAGAGCTGTAAGGAAGGGACAGTTGGCTTTGAGGCGGCCAAGGGCAGACTTCCATAACCGGTTGTTCTCAGGAACTGTAAATCCTGACATCACTGAATCCTACCAGCTGACTTTCTCTGTGTGCTGACTGAGTGCCCCTTCGTTCTGTAGTCCTCGTTTTGTCTGTGGGCAGATCTATGGCCTCCTAAACGTCCGGGTCCTTTGCACATGTCCACGCTTGCCATAATGGCAAATAATGACACCTTATTCTCCGTAACAGGGGAAGAACCTTTTCAAAATGTTTTTGTAATGAGGGGAGTTTATAGAGAAAGGCCATGTTTAGAGGGTTCCTCCTGTGTGACAGGCCGGTGGCCTGGAATTAGGAGCGTCTGTATTGCCCCAAAAATATCTAATGCATCTGTCTATTTCACAAACCCCAAAATGGATCTTGGAGTGGGCGGTGTTAGCGTTTGCCCTCACTTCGGCTGACACACCCCACTGTATTGCACCCCCCCACCCCGCCGTCGCTCTAATGCTTAGCTGAGAAATCCTACAACCCCTGCACACTAGCCACATGTCTGGGGGGGGGGGTCAGCTCTTTCATCACATCAGTGAACTGCAGCCTACCAATAATAATATCAAGCAGTCAGCAGGAAAGGGCAACTTCCCACATCCCTCACGATGAATTACCCCTCTGTTGAGCTGCTGCAAGTTTTTTTTTTTTATAAGTCAATCTACATTTTGTCTCGGACTTGGCCCATTCTTCCTCTGTGTCGGTCAGCGGCCCAGCCTACGGTGGGTTCTCTAGTCCAGTAAAACCGCGTCCCGGCCTGTTCTTTTGGCAAAGCCCCACGCTGGGCCGCTGACCCTTTTGGGAAGAGCCTTAATCTCCGTGATTGCCAACAGGCTGTGATGTTGTGACTTGGCTGGCTGCGGCAGGGCCGTATCCATCTCTGGGGGATTTACACTCTATTACGCCACATAATGGGGTCTAATATAATTTGTTTGCCCAGAGAGACGGCACAGTGTTCTCACACGGCCGCTTCCGAGGTAGAATGGACGCTTTTCTTATCTTGCAGCAGCCCGAACAATATGCGTTTCTGCCCACACGGACCTCGTGTCGTTTTAGATTGTGCTGCTTCATAACTGTTTATTATGCATATGCTGACCCGTTTTAACCTCCTTTGTGAAATTATACTACCCTAATAGTGACAGCTGTTTGGTGGGTCCAACTCTACCCGTGTTCACTTTTGTCTTTTCATGCATGTTTGCGCCTGTATAGTCGTTGGGTTTTATGTGACGGACCTTTTTTTTTTTCTCCCCTTGAACCCTTCAGATGGGGGGGGAAAAGCACGCGTGGCCTGGGTCCAGGACCTGTAAATTATATAGCGTTTTCCTGCAGCCCCGGCTGGGGAATCTGGGTCAGTGTCAAACACCGAAGGCAGAGCGTTTCTTAAAATAATATTCTCAACGGCGTGCTCTGTAATCCCAGGTCCGGCCCACCCGTCACCGACATGATTTTAGCACTTGACAGATCCCTGTCATTTCTTCTTGGGGTGGCCGGGCTTAAAAAAGCAAAACAAGCAAACAAGCAGGAATTCAAGATTTTTAAGATGCTTATTTAATTTTGTGACTTGTGTTTGCTGAATGTAAACGTTGTTCCCGTCATGCCCATATAACGTCCAGTTACAAATATTATTCACATCCAAACAAGGGGGTCATGCAGTGCTGTAGTACTCGAGTCCGAGTCTCGTGATTCGACTTGGACTTGAGCACTGATGACTCGGACTCGGACTTGAGCGTTGTCTGCTTTCGGACTGGGACTTGTTAATTGATAAAGACTGTTTTTGTTAGTTTTGTGTAATGGGCCCTAATAATTTGGCATGAGATATTGATAGCTATATTAATACTGTAACATTATTTAATTTCATGCAAGGATAGGCATGTGTGTTCCACCTACGTGCGGATTCACATGCATACTCTCATGCAAATCCTGTTGGAACTTGACTCAGACTCAACCTTGATGACTCGGACTCAGGTAATGGGGACTTGACTCGGACTCGACTCGGACTCTTCTTTGGGGACTCGAGACTCGACTCAGACTCGAGGTTTAGTGACTCGACTACAACACTGGGGTCATGTGACTTCAGCAAGCAGGAAGATGCTTTGTGATGCCTATAGAGACTAAGGTGAAGCTCTACTCGGCTCCATCATTAGAGGGTCTGGGACTGGACTGGGAACGGGGAGGACAACATGTCACCTGGCCATTTGGGATCTAAATGTTTGGTTTTGAAATTACTGAAAATATTAAAAATACGGGTGAGGATTAGCAACAAAGTTAGTTTTTAGCGTCCGGATGGCGTAGCGGTCTATTCCGTTGCCTACCAACACGGGGATCGCTGGTTCGAATCCCCGTGTTACCTCCGGCTTGGTCGGGCGTCCCTACGGATGCAGTTGCAATTGTTTTCGTATCTGTTTAAGTGGGAGAGTACTGCTGGCGTTGTGGGTGGCTGCCGCTTCGCCCTTTCGTAACCCCCCTCCCCTTCCCATCCACCGCTGTGAGTCTGTGCTATGTTTATGTGTCGTCTTGTTTCACCCCGTTTATTGTAAAGCAACTTTGAGTGTTAGAAAAGTGCTATATAAGATTGATTTGTTATTATTAATTGGCTGTGTCTGTGGGTGGGAAGCCGGATGTGGGTGTGTGTCCTGGTCGCTGCGCTAGTGCCTCCTCTGGTCAGTCAGGGCGCCTGCTTGGGGGGGAGGGGAAACTGGGGGGAATAGCGTGATCCTCCCACGCGCTACGTCCCCCTGGGGAAACTCCTCACTGCCAGGTGTAAAGAAGCGGCTGGCGACTCCACGTGTATGGGAGGATGCATGTGGTAGTCTGCAGCCCTCCCCGGATCGGCAGAGGGGGTGGAGCAGCGACCAGGACAGCTGGGAAGAGTGGGGTAGTTGGCCATGTACAGCTGGGGGTGGGGGGTTAGTTTTTAAAATTGGCTCTGATGCGGAAGCGTATCTCTGTTGACCTTTATTCGAACCGGCGGCCGGTATTATTCTAGAAGTACGATCGTTGTTCAGCTTTTTCTGTTTCCTCTCCCCTTCTCATCTCGGGATGAACAGCACGTCTATGCAGATGGCCACTGATCTCTGAAGAGCAGCTGTTCACATCCAGCTGGTAGCTGGTGTTGTGGCGAGAGTTGCAGAGATTTCACAGGTAGCGTTCACAAACGTGTTGTTGTTGAGGTCATGAGAAGAGGTCTACTTTTATTTAATTTAGTTCTGAGGAAGATGCTGTGACAGAAGGCCAGAGGAGAAACGGCTTTCATACAGCCATGTTCCTATCACGCAACCACCAGGGGATGTGTTTTGCTGGCACATGTTCAGGTTTTAAATCAAACTGAAGGGGAAAAAGGCCGTCAAATCTCTCAGTTTGAGTCTGTCTGTAAACATGTGTACCGGATGACTGTTAGCTAGAGGAACCGAATCCTTGGCAAGATACAATTATTGCATTTTCCAACGGGTCCCAATTCTGCTCTAAATTAATTTTAGTTCCTCTCTCGGTAAGTGAGAACAAGGGTCCACCTGCTTTGACGATGCATTAGAGGACCATTGTCTTTATTTTTCCTACTGTGAATTACGTTTTCGTCTTAGTCCACATCTTAACCGCCTTCCTTGTTAGGTTAGTATAATGCAGCCTGTAGACAGCACTGGGATGGATTTTATTGAAAAGTTAAATGGTAGCATACAACCCCTTTTTCTTTTCTTTTCTTTAGAACTATCGGGTGTTAAAGATTTTGTGAATGTCATTTAGTATTTGGGTCAGTTTTTGGCTGTGGAACGTGAATCTCGACTCTTAACCAAGAGCAGACTTGACTTTTTTTTATTGGCCCTTAACATTTTGCCCTGCAGGACAGCCGAAGCCAGGGAGAAGTGAAGTGGTGGTCCAAACAGAGGCGTCCCTTTCTGACAGAACTTGAGTTGTTGCCATGCCGCTGCAGAGGCAAAATTTTGGAATTGGTTTCGAAACTTGACAGCTATCACTTGGAGACAAAGCAGGGATTTTCCTCGGCTGAAATATTGGAGCCTCCGGTGCCTCTTTTCCTTTATACACGAGTCAGCCCCTCATCGCCTTGACATTCCAAGCTCCCCTCGTGGAGATGCTGCTGCTTGACGGGACTACCGGGGTGTAGTAAATCCTTCGCCTAAACTGATTAGCGAGGGGCCGTGGAAAGCAAAACACTCCTCTTTGTCTGCTTTATGGATGGCTGTAGACTGCTCATCTCTGCCTGTGGGCCAGGTTTCGGCTGTTCCTCTAAACTACATCGTAATGTATGTAGGATTAGAGTAGCCACAGTAACCCGTGTCTTTAGACGGTTCTGTGTTTATTCCTCGTGCGCCAGGTGGTTTATGACCTGTGATTCAGAGTAATTTCAGGTAACAGAAATGTCTAGGACCGGTTATTTGGTTGCGAATTTAGCTCCCTTCTGTTAAAGTGGTACATTCAGGTGCCTGTGCTCACCCTTGTAATCTGGAGGTGATAAACGGGAGTAGGTGTGCAGCTAAGATTTTAAAAGCCCCTCATCCATTCCACCCATCTCTTTAGATCACATTACTCACGATATCGGCTGCATGTACTTGCTGCAGTAGGGCCATGTGTGCATTGTCGCAACTCGGAAGTGGCCGCCGTAGACCAGCATTTAGGGCAGTTGTACTTTCTTTTTTCCCATACGTAACACTAAAATGCTCTAGGGGGAAAATCAGAGGTCCACTATGGTCAGGGCTTCATGCTTTGGTGCAGCCTGTGCTATTGTGACCTTATTTCTGTTAACAAAACCATATTCAAAACATCAAATTTATCTTGTACGTGTAAAGTCTTCAATGTTTTACTTGATGATAGCAGCTGTTTTCCTTCAGATCCTAAAGAGAGAGAGAGAGAGAGAGAGAGAGAGAGAGAGAGAGAGAGAGAGAGAGAGAGAGAGAGAGATCTGTACAGTGAGAGGAATGAACAATGGGTGATGAACGCATGGCCTCACCCGGAGGCCCCCAGTACAACAGCTGACATGGGGTTTGTAGTACGGCAAAGCCCTGTATCAAGGCCCTGAATTGTGCCCTAGGCTGCTCTTTTATCTGTGGCCCTATAGCTCCAGGATTAGGGTCCTACACCAGACAGGGCGCAACCCTGGACAGAAAACTGCCACCTCCAGCAGTGTCTTTGTCTAGGCTACATGGACTGTGGCCCAGATCTTTAGCCATTTGCAAATATTACTCTGCCACACAAGCAACTGGAGAGGGGAAACTCTGAGGCTGCTTACAGTTCTCCAGGTTTTAAGAGGCTGTTTGGGGGTGGGAGTTGATTTTTCATGGGCCTTTGGCTGGACCTCCGCCAAGCGAACACACTGAGATGCAAGTTTCAAAGTTCCCCTTTTTTTTTTTTTTTCTTCGATTCTCCAATGGAATCTTTTAGGTCCACAGTGTGCTGGGCTTGAACGACACAGACCAGCCAATCAAACGGTCCTGCTCCTCCCGCAGAGTCAAACCACTGCTGAACAAACATGTCCTCCCCAGAGTTTATTTGTGCTGGCTAAGTTTAGCACTGTTTGTTATTGGCTGATGAGAGGGCTCCTCGGGAGTCTTTGCCATCAGGATTAATAATGGACACAAATACAAAATACTCACTTTAGAGTAACATGTCAAGCATTTCTTTTAACCTAACTGGCTGGAAATCGGTCTCTTTTCTAGGAGTCTAAAGCTCATGTTTTTTTGTTTTTTCTCTCTCTCCCCATGCTTCTCTGCAGGGGGTTCAGCAGCAGCCAAAATGGAGGTGAAGACATCACTTCTAGACAACATGATCGGGGTGGGGGACATGGTTCTCTTAGAGCCCCTGACTGAAGACTCCTTCATTGAGAACCTCAGGAACCGCTTTGACCACAATGAGATCTACGTAAGTAACCCACTATTCAAGGCTGCTGTATGTCCTCCCAGCGGAGAATGTTTTGGTTTCCTACATCTTACTGTCCCTCTCGTCTTCCCCCAAAGGGACATGGGAGCCGTCTTTAGTTAGTAAATGTGCTGATGCTTCTTGTAACTCCATTGTTTTCTCCACTCACTCTCACTCCTTTTAGCTCGGGCCTTCGAAAACAGTGGCGCAAATACAGCAGCCACAGTAACCATTCAATCAATAAATCGCATCAAGAAGGAATGTACATGATGCCTTAAATGAGGCAGAACATCCAGAGCTCAGGGGGCGAGCGAGATGGGCTGTGGCTTGCTGGCTTGCTTTCCTCCCGAAGTGAGGGGCTAATGAACTGAGATCTCTGGATCAGAGCAGTTGCTACGGGCTTTGTGCCTTGGCAGTCGGTAGTTTTCTCTTCCCTGCATGTCGGCTGCTCCAGACATCAACCTAGATGATTACAGCTCTGCTGTAGTTGCTGTTGGCTGATGTGGCCCGTGGAATGATGTCACCGTACGCAGCTCTGATTGGCTCAGCAGTGCACTGATTTTTTTTTCTTCTTTTTCTTCTCTTAAGCCATAGCCACTTCCTGCTGCGGCGGAATAAGAATGCACGGTGTCTTGACTTTTTAGATGCCCTCAATTCTAAGTTGTGCCGTCTGAAAGTACCAGCTCAGTCTCCCCGACTGTGTCTCTCTGACCCATCTGTATTTGAATCCAGTAATTACGCGTTGATGCGGTTCAGACATTTATTATTAATACAAACTAATCCAAGACTTTTCCTGTGAAATTATTATTTTTCACATATGACTACAATGAATGTGCAGTCAGTGGTTTACGGTAGAAACTGTGTACTGTAGAAACCTTTTTTTTTTTTTTTTGTACGTGACAGGAGTATTTGTGTGGCATGAGCTACACTTCTGAGTGCTCACCGGGGGAAACTTAAAAACCAGTACTTATCTACGAAGTGGGTGTGGCGTACATCCTTACATGTAATGAAAATGTGGCATTATGCCCTTGAACCCCTCCTCATCCTAGCAGAGGACACATGGCTTTGTTTTTTCCTTTTTTTTTATCCCCCCCCCCCCCCCCATAGGCACAGAGTGTCAGGTATCGGGTAAACAGATGGACATCTGAGACATTTAGCATTTCCCTTTTTGCTTCAGAGCTACTGTGACTTCATCCTCAGCCTCAGGCAGGGACACCGTTTCTTGTGAATTCACAGATTGTTCGTCCTTCAAAAACAGCCCCTAGCATTAGAGGCTGGATATGGAGATATAGAGAAGTTTTGTGATAAGGTAGCCTGTGTTTTTCCCCTTGCAAAGAGTAATAAATCCACACTGTGACATCATTTCCAGTCTGTAATTTGCCCGTCAGGTTTTGCTAGTTCGCAAATTACAAATTTGCCTCAAGTGTCTAGGTGGGGGGGGGGAATCAAGTCGGAGATCATTTTTCAGTTTCACCGTTAACTGAATTGCGAGTGCTTATACAGTCTTTGAACTAGTCGTGTTCATAAATTGTCCGTCTTTAATGGCTTTCAGGTTTTTGGCTGGACCGGGCCAGCCCTACAAATGCGAATGCTCCTGACAGTGATCATGTTTGACGCGATTGGGCCGCTGGATCAGGTGACCGATAACGTCACTGAAGTTACACAATTGGTCGGCCGAGCGCCGAGATGCATGAGGGAGCGTGGACAGTTAAAGCACCCCACATAACAATGACTCTGACAAAACACTCACTGGCGAATTCACAAAAAGGTTGTGCGACTTTTGCGGCTGCTAAATCTGCACAGATAAGACAAAAGGAAACCGTTGTAATTCTCAAAGCAGCCACGAAGGGTGAACTGCACCCTTAACTGTGCTGCCAAGCATATAGTGTCTCGGTGCTCTGGTGCCATTTGCATGTATTTACATTAGGTAATATGCATACATTTGGTGCAAAATTGCCCCCTTTCCATGCATATGAGCATCATTGCAAAACACCAGCACTAATAGCCACACACAGTTAGTGAAATTTAGCGTCTTCTGAGGGTTGGTGGTAACTGATGCCCAGACTTTCCTGTGATCATGGCAGCAGTGATGGTAGCTAGGCGAAGGAGTCATCATGCCAGGCGTGCTTGTGGGTGGATATTTTGAAGGGAAATATCACGGTGGCGCAGCCGTTAGCACGGTCGCCTCACAGCAAGAAGGTGCTGGGTTCGAGTCCCTAGGGGTAGTCCAACCTTGGGGGTCGTCCCGGGTCGTCCTCTGTGTGGAGTTTGCATGTTCGCCCCGTGTCTGCGTCGGTTTCCTCCGGGTGCTCCGGTTTCCTCCCACAGTCCAAAGACATGTAGGTCAGGTGAATTGGCCGTATTAAATTGTCCTTAGCTGTGTGTGTGCGTGTGGAGGGGCAGCCTGTCCAGGGTGTCTCCCCACCTGCCGCCGGATGACTGCTGGGATAGGCTCCAGCATTCCCGCGACCCTGAGAGCAGGATAAGCGGTTTGGATCACGGGTGGACGGATGAGACGGGTTGATTTAACAGGTTGCCAGGTCTAATAATTCCTGCTATAGTCATTGAACCTGCGTACTGTGTCCTTGGCGCAGAGCCACCATTTATATGTTGCCACATGGATAATTGCAATCAGACACAAAACAAGGGCAAATTGCACTTGGCTGCAAAGTTTTATGGGCGTGCTTGCGTTGTAGTATCTTTTGTGAATGGGACCTTGAGACGGGGCAGATAGGGCAGATAGCAGTTGCAAGTGATGCACAATTCATGGTGCTATCAGCGGCTACAATCAATTCTGTGTGACTTTCCCAGTCAATACAGAGTGAGTCTTAGGAAAAACGAGACACATCCACAGATGGGGGGGGGGGGGATTAGCAGATAATTTACAATTAAGTTCTTCAAACATCCCAAGATATGAGTGGGAAGTATTGTTCTTGCAACTGCATTTATAACTTCTTTTTTTTTTAACTTGTAGCTTAGCCATGTCATGTGACATGCCACTTCAGTACAACTTCAACAACAAATATTAGTGGGACCACCACAGGAAGTTGCAGATGGAACATTTTATAATCCGGGAATTCACATTATAGACACACTATCTCTGTAACAAACGGGCCACAATTCCCAACACTGACGGCACACGGTGCAGCCGTGTACTAGGTTTTGACCTAGTCTTGTTTTTTTGTCTTTCGTACACAATGGCCCCATTCCCATCCAGCATTAATTGCCCATTGTCCAGTTAACTGGAAAGCCTCTGCACCCCCTGCTCCGTTTCGCGGCCCCTTCCACAGGTCATCATTTTTTTACTTTCTGCACCCGCTTGTATCTGATGGAGTCGGCCGCGACCCGTTTATTTACACGCACCTTGTCCGTGTACGTATGCGTGTCCTCGGCATCTCAAAAGGCCTCGCTCTGCCCTCACTGTAACTTTACAACAATAGGCTGTGGGAGGTGGCGGCGGCGTTGCCGTGGAAACGGCCGGGCTTCGCTCCTGTCGAAGTGGGTTATGTAACCGCCATTATCGTTGAGAGTGAAAGGTTCAAATTGATGGCTGAGGAGTGCTATCTGAGCTCCCCGGTGCGGGGGCTGATGTTGCTTACAATGGCCATTCCTGAAAGGACACGTAACCGGCGTCGGCCCGCGGAACGGTGTGACTGCTGTATTGTTTATTTTTCCTGCGGTCTTTTGTTTACAGTTATGAAATATGGGGATTAGGGCAAATATCTTATCCCTTACACATCTGGATGTGTCCTTACTGCATTCAGTCAGGCATGCATGATCTCTCTATCTCTATCTCGCTCTCTCGCACACAACATACTTTGTCAAAGAGACGCTTGTTTGACATGTTGACCTCCGCATGCTAGCTGTTACTTGTGTGTTTCCAGGTCTGAGGATTCCTCAGATTTTGCCGGGTTTTTTTTTTTAATCTATCCAGCTTTACATCCAAGCCAAGCACGCCTGAACAACACATTTGGGAATTTTCAGCTTGGAAGAGAATAAATAGGGCGGCAGAATTGCTCTTACCTTGTTTGTCAGGGTCCAGATGGATGGATGGCTGGATGGATGGATGGGAGGGTACTTGAATTTATACTGTGTATTTTGCTCTCTTAAGTTGAACTTTTATTCTGTTGTGATCAACTTGTATTTTGATGTTTGGAGGGGAACTTTTGATGTACAGGCTGTAGTAATAAATTTCCCGAAGTAGGAAAATAAAGATTTTTTTTTCCTTTGGATTTTCTCCCCAATTGCACTTGGCCAATTACTCCACTATTCCAAGCCGTCCCGGTCGCTGCTCCACCCCCTCTGCCGATCCGGGGAGGGCTGCAGACCTACCACATGCCTCCTCCGATACATGTGGAGTCACCAGCCACTTCTTTTTGCCTGACAGTGAGGAGTTTCACCAGGTGGACGTAGCGGGTGGGAGGATCACGCTATCCCCCCACCCCGAACAGGCGCCCCAACCAACCAGAGGAGGTGCTAGTGCAGCGACCAGGACACATACCCACATCTGGCTTCCTACCCGCAGACACGGCCGATTGTGTCCGTAGGGACGCCTGACCAAGCCGGAGGTAACACGGGGATTCAATCCCCGTGTTGGTAGGCAACGGAACAGACCGCTACACTACCCGGACGCCCAATAAAGAACATCTTTGTCTTCTTGAAAATATTATACAGTGCAAATGACAGTTTCATGCTAACAACCTTTTTGCTTTGCTTTTGCTTTCATACCCCCCCCCCCCACCCCACCCCTCTCCTTCTAGACATACATTGGAAGTGTGGTGATCTCCATCAACCCCTACAGGTCTCTGCCAATCTTCACGCCAGATAAAGTGGAGGAGTATCGCAACAGGAACTTTTATGAGCTCAGTCCACACATGTGAGTCCACAGCTGGAGTTACTCCAAAACCTCTTGTTCTCACCTTTACCCAAGTTTTGTCGGACAACATGGCTTTGGTTTAACTGATTCATGCAAGTGACAATAACGCCTTGTGTTCTTCATATTTATCTGAATGTGACAAACCTTTGCGCAACTCTGACACCAGAGTTGCACGCTGAACTAGAGTTGCACACTAAGAGTTGCCAGTTTGGCTCCAGCTCTCGGGTAAGTTTTGCATGAGCATGTACTTGGGTACTAGATTGCAGTGACTAATTGGAGAGAGACATGGAAAGCCAAGAAGCGGCGCTAGTCTTGAGAGACACACTGGGTCTTGTTGTTTGGACAGACCGCCTGGTGGCATTGAGGGGCCCATTCAGAACCCCATACAGCACCAAGGGGTAAGCCATCTGTCTGCCTAACACTGTTGGTCTGCCAGGCTAAAACAAAGGCCGGTGCTTGTCAATTAGCCTGCTGTCTCTCCAGGCTGCGGCGCAGAGCCTCTCGGGGGTGTTTCAGTGATGACATGCTCCCTGCAGACAAAGGCAGGGGCCCGTGTCTATTTTACAGGCAACTGCACAGGGACAGACACTTTGCACTGTTGCAGTCCTAGTTTGCCTTTTGTGTAATTTTTTTTTCCGCCGATGCTTTTTCTTCCCCCTCATCTTTTGTGCGACGCTGGAACTCGTGTAAAACATGGCACGTTTTGAGCTTGGTCGATGAAAACTACCCGGTTTTGTGTGGCAAAAGCCTGGCGCACAACAGGATAATTGGCTTGATTTGCAGGCCCGATTTGGGCGAACCCAATTTTGAGGCTGCTCAGAACTGTTTCCCCAGATGATGCTATAGTGTGAGGTATTTAAGATTCAATCTGTAGCCTCCCCATCTCCTCGCGAGCCAGCTACTCCGCTATCATCAAATGTGCCAGATATTTACGACTGGAAATCCTGTACTTAGAGGGGAACAGAATTCCACAACAGCCAACGACTCGAGATAACTCTGAAGTGGAAATTTCAGAACTCAAAACGACAAAACAATGACAATTTAATTTTTTCCCCCCAAAACAATGAACACGAAAGCCTGTCAAGTTAACCTCCAGGTTTGTTTTGCTCAGAAGTCATGTTGGATCATGAGTTTCTGTGAGTCTTTTTTTTTTTTTGTTAGCGGCAGTTGGTACCCAAAGTCTTGCATTCCCACCAACTACTGGTTTGAAATAAAACGGCTCTGAATGACTGATAAATTGATGATTTGTGTAATCATGGTGTGATGTGCCGTCTTCGTCAGATCATCCAGTACGTTCTCATTCTGATGACTGAAAGACCAAAAAAAAAGTGTCCTCGTGTGATTGTTTTGTTTTTGTTTTTTTTAGCACCAGTTAGGATGTGAAGCTGATGATGAGTTAATTAAAGGCGAGTTTGTAATATCTGAAGATTTTATCATCATCATCCTCGTGTGTCTGGCGAGGACTGCAGTCCTAAACCATCTTTCTGATTCAGGTTTTAAGGTTTCATAGGATTTGTATGAACCCCTACTGATGTATATATTTTGGCGTCGGTGTTTGGTCCTGCTGAAGTGAACCTGTCCAGGATGCCGTTGGAGCGGCCCGGCTGAGGGGTCCTGTCAGACCGGAGCAGTCAAGCTGGGGGCCGGGGGGGTTCGACTGTGGACAGTCTTGAGATCACGTTGCTTTATCCATCCGCTGCATGATATTGGAATAAAAAAGAAAATTAATCTCTCCCCCTGCCATTTTATTCAATATTTACCAAATGTTCACGGGGCATAAAAAAATGTTTTTAATGGTCGCATGTCCAAACCCAAGAACAAGAACCCTTAGAAAGTTTATCTAGAAACCGTGATTTAGAAATTAGGCTTTAAACGGCTCTTCTTAGCTCATGTCCCCAAGATGAGATTAAATTAGTTTAATCCTGCTCTCCAAGTGCTGTTTAACCAAAGGATATTAAGTGTAGGTTCACCTTAATGTCAGTCAAGTCCAGATTGTTTCAAAACTGATTTATCTTTAAGTGCTTCCATCAAGCCATCTGGACTTAGCTTTGTGTCTTTGCATTGATCGACCAGTTATGTTACACAACCTTAGTAAATATTAGTCCGGGCTGTCATCCTCATGTCCATTTCATTAAGCTAATATGCAGAGAGGAAAAAAAAACATCCTTACTTAATTTACTTTGCCCACTGTGTGCCTTAATGGGGCTGCTTGGACCATAAGGATGCAGTGGGCTTGCTTCTATTGTTGTTGCAAAGTTGTTGGGTTTTTCTTATTATTTAATTTAATTTTTATAAGGTGGCCCCATACTTGCAAAGCAACTGGTGACCACAAGCTCGAATCTTTAATTCATAATGTCATTAGATAGATACTGTAATGATGATTATTATTATTATTATTGTTATTATTATTATTATCATCTGTAGTAGTCCTCCATTAGAAGTATGGCTGGCCCGGTGGAAAGCCGTCTGGCAATGTGCCGATGCACCACCAGCCAAAGCACACTATATATATCAGCTTGTTTTGTTATTTTAAATATGTATTGGCCCAATGTTCAATACACCCAAGGAATTTGACCTTCATATCGATCTTGGTTTTTACCACTTCAACATTCATCACATCCTGTTTTTCAAATCTTCATCCCATCTTTTGGTTACTTCACTATTACCACATCATTTCAGGAGAGCCACTGCTGCAGGTACGATTGTGCAAGTAAATTGCAGAAATAACTGTGACAGAAAGTCGAACGGGTATTCCAGTAAGTAGATAACGTGGAAAAGAGAAATGATGGGAATGTAAAATTGGCATTTCCTCCTCCTCCTCCTCCTTGGAGTTTGGCCTTGTTATATGGCCCTGCTCTTAGTGGAAGATAAACATTATTGTAGCGGAGCCATATCCCTGCATATACAGCCCTGCTGTGCCCCGTGACACAACGCCAGCCTTGTACAGACGAAGTGGGGAGGAATAACCTGATTCATGTATCAAAATCCCCCGAGATGACCGGAGGACATGACAGACGCACCAACGTCATGGCCTGTCAGCTTTCGGTTTGGCATTGTGCCATGTATTTGTGTTTAAGATTTACTAGATGTAATCTTCGTTGTTAGTTTTAGATGGTAAATACACTGCAACATGATTAAACTTTATTGGATTTAATTTACAGTTGGAGTTAACGATCCGTTCTCTGCAGAAATGACGCCGGAGTCCGGATTTTTCTGCACAAGGAAGTTGCATGCTGCTGACGGGCATCGTGTCCAAAGGGCCGGTCGGTGTTAGAGGAGTTAAACCAGTGCTGGACTTTAATTAAAGTAACACCAGGGGATCCGAGAGGTCACCCGCCTTAGGCTGATCCCATTAGACACTGGAACAGTTTGTTGAAATGATCGGCGTGGGGTGAATGGCGGCGGATGAGACTGTACCATCTCGCCAGGGCTTTGGGATCCCTCATGAAGTGTAAATGCTGCCATTGTGCACAGGTCCTGGGCCCAGCTTTTAGTTCAAGCATATATTTATCAAACAAAGTAATCCTCGAGCTTTTAAATTAAGCCTATTTATACTCCGTGTGCAGTTGGTGTGGCCAGGCCCACCGCAGCACTTAAAACGTAATGAAGAGGAACTTATTCTTCAGCCATTTAAAAACACCACATGAATGCAAGACTTCTTGCGAGGGTTGGTTAAAGACCTTTCATGTTGTTTTGGAAGCCGCTCACCAGCTGCCGCAGCCTACCGCTCCAACAGGCCATTGGCTCTTAAAAGCCCATGATGACCAGGGTTGGGGTGGGGGGGGGGGGTTGTATACAGAAAGGTGGCAGAAAGACCACCCCTGCTGACTCTGTCACACGTTTGGCAGAACAGGGCTAGTCATGACCCTGACTGACCCTGTTCTCTGCAGAACAGGGTCCAGAGTCAACCAAAAGGGGTAGCAAGGGCTGACGGGCAGGGTGTTTGTATTTATTTATTTATTTATTTATTGTTATAGAAGGAAGGTCTATGCTATGTTTATTTTGGGAGCAATTTGTACATAACTTGAGCTATCATATATGATTTTCTGTATCAGCCATGCAGGAACTTGACAGTAGTGTGTCCAGTCTGGGTTTGTATATAATGACTTTAGTTTTAAGTTTTTGTCATTTATTTCCGCTTTGTGGCACTGCAAGCGCAATCCAGCATTAACGGTCGCTGGTCTGGAAATAGTTTTTCAAATGACATCGGGCGAAATGACGGACAGCCGAGCTGCATGTTTGAGTTCCCCCTCGACGATTAAGTTAAACCCTGCCTGCGTAATAGCTGTGGTTTATGAGGTTATTGGTCTATTTTATTTATTTATTTTGCAGCGGGGCCTTTTGGGAACAAGAGCATATTAAACTAATTTGCTGCAACAGTAAGATGCCTTTGTAAAACGCATTTACATTTTGCAGGGGTTTGCATGCATTATTTTTTTTAATGAAAGTCAACTTTATTTAAAAAGTACTTGAAACACAACAAATTTGCTGCAAAATGCTTTACAGTGGTTTAAACATGTCGAATGTGCATGCATACCTAAATATATACACACAAAAACATGGGCAGTGGGGGGGGAAAAAAGAAAACGGACATTACAAGTCAAAGAGAAAAGATGTTTTTAGACGTGTCTTGAAGGAATCGACAGAGTCGGCTGATCCGATGTCGGGAGGAAGGCGGTCGGCCCCAAAGCTTCAGGGCGGCTAGAGGAAAGGTTTGTGCACCCTTATTTAAATACATAGGGTAGTGTTTGGTAATGTTTGGCTTTTTTTTTTTTTTTTTTTTTGGTTCCGATTTAATTTATCAGATCCCGTTTTGACGGGATTATCGTTCTGATTATCATCATTTTTGAAGAAGAGAAAAAAGTTTGAAAATCAGTGGCCCTCATGGGTGCAAGCTGAATCTGGGGTGTTTTGATAAACTGATAAAAAGGATCAGATTCTTCTGGGTAGCGTAGCGGTCTATTCCATTGCCTGCCAACACGGGGATCGCCAGTTCGAATCCCCGTGTTACCTCCGGCTTGGTCTGGTGTCCCTACAGACACAATTGGCTGTGTCTGTGGGTGGGAAGCCAGATGTGGGTATGTGTCCTGGTTGCTGCATTGGTCCTCTGGTCAGTTAAGCTATGTTCCTCTGGTCAGTTGGGGTGCCTGTTGGGGGGGGGGGGAACTGGGGGGGGGGTAGCATGATCCTCCCATGCACTACGTCCCCCTGGCGAAACTTCTCACTGTCAGGTGAAAAGAAGCAGCTGGCAACTCCACATGTATCGGAGGAGGCATGTGGTAGTCTGCAGCCCTCCCCGGATCGGCAGAAGGGATGGAGCAGCGACCGGGACGGCTTGGAGGAGTGGGGTAATTGGCCGGATAAAATTGGAGAGAAAAGAGGGGGAAAATTAGGGGGATAAAAAAGGATCTTATTCAAGATACTTCTTCTTCTTAACTCGCCAATCTCCCCCCCTTTCTCCTCCTCCTCGTCCAGTAAAAGCTGGACTTCACAACGGAATTAATTTTTGTTCATTTCGTGGCCTGTTTGGAGACCACACCGAGACATTTGACATGAGGCTTGACGTATGTCAACAGCTGACTCGTTGGTCATATATCTGAAGTTTGGGTGACCACATATAATCATCTCGTTTAATGTATATTCTAGTATAGCTCAACCCTCTGAAACTCCTTTGCTCTCTCTAAGACTGTCCAGACGTCCGTGCGTTACGTAGCAGTACATGTGAGACAAAAATTGAACCATAAAAATAGACATGGTGGTTAGGTCTCTTCTGGCTTTAATTTATCCTCCATGCTGCGTTGGTTTTCCTGGCTAAAAGTTGGGGTTTGTGAGGTGCAAATGTCATAAACTTGAGCTTTACTGAAATCTAACATACCTACCAACAAAATCTAACCATGGTGTAGGCTGCAGTTTGATTTAGCAGGAAAAAGGCACAGATGTTTGCAGATAATCCATCATGTAAGAGTGCTGGAATAAGAATGATTGTCACATTTTGCAATGTTTGAAGATTGTGCTGTATTTTCTGTAAATGGGTAAGCAGTTGTGGTTTTGTTGGCTTCATCAGAACGCAAACTCCAGCACGCACTGGGGCGGTTTGTAGCTGAGTGTGAAATGGCCGGGACGAGAGTCAGCACCTCCAAGTCTGAGGCCTTGGTTCTCTACTGGAAAATGATGGATTGCTCCCTCCAGGTTCAGGATGAGTTGCTGCCTCAAGTGAAGGAATTCAAGTATCTCGGGGTCTTGTTCACGGGTGAGGGTAGGATGGAGCGGGAGAATGACAGGAGGATTGGTGCAGCATCAGCAGTAATTCGGACCCTGTACCCGGGCCGTTGTGGTGAAGAGGGACCTGAGCCGGAAGGCAAAGCTCTCAATGTACCAGTCAATCTTTGTTCCACTCCTCACCTATGGTCATGAGCTTTGGGTAGTGACCGAAAGGGTGAGGTCGCAGATACAAGCAGCTGAAATGAGTTTCCTCAGTAGGGTGCCTGGGCTCAGCCTTAGAGATAGGGTGAGGAGCTCGGACATCCGGAGGGAGCTCAGAGTAGAGCCGCTGCACCTTTGCAACAAAGGGGGCCGGTGAGGTGGTTCGGGCATCTGATTAGGATGCCTCCTGGACACCTTCCCTCCTTCGGAGGTTTTCCAGGCATGTCCAACTGGGAGGAGACCCCGGGGTAGACTCAGAACTCACTGGAGGGACTAAGTGTCCAATCTGGGCTGGGAATGCCTTGGCATCCCCCAGGATTAGCTGAAGGGTGTTGCTGCCGGGGAGGGGGGCATCTGGAACGCCCTACTTGGCTTGCCGCCACGGCGACCTGACCCCGGAGAAGCAGCTGATGATGACATGAGATGGGTAAGCAGTAGTTGTGTTGTAGTCGCAGATGGTAGGTTTTTGTGCCCTGTGGGAGATGTGTTGGCCCAGTGTGTGGAGGACTAAGAGGATGCTTTACAGTTGCCGCACCAGAAACCTGAAAGATAGCTGAGATGGGTGAGGTCCCAAGGCTGCTGCGTGGTGCGCCACTCGGTTTCTTTCTTGATACTACATGGTCATTTCCAAGAACTGACCCTAACCCTTTTTGCTGCACAATTTCGGAGTGGGCAATAAATATTTCAGTGCTCACTGTGCTTTATACATGAAGTATGTGTGCAAATAAACCTTTGAATCTTGGATTGGGCTTTCGCTCTGTTAGACCCTATTAGAACACACAGACACATATCTCATCGCAAATAAAAACTTTATGTTCTTTTAAGCTCAGCTGGGGGAGAAAAATCTGTCTCGTTATGATTAGGCATCAGTGATTATAAATGGCATTTACTTGAGTTTATCTGGTTTGATTGAAACTATACTGATCAGCTGCCCACATCGCATGTAGGCCTGTTTGTGCATTTCTGTATCCCTTATCTGAAATTGCTAACACTGTTGATTTTGTAAGGCAAGGCGAATAGGCTATCTATATGCAAAACGGGTAAGATTGTGTGGCCTGAAGTTACTGGTGAAATAATGAGGGGATTAGGTGCTGGTCTTTATCATACACAGTAACTCTTAAATGTTTAATGTTGTGGCCTCCTCACTGGCTCTGTGCGTGTGTGGGAGGGGTGCGGATTCGTGTCTGGTGTGGGTGTTCCAGGTTTGCCGTGTCACGACTACGCTGAACAGAGAGCCGGAGTGTGTATCTGTCCTACCGGCTGATTTCCTATCCATCTATTTGGCGGTGGACTAATGCCTTACAGATAAGGATGGAGAGATGATCCATCCATCTGTACCAGAGTGACCGTCTATTGATTCATCCCGTCATATTTGGTGACAGGCTCCATGCCCATATGAAGCGTCTCCGTATAAAATTTGAATGTGTCCCCCCCCCGATGCACTCCTTGGCCTTGGAGAGATGAGCGAATCAGTGTCCCTCTCCATGTGTATGGACTATGGAGGGACGGTCCTCTCCATGTCTCCAAGGTAGGATCATGTTTCCTCAGTGGGTAATAAGTCATTGAAACCTCTTTTGTGTGCTCCAAAAGCAGCCCACCCACCCCACTCCTCTCAGCAGTTGGTACCTAGTGGCACTACAGTATCGGCCATGGGAGACCCTAGATGGCTAATGGAGCTGAGAGGCCCACTTGAATGTGTCGGGGCTTTTAGCGGTCTTAGCTATGGCAATGTCAATCTCACTACTCATGAGACTTGGAGGAGCAAGGTTCATTTTGTGTAATTTTGACATAGGAGTATTGGCGTCTTTTTGGTGGCACCGGTGACGGCGTTGCAGCCGAACTTTTAATGTAGGGCTGCATGACCATCTTGCACAAAAGCTGTTTCAACCCCAACGCAATTGATGTTGTTCTTTTACGTGTGTGTGTGTGTGTGGGGGGGGGGGTCTGGTTGTTTGTTGATTGTAAACACTTCAAAATTTATCTTTATTTCAAGACTTCCAATGCCTAGCATTAGTCACCACAACAAATGTGCGTGAGTCAACAGCATCTACCATGTGTACTTGGATTATCGATTTTTGGTGACTAGACGGTTGTTGTTTTTTTTCCATTTAACCATTAATTTGACAAAATAATCTTCTACACTTGGTCTTTTTCATCCAATAGCAATCTACAATGGTATTGCAGAAGTTATTGTGACTAAATGATATCGCACACTATCGTACCGTACATCAAGACGGCGCGTTACGTGCCACTTGGTTGAGGACACATTTAAAAGGAATCAGAAGTACCTGGAAGTGATTCCATCAGGCGGGTTTCCAAGGGAAGGTCTGGTGCTTTCCATGTCAAAATACACTAATTAGAACCAGAGGTCGTATGTGAGAGTCTGCCGATTGGAGGGAGTGCCTGCCCGACCTGCGTTGCACTGGGAAGTAGTCCCATCCATTGTGTGCGTGCGTATCTGTGTGAAAGAAAGGAATGGAAGAAGAGAAAACCGATCGATGGGCTTGGTGTAACTACATGAGCATAGACTGGATTTTTCCTGACCTCACTGGAACAGGAAGACGGTCTCGGAGCAGGCCTAACGAAACCTTATCGTGTTGGATTATATCCCTCTTCCCTCTCTCAGAGGGTTGTAGATGAGTTCATTTGTGTGCATGGGTGGATGCTACAAGTGCGTTTTCTTCAATAGTGCCGTTCATCCTGGTCTCATTGGCGGATATCTCGCACATCTGCGGAGTGTATTTATCGTGAGAAGGGTGTGTCGGATGTCTGGCACCACTGTCACTGTGCAATTCCCGCCATCGCTGTAGCCATCCATGTGTGACACTGCTACCTTGTGTATATGTGGTGCAAAAAATACTTTCTTCTAAATGTCCATTTGTGCCGGGATGCGTTTCATTTTTATATGGAGGCCTTATTTGCACGGGCAATCGACAATGGATAGCGTGGACTTTCGACTCCTTTATTGCACTCTGGCCTCGCAGTTTGCATGTGTTGTTGGTTTGAACAGTGCGCACAAAAGGCAATGAGGAAAAAGAAGCCCATTTTTTACAGTGCATATGGACAACGGCGATAAGATAGTAAATAAAGCTCTTTATTGAGGTCGTCATTAGAACTTGTCCAGTAGAATAACTAGACTTTGACCTGGTGGCAGCATTTATTGGTTACTGTATGGTTTCCTACGGACCTGTTTCCTACAAATTCCTTGAAGCGTCTAATTTAAATTAGTTTTTGTTTTTGTCCAGAATCCTCAGAGCAGTAAACTCTCTTTAGAAAATGTTTTCTCATGAAGAGCTGCGTGTTTGGTTTCTCTCATGAGGTCCGCCTGGACACGTAATGTGTTTTGATGAGCGACCCGTACCTCTGTACTTTTTATACAGAATACCTGTGGGTCCGCAATCCCCTTTATTTTTTTGGTATTACATAAGCCAACTTGTTTTTATTCAGAGCAGCCCACATGGCTATATTTACAGAAGTGCGCAGAACCTGGCTGCATGTGGGTAGTTTTAAGTGGGCTCTCGTGGAAATGGCTTTTTTGACTTGGGTGGGCTGAGCGTGTCTCCTCCAGCATCTGTGTTGGTGTGATGGAGAGCTTGTTGAACGTGGAGAGGTGTTGGGGGAGAAAGGTGACAAGAGCTGCGTTGGTTTGAGCATGTGCATCTTCTCCTCATGTTTTGCCTTTTATTAGCCTGGAATGGAAAAAAAAAGCAAGGGCATGAAAGTAGTGCATGTAATGCACATGGCTAAATAATTTCTGATTCTGAATCAAGTAGATGCCCCTGTATAGGCAGCAACCACTTGAAATCGCCAGGTTCCTCCTTGGATACACACAGGACTCGAGCCTGTGTGTATACCAAATTTGTTATTAAATGTGCAATGGACTCCTTTAGAGCCTTTTTAAAAGTTGGTTTCTGAAATCACTTGGTTCCTGGAAAGTTATTGATAGAAAATGTAGTATGTGTACATTACATACTGCTACTCTGTGCTTATGGTTGAACGATACTGACTACATTTGGCCGTGCTCTCCATCATGTAGTGTTTTTGCAGTGATGTGGGTGGGTTCATCGGTTTTTCTATTGTTGCAATTGCCGAGAATCCAGGATAAGTGTTTCCATTCAGTGTCGGAACATAGCTTCATGTTATGTACATAGATTACATAACCTCATGTGTGAAGTGCAGGTAAATGGCGGCAAATTGATAAGAGATTTCAGCTTGGTTAATTATTCTCCTGGTGTGAAACCTTTAGCCTCCTCTCCAGTCCTCAAGACCATGCGGTGCTGCTGGTTTGCTACTTTATCAGGAACTCCATTATCTCCACCTGTTGCGTCGGATCTAAATACGAATTAGGTGGTTGAAATACCCGACAGAATAGAAACGCAGCAGGTACTGACTATTCCTGAGGACTGAGAACAAATACTTTAACCCATGGTATCGGTGTGATACATGGATAAATCCATAAAGAGAAGAGCTTATTGTGATGTGGGAAAGAGAAATGAAGAGGAAATCCTGCACAGGAGTAGAAAACATAAAAACAAAATCGGACAATAGAACCGAGTAGTGCTATGCTTGTGCAGGTGTCCCTGCAACAGCTTCCGTCTTAGTTGGCTGAGGCCGAGTCCATTGTTGCAGAAGATGTTGTGTAACCGGATGGCAGTCCTGTTAGTGAGTTCTTGAGGTGCTCCTTTATAAACCCAAGGTACTGTACCGTAGTAGCAGATGTTCTCAGAGTAGGTGAGAGGCTTTGTCTTATGCCCGGATCAGACAAACACATATTCAGCCTGATTTTAACACGATTTTGTCACCGGCGACAGATTTCCAGCATCGGGCCCGATTATGAACGACGAACGGGCGCCTTTACACCATGCAGTGTGACATAATCGAAGAACAGCGATGCGGCATCTTCGACACCCCGACGAAAAGTCTAGCATGCCAGAATCTTTTGTGTTATCTTTTTTTTTTAACAAAACTTTATTTAAATCCAGTTCAAAACATTACAAAGAGAACATCATATATATATATATATACATACATACACACACACATGCATACATACATATACTACATAAACCAATTATAAACAATAGAGAACAATACAGCAGGGGACATGAAGAAAAAAAAATTAAATGTATGTTCAAAACATCGTATATTTTCAAAGTTTGAAGGTCACAACAAACTTTTTTTTTAGCTAAGTGTAACACATTCTTATATAATTCAAATTTCTACAAGTGAAAATGGAAAAAGGCAGATAATCAATTAAATATGCAAAGTAAACAAGTATAAAGTATCTAAACATGATAAACATTAACCTAAACAAAGTCAATGAAACTTAATCAGAGGCTACAGAAAATAGTGCCTTATAATATGACAGTGTGCGTTCACTTTTTTTATTCGTCATAAGGGCCAATGTGTCTAAATACATACATATTGGACTCTCTTGTATTTTCTTGCCTAGTCTGACAACTCTTATGACGTGTTCCTTGACATTGACCAATAGGATGACAGAGTGGTCTCTGGCGCACATATATGTAAACATGGCAAAGAGAGAGGGATGCCACCGTCAAGTGGAATGACGAAACTGAGGAAAGTTAGTTGAGCAGTGGCAACAATACCCCTGTCTTTACACGTTTCCTTGAGGGAATACCATGACGGAGTCAAAAAAGATAGGCTGACAGTTGGTTAGAAATGGCGGAGGCACTTCAGCAACCTGGTGAGTAGCTGGTTAAGCTATGCTAGCTTAAGCTATGCTAGGCTAGCATTCCCCAGTAGCACTAGCCACAACAGCATCCACAATCATTTTTTTCTCTTTCTTTTATTTTTCTTTTCAGAACACAAGACTGCCAGCATCACAACACATAGTGATTCTGTAGCCATGATTGACAATTTCTTGACCCTCCTCCCCAATGACCTATGAACTCGCGCTAGGTCATGAAAGGCAGATTGGTCGGGCTCTTACTTGTAGTGCTGCCAGTCTCCTGGCCAAGTCACGGCAAGAATTTATGGCACTATGATTGCCTAATCTGAAGCGGTGACCATTGTGAAAGACAAAAATATTCTGTTATTTGATGCCAGTATTAGGGGCCATTCAGATGTTGTGTCTTTTGTGCACACAAATTCATTGTTTTCAATGGGGATGGTGCGTTCAAAACCGAAAGCAACACTGTCGTGGTGCACATTCATTGTGACACATTTGCTTGTCCACAGGACTTGCTTCCCCCTTTTCATCCAAGGACAAATCTAGCAGGGATTTATAGTGCTGGAAATCCATTTATCCTTGTTTTAACAAGTTAGTTTAGTCAGTGAGGCTTACTGCTAAATTACTGCAAATTTTCTGCATGAAATGGCCGAATCAACAGACTGCCGCTGACCGCTTGTCATTTGGACCAGTTGTCACATTTTGTGTCATTTGTTTCGGCAGGCGCAACCTCCCAATTACCTTGGATAAAAGAATGAAAGCGGCACAGCTGTCATTTTCCTTGCCCTTTTAGACGCAACATCTGAACGGCCCCTTAGATGGACTTGTAGAAGTGATGGCCTGTATGCCATCCATCCATCCATTATCCAAACCGCTTATCCTGCTCTCAGGGATGGCGGGGATGCTGGAGCCTATCCCAGCAGACATTGGGCAGCAAGCGGGGAGACACCCTGGACAGGCCGCCAGGCCATTAATCCCTATAATATTGATTGGGTTTTCCCAAAAGTGTTAATGCACCAGTGTTGTTTTTGTTCCATTATAAATCAATTAATGATGTTAACTGGAATGAAAGCGCTAGGATTTCTGGGTAAAACCAGGCCCGCTGTGAGCACGACACAAAACCCAACCACCTGTTGGCTGAGAACACATGGCCTCTGATACACAAGGCAATGTTTTGAAGAGCAAATGCTTTTTACCTCAAGGAGTTCTTTGGCGTCCAGGGACCTATGACCCAGGTTATAAGTGAGACAGACTTATGTTTGCTTTTCTCACTGTTTACATTCCTAACTAGTACTTCCCATGACCGGGGCTGCGGCTCAGCATGGTAATTGAAACGCTACATCTTGCCATTGAAAAAGCGCTGCCTTTTGGATGGCAAAGCGGCGTGTGATAGGTCGTGTTTGATAAACTTAACAACTACCATGAAGTCGGTTGGTGTTTGTAGCTTTGAGGGATCAGCGGGCTTTAGAAACTTGTCTGTGGATTTGTGAACCAGAGCTCAGTGCTTACAGGGCTATACATGTAATTGTCTTCTGATGCCACAACGTTTGGTCTTTTTACAACCCTATCAAATGCTCCACAGGCTGCAATATTTACTCTGGGTCTTTACAGCTTTGACTCAACCCTGTGTTTTTCATAGATGAGAGTTTCATCTTTCTCATCATTTCTCGTCGATTTATTTAAGGTGGAGTAACCTATTAAAGATTTTCACTTTAATTTAGTTTACATTCCTCCAGTGAGGCGTAAAGACATGATGGAAGGATGAACTTCTATTTGTTTAAACTTGTTTGTTGTCCCCTTTTCTCATTTTAACATAAATTGTCAGGATTAAAAAATAACCTGGAATTTGTACTTTGACTCCATTCAACCTTTGGTAAACATTAAGGCTGAACCCATACCAATGCGCCTTAGAGCTGGGCAATGTATGTCTGTCATGGTTTGAGACTAGATGTGGTCTGGGATTTTGATGATAGTGATACTGTGATATAACTGTTGTCGTTCCCTGATCTAAAAGGCGGTATTACAATAAAGTGATACAATTTAGTTGAGTGAAATGAACAATTAATATCTCTACCTGCTTGGTATAAATATCTCATAAAAGCACCAGTAGTCATCCCCAAAATATCATCACATTATTGATATTTATTTGTTCTGTCAAAAATGTCATCTTTGATTTTGTCAAAATTGCCCGGCCCTAATGTGCCGCCATGTGAAATGGGTGCAACTGCAAAATATGGTAGATGAGCAGAAAGTCTTTGCACAGATACACTGATCAGCCAAAACATTAAAACCACTAACAGATAAGTGATTAACATTGATCTTGTTACAGTGGCACCTGTCAAGGGGTGGGATATATTAGGCAGCGAGTGAACAGTCAGTTCTTGAAGTTGATGTGTTGGACGGAGGAAAAATGGGCCAAGAGCCAAACACTGATTGCTAGACGACTGGGTCAGAGCATCTTCAAAACGGCAGGCCTTGTGGGGTGTTCATGGTATGCAGTGGTCAGTACCTACCAAAAGTGATCCAAGGAAGGACAACCGGTGAACCAGTGATAGAGTCATGGGCACCCAAGCCTCACTGATGTACATGGAGAGCGAAAACTAACCCATTTGGTCCAATCCTACTGTAGCTCAAATTGTTGAAACAGTTAACGCTGGCTATGATAGACAGGTGTCAGAACACACAGTGCAGCACAGCTTGCTGCATAGCCACAGATCGGTCAGAGTGCCCATGCCTGACCCCTGTCCACCCCTAAAAGTGCCTACAGTGGGCACATGAGCATCAGAACTGGGCCTTGGAGCAATGGTGGCCTGGTCTGATGAGTCCCGTTTTCTTTTACATCATGTAGAAGGCCAGGTATGTGTGTGTCATTTAGCTTGGGAGGTGATGGCACCAGGATGCACTATGAGAAGAAGGCACGCTGGCAGAGGCAGTGTGATGCTCTGGGCAATGTTCTGCTAGGAAACCTTGGGTCCTGGCATTCATGTGGATGTCACTTTGACACGTACTACCTACCTAAACATCGTTGTAGACCAAGTACCCCCCTTCATGGCAACAGTATTCCCTGATGGCAGTGGCCTCTTTCAGCAGGATAATGTACCCTGCCACACTGCAAAAATTGTTCATGAATGGTTTGAGGAACATGAAAGAGTTCAAAGATGTTGCCTTGGCCTCCAAATTCCCCCAATCTTAATCTGATCGAGCACCTGTGGGATGTGCTGGAAAAACAAGTCCAGTCCATGGAAGCCCCACCTTGCAATTTACAGGACATAAAGAATCTGCTGCTAGTGTTTTGGTGCCAGATACCAGAGGACACCTTCGGGGGTCTTGTGGGGTCTATGCCTCGACAGGTCAGAGCTGTTTTGGTGGCACGAGGGGGACCGACACAATATTAGACATGTGGTTTTAATGTTTTGGCTGATCGTCACCCTGCAGCATAGTTTCAAGGACCGCTGGCTGTAAGGATAAACTGCAGTATACAGACATGGTAATGGAGGGTAAAGTAAATACAACGCACAATTTTAGTCTGTTTGTTGCACTGAGATCGGTCATTACGTTGAACCAAAGAAAATAATTTGCATATGTCCTTGTAAGATATGTGTGTTTCTGCCCATCTAGAGATGTAGTATAACAGGTAGGTTCTGGCATTGACTACCTTCTGTATGCTAAATGGTTGTGCGTTGGCTGACGATCAGTCGCAATATCCGTTCTCTGTACCTCCTCTTCACTCAGCCCAGATTCAGTATATGAGCACCATCTGTCATTGACTGTAAAATTATAGCGTCATTACTTTTTTCCCCTTTGCAGTAGTGCGGTTGCAGTTCTATGAAGTTGCACCATATAATTCGCGTTTGCTTGTTGAGAGTGTGCATAATGCATTGATGTTCAGGAGGTGTGGAGACACGAGGATCATGGCTGGAGATTTTTTTTCCAGTCCTTAGCTTTGTCCTGGACCTCTTATTCACCTGCTAGGACGCCTCGATCTTGCATACTGTAGTAGATCTTTCAGTATTTCAGCCAGTCTAACGATATTCCCTTCATGTTCATCTCTGGGCCCCCTCCCTATTTCCTGGTTTGGGTCAGGCAAGGCAGTCATCATCTGTTGCGATGATGACGAGCGTCCACCATGAGGCTGCCAGTCAGAGCCACAATGGCCGTCTGTTGTCTGGAAGGGCTCGGCTGCTGAGCTTTAGCTTTGGGTCTGTGCCTAGATCCATACAGGGACACCCTGAGGTCACCGCTCATGCACATGTCAAGTGATGTTGTGCTAAACTTGGCAACACAGTTTCTCTTTCTGTGCTGTCTTTATGTATGGATAATTGTGTTTTTGTGTGTGTGTGTGTGTGTGTGTGTGTGTGTGTGTGTGTGTGTGTATAGGCAGTTAATTGTCTGTCCATCATGATTTTTAAGACTGATATTTAGAGTGTAAATTCCTGATGGTTTATGACTGAAAGACTTTATTCAGTAGAAACTGAATATCTAAGAACAGAAGTTTTGGGGTTGACCAGAATTCCCCCCCCCCCCCTCATTTTTCTCCCCATTTGTACCTGGCCAGTTACCCCACTCTTCTGAGCCGTCCTGGTCTCTGCTCCACCCCCTCTGCCGATCCGGGGAGGGCTGCAGGCTACCACGTCTCCTCCGATACATGTGGAGTCACCAGCCGCTACTTTTCACCTGACAGTGAGGAGTTTCGCCAGGCGGACGTACCGCGTGGGAGGATCACGCTATCCCCCCCCCCCCCTGAACAGGCACCCTGACCGACCAGAGGAGGCGCTAGTGCGGCAACCAGGGCACATACCCACATCCGGCTTCCCACTCGCAGACACAGTCAATTGTCTGTAGGGACCAAGCCGGAGGTAACACAGGGATTCGAACCGGCGATCCCCGTGTTGGTAGGCAACGGAATAGACCGCCACGCTACCCGAACGCCCAGAATTCCCGCTTCTTGAAACATCTTACTCATTTGTGCCACCTTTTCAGCTGAAATACATGGATTTTGTCATTTGTTGAGCGGTCACGCCGTGTTTTATACCGAGTTGTTGCATACTTTACACAGACAACCACATCAGTCGAGACCAAGTTTTGTGTTTTGGTGGTGGATCGTGTTTGTGGAAGACCGATCTGTTACCGTCAGAGGTGTTTTACAAACAGTACAACGGGTTTTTCCACTGAAGGTCAGCGGACTGTGATATCCAAGGGCCAAAAGCTAGAGGAGGAAACCCGAGTCACGAAGTGGAACCAGGAGGGGGGAGTTCTCCTTCCCGACCAGGACTGGAGCTCTCTAGGCTAAAAAAAGAAGAAGAAAAAAGCTGCTCTGACTAATGCCTTCTGTTTTCCACCATCTTTGCTGCATGTGTGTGTGTGTGTGTGTGTGTGTGTGTGTGTGTGTGTGTGTGTGTGTGTGTGTGTGTGTGTGTGTGTGTTCATGCAAACACACAATCTTTTTTTTTTTCTGTCTTTGCCATTCTGAGCTGGGATTTTTTTTTTTTTTTTTGGCCAAAGGCAGTGGGAGGTGGTTGGGGGGGTGGGTGGGATTGTCCTCCCAGAGTACAGGCCAGTCACGCTACACACTTGTTCCAATTGTAAAGACACACTGTGGATTGTTTGTAGGTTAAGGCCGCTGGCCAGATCTCGCTGGGGGGCCCTTCTCGGTCCTCGCCATATGAAATCTTACTACTTGACAATTTCTTTCAGCTCCTTTTTTAAGGGCAGTTAATGTGAGGCCTGCAGAGTGATGTAGCTTTCCTAAAATAAAGTCAAGTCCAAGCTAGTTTTTCTAATTCATAGCTTTTTTTTGTGTGTGTGTTTAGCATGTATGTAACAAAGATGGTGAACATCCAAAAGAAGTTTTTTTTGGGGGGCTTTTGTGATTTTTGAGAACATTCTGCTTCATTTCTCACCACGGTCATTTCCCATACCTTTTCAGAGAACAGAAAAATCTGAGGTGTGCTTTCCCCTGTTGCTGAACACCAAATTGCTGCGCAGTAAATTAAAGCCCTAGACCATAAAGATAGACCTGGGGTGGGGTGGGGTTGGACATCAATGGAGTGATTTTACAGGAATCTCTTTTAACGCAACACCAGCGTGTGGTGACTGATTTTAAAGCAGAGTTACTTAAACACCTTTTATTTATTTTACTCGGGCAGCGGAAATCTTTTTGATTGTTCATCTTTATTTACACAGATGTGAAACTAGCATGGAAATAATACGACGGTGGCGCAGCGGTTAGCGCAGTCGCCTCAAAGCAAGATGGTCCTGGGTTCGAACCCAGGGGTAGTCCAACCTTGAGGGGTCGTCCCAGGTCATCCTCTGTGTGGAGTTTGCATGTTCTCCCCGTGTCTGTGTGGGTTTCCTCCGGGGGCTCCGGTGTCCTCCCACAGTCCAAAGACACGTAGGTCAGGTGAATCAGCCGTACTAAATTGTCCCTAGGTGTGTGTGTGTGTGTGTGTGTGTGTGTGTGTGTGTGTGTGTGTGTGTGTGTGTGTGTGTGTGTGTGTGTGTGTGTGTGTGTGAGAGAGAGCCCTGTGATGCTGGCGCTCTGTCCAGGGTGTCTCTCTGCCTGCTGCCCAATGACTACCGGGATATGCTCCAGCATCCCGCGACCCTAATTAGGATAAGCAGCTTGGATAATGGATGGATGGATGGATGGATGGACGGATGGATGGAAATAATACTGTTACTATCAGTGACAGCTGGTGGTGATATTGGGTGGGTGGGCTAACAAATGTATTATACCCATCAAAAGTGTCCACTGCAGCAACAGCAGCATCACACCCAAGATACCAAGTTACAGAGACGACACTATATATGTTGTTATAGCAAGTATCTCTCTCTCTCTCTCCCTCTTTCTCTCTCTCTCGGTGTCTCTCTCCCTCTCTCGTGGTGGATAAATATTTCAAATCCATGATTCCTTGTTGGGTCCAAGTTGTCCCTTCCAAAAAGCTAGCATGGGAAACAGAAAAGTGAACTCTTAGCTACACTTTCTGCTAGCTAGTCCTTTTGTCGAAACCAAGTAACACAAACTTATGATTTTTTTTTCCTTTTGTGTTATTTAAACATTGTTTGGATGATGTGTCCCAAGTGTCTGTACTTCCAATTTTTTCTCTCTCCAAAGACATCAAAGAAAATGGACGATAAAGTAAATAATCCACCTCCTTCACGCTAAACGCCCGCGCTCACCTTCCCCTCCCCCGCCTCACTGTACGTCACTCTGTGCGTCCACTGTCATTGGTCAGAAGTCAGCGGCCTGGGGGCTGAATGAATTAGCCCAAATGATCAGCAAATCAAGGGGGCGTGTCACAACATCTGTCACTCACTTACTATGAAGATGTATGGAAGCTAATGCTACTGTGGTACTGTGGGCTGTAAAAAATAACCTCATTTACATATATCCTGTGTTTTTCTCGTGACTTTTTGGTTCTGTTGCTGGTCAAGGTTCCACCAAAAGTTAAAGCGATCTGTTCTAAGGTTGTTTTTTTTTTTAAACTATAATTTTCTCATCTTTGTTTTAAAAGATGGGGCTTAGCCCTGTTGGCCCATTTACACCAGCCATCCCTGGTTACTATTACATCTTTGTGAAAGATATTTTCAGCTGTCTTGTAACGTTTGCTGACCAAACTTCCCCCTCAGCATTATTTGTAGCAGTACACTGTCAGTGTCATGCACACATGGGCCACATGTGTTGGAACAAAATCCCAGGCTGTGTGTGTGTGTGTGTGTGTGCGTGCGTGTGCACTTGAAGCTATTTAGAACACTGATTCACTATGGTAATACGTTTTCCTTCCCACTGTACTTCTCTGACCAATGACCCACGTGAACATGTCTGCTCCTGCCACCTGGTCCTATGGCAGCAGGAAAGAGTTGCTTCCTGGACTAAGCCGTCAGCGCGCCAGGCGGATGTCCTGAGATCTGCCCCTGGAGAAGTCGGCTCACACTGAGATCACAGGCTACTGTGGAGCCCAAACGCTCCACACACACAAACACACACAGAGTAGCGCCCCAGAGGTTGGCTGACATTAGCACCAAACTACAGGGACAGCATTGATCCATTTTTAGGGCAAATGTTTTCCTCCCTTCTTCTCCATTTTAGCAAGAAGCTATTGCTCACAGCGGTACCAGAAAGTTCCCAACTTAACCTGTTGCTGGGTGGGCTGAACTCCAGCCCTTGCATTATTTTAAAATCATTAGGACCTAAATCAAATCTTCAGAATGCGCTGTGTCTGCTATCAAAGCATCTCGCCCGTGTGGATGCAGACCACGTAGTCTGCAGACCATTAATTTGCTTCCCTGCCCCTGTTACTTGAGGTCAGAAGCAGAAAGGCCTTACAAGGACTATTTTCTGACACTTACCTCACGGAATTGCGGCTTCACGTTTGCCACGGCCACGTGCAAGTCCAAATTACAGCCTGCTGGCTGGTGTGATGGGGGTGTGTCGCTCCAGTCCTGGTCGAAAGGCTTGGGGTTTTCTATCGGCCTTCCTCACCACCCTTCCCAGCTCAAGGCCGATATACTAACCCACCACTCCACCCTACTCTCTTCCATCCTCCACATCTGGGCTGGTTAGGGGTGTAACAGGTGTCGCTAAATAACCGGTGTGTAATCTTCTGGTGTGTCTATGTGAGACACTACATGTTAACTGTAGTTTGATTGTATATGTAAAGGGATATATTCTGTGTGTGTATGGGAGAGGGTGTGTGCTGCTCTTGTTAATTGTGTTCTCTCGAACACTGAAGACCCCATAGGAGACTGTTTCTACCTTTGATGACCTCTTGGTGTTTTGTCATTGCTTTGGTTTTCCACATTGGTGAAATGGAGCATCCATTTGCTGCTTGCAGTGCTTTAAAAATCTCAATTTGTATGTAATCCTGTGACAGTAATGTAGATCATTATGCCAAATTCTATTTTCTACTTCTCTTTCTATTTTTATTCCTCCCCTTTGTAGCAGATTGTGTATAATATAATGAAAAACGTCAGGATTTTGGTTTAAATTTAGTGAGCTTTTTTTAATATTTTGTAAACATAAGGGGAAACACAAGACTTAAGTCGTTGCTCCTGCTGTGTTGGACCCCTGTTTTTACCCACTGGCACTTCCATGACTGTCATTCACAGCCATATGATTTGGGTAGTGAGGGCGTGGACGTGGTTATTTGCTCAAGCCAAAAGCTGGTAACTGGGAAAAGGACCTCCCTCTCCTCCCATCTCTAACCCCTCCCCTGCCACTACCACCCCCACCCCTCAGCCTCCGGCACTTCCCTGGGGGCAAGATAATTGTGTGATGGTTTGCTCATTGTCAGGATCATGTCAGACGGCGGGGCTGTTTTCACAAAGCAGACATCTGCTGTGCTGCCCTGCACTTTTCAGTAATGACGTAATGTCCCCTGGCCCATCTGCACCACATAAAGGCAGTGGGCAGGGGACCATGGCTGGGACAGCAGAGGACTGGGATTGGGCTTGAAAAGAGTGCTAGGGTGTAGTGGGTTGGAAATGGGCTGGGGTAAAGGTGGGGTTGGGACAGGGATAAATTGCTGGGTGGCAAGGGCTGCAGCTCTGATTGCACACATGTAGGAGGAACACGGTTTCGTGTTACTTCACAAGTGTGCAGAATTACATCAGGGAGGTTTGAGTGTTTACGTTTAGACTGAATGAAACTGTGCAGAATGGACTGGGCTGAGCTGTACAGTCTAGTCCTGAAAACGTGTGGCTGAACAGAGCCTAACGCCCCATATGCCAGACTGAGTACCGACTTTACACTGTGGCTGGAATGCTTTCATCTGGCTATGAATCTCTGTTGCCCCTGCTCTTTAATTGCTGTTTACTAGCAATCAACCACTTTCCATTTCAGGGGTCAATGAGTGTTTGGCTTTACGCCTTTATACTTTCCAAGTTTATGCTCTTTGGCCACATTTTATTGACTTGCTATCAGCCAAGTGAAATAGATTTGGTTGGTTTCGAGACATAATATCGCATCAAATAGAACATACAACCAGAGCATGACACCATATCCCATCATGCCGTGTGCTTGATTTGACTGCAGCTGTTGTCGCTGCAAAATTAGGCAAAGTTGATACTTGCCCAACCCTCAATATTTGGGGATTTTTCCCATGTTAAGTGAAGCTATACGAGACCAGTGACTGTGAACATTCCTGTGCGAATCTTTAGCCATCAGGGTTTCGTAGCTCCCGTTTCACTCAATTCTTTAATGACAGCGCTCCGCCCGTTGCCATTCATGCAAGGAATTAGGCTGGATTAGACCCTTATAGACGCTGTTCTCATAAGTCTCAAATGACCCCTAACTACAGTATGTTAACCCCATACTGATGAGGACTAATAAGATTTAGGATCTCTACTTGATAATTTAGTGTCTTTTGATGATTTAGGAGTTTAGAAGAACTAGTAATGACATTTGAACCGTATTGATCCCCCAAATCCTCTTTTCACAGGGAAGCGACTGTAAGGTCAGTACCCTTTGGAGGTGGGAGATATCCGGCGAGTTGCTCAAGGACGCTTTAAAGCAGGGCTGCTGCTTGCTGTCATAGTCTTATGTCAATCTGGGTATCTTGCAGGAGATGCCGAACGCGGCTCTATCTCCTATCAACCTATTGCTGTTTGTTTCGGGGCACAGAGGGGGGGTGTTGACTATCAAGGGGAAAAGAGGGAAACTACATGCAACATTTCCCTATAATCACAGCTATTATTAGTGGTGGCTTTGGAAAAAATTCCTGAGTAATGGATGTTGAAAAGCACAAGCTGGGAGGAAAGTGGGAGATCTAGAGGGCCAATTTGAAGTCTCGTGAACTGCTGGAGTAGAAGGTCGAATCACAAGATTTTAGAAACATGGCAGATGTCTGTCGGCATGTCAAGTGGGAACCGTAAAAAGCTGGTGCCCTAAAATCACTCCGTCGAGTTCCTGCTCCATGGTTTTCACAACAAATCCGAAGGATATTGTACCCTTTGTAAAATGACTTGGTAATACAACTCTCGACACTCTTCCCACCTCTTCCAAGCCACCATAACACAACACGGCGATGAAAAATTATTCATTGTTAGGAAATGCACTCGTGAGACTGCTGTAATCTGTCCTACATTGTCATTGTGTTGCCGTCCCTGGAGTTTATGCAACAATGGATTTCATTTTTTTTAACAAGCACCTTTTTTACCATTCAATACAAGATACGGGAGTGTTATTTTTACATTTTAATAAATTTTCATGTACAATTTTTAGAATATAATGCTTAATTGCTGTAATGCATTTAGAATTTGAGAG
The DNA here is from genome assembly GCF_029633865.1 of Lampris incognitus. Taxonomy (NCBI): domain Eukaryota; kingdom Metazoa; phylum Chordata; class Actinopteri; order Lampriformes; family Lampridae; genus Lampris; species Lampris incognitus. Next base: position 43,697,736 of record NC_079221.1, read on the forward strand.
ACTGGTGAAACATAAGTTAAACTGCGAAGGTTGAAATTGTAGTATTTAGTCTTAATTCGTAATTGTACTATTTATTTTTATTGTTTTGCTGTTCACTGAAAAAGTTCTCCCCGGGACAATTTCAGGAGATTTTAGCAGGAAATGGTCAATACTTAGTCAGAGCCAGACTCCAGATGCAGACTAGCCAGTGGGGCTAAATAAAGAAAGCCAAGTCGCTCCAGCAGCCTAGTGGCTGTCTCACACAGGCAACCTAGTTTCCAGAAGACCACATGCTATTGATTAGGCTCATCACTATGTGGCCTGGCACAACAATATGGCATCTATCTGAGCCTTTACTTTCCCGTCACTGCCCGAGCCCAAAATAGCCAAGAAAATTGAGGATGTCCTGAAAAATGAATTGAGTCACTTGGGCTTGTTTTACACCTGATTTATGCATTCAACATTCACGTAGGCCTATGTTGAAGAGTGTGCTCTTGTAGACGGGAAAACCCAAACAATGTTGGGTGTTTTTTTTTTTAAAGGAAGTGCAATGCCAGCAAAGCAACGCACATGTTGGAAAAATGTTCTGTCTTGTGTTTCTCTGCAGATGTATTTGCCTGATTAAAAAAGAAAAAAGAAAGTGCTGGAAAAATACCAATGTCCTCTTACATGTCCCTTTGTGTCCCAGCTATGCGTTGGCAGATGAAGCCTACCGTTCACTCAGGGACCAGGACAAGGACCAGTGCATCCTCATCACAGGGGAGAGCGGTGCAGGGAAAACTGGTAAGCAACATGGCATTATTTCTCCATTTCTACAAAACACATTTTAGGAAAGCCCAGTATGAGCTGATTAACATAACGGTTTGTTCATGGGACCACGGGGGCTAAAAGTGTACAGCTAGATCGGGTGTCCGGGTAGCATAGCAGTCTATTGCATTGCCTACCAACACGGGTTTCGTGGGTTCGAATCCCTGTGTTACCTCCGGCTTGGTCAGAACATCCCTACAGACACAATTGACCGCGTCTGAATGTGGGTGTGTTCTGGTCACTGCACTAGCGCCTCCTCTGGTCGGTCGGGTGCCTGTTCGGGGGGGGTATCGTGATACTCCCATGCGCTACATCCTCCTGGTGAAACACCTCACTGTCAGGTGAAAAGAAGCTGCTGGCGACTCCACATGGATACAGTTGGGGAGAAAAGCGGGACGGGGGGGTGGTACAGCTAGCTGTTTTTGTTTCCAGTTCTGAATAACTGTGCTTCAAGTACAGAGAAGACTTTATAAGGGCAAGATGAGATCTAACATGGCTTTAGATCACTTGATCTCCCTCACAAGCTAGCCGTAAACCGGGTTTGTTTTGGGAACACCGTGTCGTGTTTGTACTTGAAACTTCACCTAGACACTGAACTTACCGGTTTATTTGGCGTGCATAAAGTGATAAAGGCAGATAGCAGAGTACCCAGCAGCACCGCCTTACATCTCAATAAGTCCCTAAGTCTAAAGAGCTTCAACGGTGTTCTCAACTCCCAATAAGGGAAGTGGTGCTAAGGTCAAAATAAGTTCAGCATAACAATGGCAAAGTGGCAATCATTATTAATTATCTTGTTTTATTATTTTACAGTGCATCTATTGTAATTTATCTTAACAGTATATTACCGTATATTTTGAGTACAGTATATGTGAGTAGGGTAACTGGGTTTTACGGTAATGTTACAGTATATGCCTGCATGTTACTGTTTATTTACAAGGGTAATGAAATCTGCTACTTTTGCATTTAATTCCTATAAATCCCCACAAATTAAAAAAAGAAAAGAAAAGTAGAAAGCACAAGAGAATACACATTCAATAAAATATTGCTGTAAGTTATTACAAGTTTATTACCAGCCAGACAAATAAGGCCCATAAAATAATTCAAGTAACTAAATCACAACCTTTCTGAATTATTTTATCTTGGAATTGAGAAGATAACTCCCCGTCACGGGCACAAATAAAGAACATTTCTGGATCCGCACACTTGACTCCCTTTAACCAAGAGGTCTGAATTTGGAGGACTACTCTGTGCTTCCAGTCCAGCACTTTAATCCCCTTCCAGTCCCACAGATTAATGACAGGATGACCTGGTGTTTTCTGTGAGGAACCTGAAGTTCCACACAACTGGATTCCTGTTTTGAACATGCTCTGTTTGGGTGTGATTTTTTTTTTTTTTTTGTGCGTGTGTGTGTTTTTTCTATTTGGCACTTTGAGGTGTTGATTGTTGCCTTGATATTGGCCAATATGGAGTGGGAACTCCTCCTCCTCCTCCCGTCATCCACTAAATTATCTTAACCATCAGCACCATCACATACAATACCGCTGAGCTCGGTATATTACGTGTGTCATTTGCAGCAGTAATACTTACCTTTGGATGAATTCCCGTGTTTTGGAGGCCTGGTCTTGATGCCGGAGGATGAAAATGTTGAACACCGGCAGTGCAGCAAGTCCTGACACAAAGGTTGGCTGAATGCCCTCACAGACCACGTGCCCTTCGATGCCGATCATCCATCCGCTAACTGTTTGTCATGGGCCCATTTCCTATGAATCAGAATCATGTTTATTGCCCATGGGGGTTTGCACATACAAAATGGAATTTGATTTCGGTTTCATGGCTCTCTGTGTACTTGATAATAGAATAACACCACAGCAACACTTCAGATTTTCACACAAGGATTGACTTAAACAGGCAAAATAAGAGGTTATGGAGTGCAAAGTTGTCCTGTGGCATCTGACACCATTTTGATTGATGACTGTAATGTTTCTCAAAAACGGGAAGAAAGGTGGTTGCCTGGATTGTCACATGGGACTGTACAAGGGCTGAAAATACTTCTGGAACTGGAGACTCCCCCCTTTTAAACTCTATTGCAGTAATTTCAGTTTCAGTTAAGCCAAATGTATCTTAATTAAAAATACAATTGGAGTGTTCGGGTGGCATGTCGGTCTATACCGTTGTCTGCCAACACAGGGCTCACCAGTTTGAATCTCCGTGTTACCTCTGGCTTGGTCAGGTGTCCCTACAGACACAATTGGCCGTGTCTGCGGGTAGGAAGCCGGATGTGGGTATGTGTCCTGGTCACTGCACTAGCGCCTCCTCTGGTCGTCGGGGCGCCTGTTCGGGGGGGGGGGGACTGGAGGGAGTAGTGTGATCCACATGCTATGTGCTCCTGGCAAAACTCCTCGCTGTCAGGTGAAAAGAAGTGGCTGGCGACTCCACATGTTTCGGAGGAGGTATGTGGTAGTCTACAGCCCTCCCTGGATTGGCAGAGGGGGTGGAGCAGTGACTGGGATGGCTCGGAAGAGTGGGGCAGTTGGCCAGGTAAAATTGGGGAGAAAAAAAGGGGAAAATTTTGAAAAAAGAATACAATTAATGTTTTGGGTTTTTTTTTCAGTAGGACATTTCATTACAGTGATGGACATGGAATCGCACAACCTCTTTCTATATTTACCTCATTGTCATTATACTGACCAAAATGAGCTGAGGACTGGCCCGGTAGAATAAACCTTCTCTCAATGTTGCTGTATGTGGCAGACACCTGAAAAGTTGAGAGAAAGTAGAACAAAATAATGTTATAGTATGTGTACAATCACAAGAATCATTAGACAATCACTGATCAATAGTCATTTCAGCAAGAATCACCAGTCCATCTGGGCTCTCACCAAAATGAGCCATAAGAAGCTGAACTACATGGCGAGTCAAATCCCCATCCAAATTATGGGAAACAGTCGCTTGGACATCACAGTGATTCGATTTGGTCCTGTAGTGGTCCACAATTGTTCGTCCACTTTGCTCAATAGAAAGCTTCAAAACTTTGACGTAAGCAGCTCATAATGAGCCTCGATTCCCCTCTGAGTGAAAAGGTAGAGCCATTTCTTTCTTATGGTGATGATTTATTTCGAACATGTAAATAAGCAGGATAGATAGCATACAGATAAGCCATTGCCAATAATCTGAAGTGATCAACAAATCCACACATCAAACTCGGCAAACAAATCTCCATATGCATCAGATTATTTGTTACATGTTGGAGGAGGAGGAAGTATACACTTATTTATTTCCTACCTCTTCTCACCTACTCTTAAGTTAATTCAGCTACTATACATTACAAACCTAATTCCCACTGCACTGTATAGTTCACATTCAATGCAAGTTGTGCTGCTCAATACAAAGTCAACTACTGTGAACAAGGATAATAAGAGAAAAAAGAGAAGAAAAAGAAAAACATCCTAATGTCATGTACCAAGAATAAACAGATCTCACTGCTACATACAACCCAACTATCCACTCAGTGTCACAGAAAAAAAAATGTAATAAGACATGTTTAGAGATAGATAAAACTTAGATGGTTAACACAACTTGTCATCATCCCTATATTTTGTATTTTTTCCCCCCATTTCTATTGTGGTCACCTCCAAAAGCTGCTGTAAATTCTCACCGGAACAAAATATTCATGTCATCCGCAAATACAACACATTTCAATATGTTTGATTTCTTGTATATATCATTTAAGTGCAGAAGAACAGTTTTGGACCTAAAACCGACCCCTGGGGTACACCACAAGTAATATCCATGCATAACGATTTATGTTCGCCTGTCTTTACAAACTGCTGCCTCATTGGAGAATGCTGGCATTTGATTTATGTGGCTATGCTGAAGGCTGTATGTAGTGTCCATGAGATTACTGCAGTGGAGTACACAATACAATGTTTGATCTGGTTTAATGTTGCACCAGGGAATAACACACTTCATTTCATCTCCTTAGAGAGACACTTTAGAAATTCCAGGTCCCCCACTCCCTTTTTGAAAGTCTTCCCATTCCTTCTGGTTTGCGGTTGTACAGTCGGCTCTATAATAGAAGTAAACTTAAGTTAGCTACATCTTTCTGCGCATGGGTCTCCATGCTGTGTACCGACATGAGCCTCCCTAATTTGCACCCAAAATACCATCAAAACTTTCATTTATAAGCACAACGGCCTCCTAATTCTGGACCAAAAAGAGGTAGAATAAAGTGCGGAGGAAACAAAAAACCTTGCTTAAAAAAAACAACAACCCCAAATTACTGACATGGCGAATCGCTTGTGACTAATTATCAGATTACCTCTGTGTTTGCCGAAATATGGTAGGCAATTTGTGCTGGAATTTTTACTTGACAAATTATGGACATGGCCGATTGGTGTGGGATTAAGATCACAGATGACCGCTGCAATTTTTACAAATTACTAAAGGTCCCCAGGTAATACTAGTCGTGGGCGAATAGGACATTAGATAGTTATAGAAGAACACGGCCCCAGCCTCATTTCTGTGTTTGATATAGTATACCTCTCTGCATTTCTATTAGCTAACCTAATGGTGTGAACCATTCTAATGTCATGCTCTACGTTTGCCAATTTCGAAACTTTAAGGAACACTTGTGGGCTGGACCAAGAGGAGCAAATGGAATAAATGTAAGGGCTAGCTGTCTTCACGCACCTGGTCCATTTGTACCCTGTGCTTTTGTTTTTTAATATTGAGGTCAAGTCCCAGATAAAGCTCGCATGCAGTACAGAAGCTCTAGAGCATTGAATTACCTGGCTGCTTGTTCTGCTCAATTGGTAGTGTTGGGTGACTGGTGAAAGCCCTTTTTGTTAGCAGAGGACAGGATTTTTGGGAGGCAGATGCAAGTTCTTTACAGAATGATAAGAGAGAAAGTCATAAGCTCTTATACCACAAAGTAAAGTGGAGAAAGAAAGCAAAGGGTTGGAAGTCTTTTCAAGTAATGTATAGCACCTTGATTTGTTCATGGTTCCGTTGTCAGTTCATTGGATTCTTTATTATAAAGGTCGTGAAAGGTTACTACAGGAACCAGCATCTTTTCAGTGTAGTTCAAGGTGTAACCAGCTGAGTTGGTGAGTACTGGATAGTTAAAAAGTACACACAACCAGTGTAGCTCCTGATGGAAGTGGCAATCTCAAAGACTCTGGTTGGGTTCTTTTTTGGCTTGTACTGCCCAGGCGCCATTTTGGAAATCAGTAACCAGTTTGTACACCACAACATCACAGAGCGTCTGTTCCGCCTGTCCTCTGGTGGACCACCCAGTGCTGGGGGATGGAAAACCACCTCACTGTGGCGACGCTCAGGATGTTTTGCAGGAGTGTTGCCACAGACGCACAGATTTTCATTTCTTCATAGTACTGAAAATGCAAGGGCTTCCGTCACTGGCCCGCAAGCTGAATCGTCATTGTGCCAGCTCTTTCGGTGAAAGATAGGTACGTAACTTAACAGATACTTCTTTTTGAATGTTGGATATTGTTACTTTAACATAAGCTTGCACCTGGAACACTGATAACGGAAACGTAGCAGCAATTTGCCAATAGTGTTACGAAACCATGCTCTACACCAGTGTTTCTCAACCCAGTCCTCAAGGAACCCCTATCCTGCAGATTTTCATTGTAACCCTGCATAGGTAGCCCTGCTTGTACTTACTCGACCAATCATCTCGCAGCACTTAATTATGCAAGGTGTGCAACATCTGACAAAATTCATTGCTGATTGGTTGAATAACTACAAACAGGTACCTATTCAGGGTTGCAAAGAAAATATGCAGGATAGGGGTTCCTTGAGGACTGGGTTGAGAAACCATGCTCTGCACCTTGGCTTCCCAAACATGATCATGCTGTAACCCACCTGTGGTGATCCCTTTTAGAATGGGACCCACCAAATATTTTGCACAGTTAAAAATAAGCAAATTCTCATTTGCTGCTGTCAAAAAGTGAAATAATTAACAATCCTCTCATATTGTCTGTAAATCCTATCATATTGTTCGTCAGTGCGGTATATCTCTTTTCACTCTTCATGGCCTACTAATGCTCAAGAGTAACAAGCAAGGCAGGTCGCTTTGATATTAATTTGGTGATAGTTTGGAGGACAATTAAATCATGGCATTATTTGCATCAACTCAACATGTTTCTTACTTAGACATATTTGATCGTAAAACGATGTGCGTTTTATTTTTTTTTCCACTCAGGACAATGTGTGGAGATCCTGTGACAGCTTACAGTAGACAAACCATAGTTTGACAACCCCAGTTCTAAACGACTATTACAATGGCCCCCAATTTATAATACAGGCTGTTTTTACTGACCCATACACTGATGTACAAATATGGGTCATTACAACAGTATATGACTAGGATTCGGCCCTGTGATGGCCTGGTGGCCTGTCCAAGGTGTCTCCCTGCCTGCTGCCCAATGACTGCTGGGATGGGCTCCAGCGACCCTGAGAGCAGGATAAGCGGCTTGGATTATGGACGGATGACTAGGATTCACAAGGCTGCAACAAGTTGACTACTATTTTTTTTCTTCCTTCGTGCAGTAACTTCTCAGATTTAAAGCGCACAAAGGAAACCAGTCCGTCAGGGCACTGGGCTGAATGTAGATCTGGATGTTCTTGTCAGGTGAATGGATCTGGTTAAAGAGGTGCACCTGTCTGGTAAGGAGCCATCGGCACTAATGTTTTGCTCCTGTCTGGTACTGTTTTGTCCGGCTGTGATCTGTCACTGCTCCCCATCAAACAGAATTATAAGAATGTTAGCAGATGACGGTGCCCCCCTTCGGGATAACGCAGCAAGTCATACTATGTGTACTGTTTCAAAATTGTCCACATGATCTTTTTTCTTATCACTCGAATACAGCCATCCATCCATTATCCAAACCGCTTATCCTGCTCTCAGGGTCTCGGGGATGCTGGAGCCTATCCCAGCAGTCATTGGGCGGCAGGCGGGGGGGACACTCTGGACAGGCCGCCAGGCCATCACAGGGCTGACACACCCACATTCACACCTAGGGACAATTTAGTGCGGCCGATTCACCTGACCTACATGTCTTTGGACTGTGGGAGGAAACCGGAGCACCCGGAGGAAACCCATGCAGACACAGGGAGAACATGCAAACTCCACACAGAGGACAACCCAGGACGACCCCCCCCCCCCAGGTTGGACTACCCCGGGGTTCAAACCCAGGACCTTCTTACTGTGAGGTGATCGCGCCAACCACTGCGCCACCGTGCTGCCCTTACTCTTAATACTTTATTTTATGAATCTACAGCTGCTATGCTTGACTTCCCCCTGCCTAATGCAACCCAAAAAGAAACCGGGCTATTGTCTGAACTTGTTGCCTCACTGGGCTCATCTGCAGTCTGTGCCAGCAGCTACTGTCCACCATTTATGTGTCCTGCCTTGGCACATCTCAAACATCATCAGATCTGAACCTCTATCATCTCACTGCACAGTGGACATACTCCAAATATCATTAGTCTCCCTGCAAAGCATATTACTTTGGCCAGGCCAGCACAAATATCCCATGAGCCCATGTTACTTTTCCGATTCACATCAGCAAAGCCAAAAAAAATTTACATTTCCTTTTTCTCAAACATTTTTGAGTAATATGCATAAAAATCTACCGGATTCCATCGGAGCCTTTCGAGCTGGCTTTGGCCCTAAAATGAAAAGGGAGACTTGGTGAAAGGGGGATGATTTCATTTGGAGCTAAAAATGAGGCCTGGGTTCTCATTTGCGTCTCGGTTCCCACTGAAGTTGGTAATCTTGATGGTGGTGATGATGATGATAAATTGATGCAATAATGGTCACCATCTAACTAAACATGGGAGTGTGTGAAACGGGGCCTCGCTGCTCCCGGCCCCAGATTTTCTCAATGCCCAAATGGCGCTCTGGGGGAATGATGTAAGGGGGAGTTTTCGGGGTGGGGAGTTGGATGTGTGCGTATGTCACACTTAGTTTCTTAGTCATGTCTAGCACAGACATTTCAGCTAATGTGTGTGTGTGTGTGTTTGTGTTTGTGTGTGTGTGTATGTTCATGATATCCAGAGGCCAGTAAGCTGGTGATGTCGTATGTGGCTGCGGTGTGTGGGAAGGGCCAGGAGGTGAACAAGGTCAAGGAGCAGCTGCTGCAGTCCAATCCTGTGTTGGAGGGTGAGTAATGGCCGTCCTCTCGACCGTATCGGCTCGGCGTGATGTAACAGAGTCCAAACGGGCCACAGGTCTGACATAATGGCGAACACCTACAGGGTTCGTGCTCTTAAGGATCGTGTGCTGCAGCTGAATTTATGCAAACCTCAACTTTTTCCAATCCAGCTTCCCCCTCGTGTGGGGGGGGAAAGTAGCGATGGAATCTAAAAAGAACCATTTTATAGGCCTGGAAAGTCGAGTCTGCTTCTCTGGCATGCTGTGTTTCCAAAATATTAATAAGTGCCATGAAAGTTTGTTTGGAGCACATGTAGTTAAGGAAGTAAACAAATGCAACCGACATCAGGAAAGAGGACCCAGCTCGAGTAGTTGCCTCTAAACGTCGGCCTGTTGGTGTCCGCTAGCCTTAAAATCTACATTTGAGTCAGGGATTCGCCGCCAATCACTACAGCAAGTATCAATTCAAATTTGGCCGTTTGTCAATTCGACATGGAATGATGTGGCACATTGTTGAGCAGAAATGTGCAGAAGCCATTCACTTTTCCCTGCCAGTCATTTCCTGTGGCTTTGTTTTCGTTTTTCACAATGCGTCCTCTCTACATCGGGCGAGTTCCCATACTGCGTGGCCCAGTAGTAGCCCCGGTGACAGCTGTGTTTTAATTGGGGGCAGTAGACAGGAAATGCCCGTGAATGATGAAGCTTGTTGAGCCTCGGCACATCTGTAAAAGTTTAGCTGTCACCACTGTAATGGTCCGCATGCTCAGAAGAGCTGGGAGCATTTATGCCGCCACACACGCTCATCGTGTCCTCCATCCTGCCTCTGCACCTCCACCTCTCTCCCAGCTCATCTGCTGCTCATTTGTCTCGAGTTAATTTGTGTTTTCCTGTCACCTTTGTCTCCTTGCACCTTTGTTCTTTCTTTTGATATGTACATCTCTTAGTCTCTCATTCACACAAACACACACACACACACACACACACACACACATATTTGTCTGTGCCTGTAATGACCCTCATTGACCACAATGACTCAGAACTACATGCCTAATTCTAACATTAATCCTAAAACCAGATCCTAACCCTGAAATAGATGCTGGAAGAAGAGTGAGGACCAGCCAAAACGTCCTCACTCTTATGCTAAAAACTCAAATTGCCGGGCGTCCAGGTAGCGTAGTGGTCCATTCCATTGCCTACCAACATGGGGATTGCCGGTTCGAATCCCCGTGTTACCTCCCGGCTTGGTCGGGCGTCCCTACAGACACAATTGGCCGTGTCTGCAAGTGGGAAGCCGGATGTGGGTACGTGTCCTGGTCGCTGCACTAGCGCCTCTTCTGGTTGGTCGGGGCACCTGTTCAGGGGGAGGAGGGAGAACTTGGGGGGAATAGCGTGATCCTCCCACACGCTACGTCCCCCTGGTGAAACTCCTCATTGTCAGGTGAAAAGAAGCGGCTGGCGACTCCGCATGTATCGGAGGAGGCATGCGGCAGCCCTTCTCCGGATCGGCAGAGGGGGTGGAGCAGTGACCGGGACGGCGTGGCAGAGCGGGGTAATTGGCCAAGTGCAATTGGGGAGAAAAGGGGGGAAATTTCACAAAAAAAAACAAACTCAAATTGGTCCTCATAAATATAGCTGAGCAAGAATGCACACAGCTGGAGGGTGCTAGACAAGAAGGCCAGAAAGGCCTACCATTGCACTCCTATTCATTTCATCTGCAAGGTATTCATATATGATAATCTTACTGGTTAAGAAAGCTTCCTGCAGAATAATAGCGTGTTTACTATTGTTCATAAGTGTGCACAACATTGAACCGCTGCGCCTTCAGCATGGCGTGACAGCGAGGTTCAGCCCTTAAGCCTGGAAAGCCTCAGTGCTTTGCATAATCCACACAGCATTATGGGGCTTCATCAGTACAAATGGCTGAGATCTATCTGTGGTATGATTGACAGCTAGCTGACGTGGAGGCACATTGTTGAGAATCATTAATAAGGTCTAGCCTATTTAAAAAGAACAAGCGTCTTTAATCTCGTCTTTACTGTTCATGCCTAAAAATGGACATATCTAAATAATGTGATCTTTTCTTTAACATGACATTTATGATTTTTTCTAATTTCCCAGCTTTTGGAAATGCCAAAACAGTGAGGAATGACAATTCATCCAGATTTGTAAGTATCCTAAGACTTGTAAGCCTTTCCGTTGATGCAGATCTTCTGATTTCATGGCCTTTTCTTTAATGGGGGCTTTATTTGCTGGGAATTAGGCTTCTGATCTGTATGTCCGCATCACCAAACAAACCCCTGTGACATTTTTGTCAGCTCATTTCACGTCTTTTGGCTTTATTAACTTTATATTCCCTCAGAGCAAAAACCCCATAATACTTTATTTTCTGTTTTTCTGTGTGCCCCCCCCCCCCCGCCACCCCCCAACTAAATTTCCCTTCATCACTCCTTCATTTACATTACAACCTGGATCATTTGCCTTGCATCATTCTCAGCTCCCCCACATCCAGGACAGCTTGGCATGTCGACCGTAGAGTTTTCCTCTTGTTCTGAGCCAAGTTGTTAAAGCTACGGAGCACCGGCCCAGTACGGGAACGAAACCTGAGGCGGGCCCAAGAGTTTTGGCAAACGCATCAAGATGTCTTCTGCCGGCCTCTTGCAAAATATTACGATGTTCTGTGTTTGAGGAAGCTGCTCCTTCCTTCGCCAGGACTTCTACTCCTGTCTTGTTTTCCTAAGGAGGAATTACTCTGCCGAGCTCCTGATGTGTCCCATGCCCCCCCCCCCCCCCCCCCACCGCCTCACACAGCCCGGCTGCTGTCTCCGCTGCAACAGGCCCAGCACTGTTCAGCCTGGTGCAGAATGACCTGTGTTTGTGTGCAGGCAGCATGGACAGCCAGTAGCACTTGGCTTTAACTGAAATCTCCATTCCCCCCCCCTTGGCTCTTTGGTCTGTGCTGCTGCAGACTGTGGCCAATGCCCTACACAGAACAGGCCCAGCGGTCAGTTTGTCCCTCTTAAACCACATTGACTAATATATTCTGGAGGATGGTGTCAGTGAAAGATAGCAAACTTTTTGCTGTTGTGCTGTTTTTTGTTTTCCTTATTTTTCAACTTATTCACTGTAACGGGACATCACTGGTCTCACAGTTAAGAGTCAAACTCTTGGGTGTCCGGGTAGTGCGGTGGTCTATTCCATTGCTTACCAACACGGAGATCGCCGGTTTGAATCCCCGTGTTACCTCGGGCTTGGACAGGCGTCCCTACAAACAATTGGCTATGTCTGCAGGTGGGAAGTCGGATGTGGGTATGTGTCCTGGTCGCTGCACTAGCACCTCCTCTGGTCGGTCAGAGCGGCTGTTTGGAGGGGAGGAGGAACTGGGGGGAGTAGCGTGATCCTCCCACGTGCTATGTCCCCCCGGTGAAACGTCAGACTGTCAGGCAGAGGTGGCAAATCCAGCTCCAGAAAGTAAAAGTGCTAACTGTGCATTTGCTACACCCGTGTGCTAAACCAATTGATTCTAATCAACCCCACCCTTCAGCTTGATAGGGTAATGAAATCAGCACATGGGTGGAAGAAATACATGGTTTGGATTTGTACTTTCTGGACCCGGCTTTGTCATCTCTGCTGTCAGGTGAAAAGAAGCGGCTAGCGACCCCACATGTATCGGAGCAGGCATGTGGTAGTCTGCAGCCCTCCCCGGATCGGCAAAGTGGGTGGAGCAGCAACCAGGACGGCTCAGAGAGCAGGGTTACTGGCCAGGTACAATTGGGGAGAAAAGGGGAGGGGGGGAATTCAAACTCTTTTCCTTTATGATAACCCCAAAAGTTTTTGGCGATTAGATGGTTAAAGAACCCTGATGAAGGCGGATGGAAAATGGCAGAAGAACGGTTCCTCTTCTGCGTCGACCTCCTTGTACTATAGTTAAGTCATGCTAAGAAGTCCAGAAAAAGTTTATTTAAACAATGACGATATGGAACAAGGCATTTCCTCTTGGAAAATAGACTCTTTTTCAAGCGGGCGTTCTCACACTTTGTGGCAGTCCCCGTGTTCTCAGGTAACCCTACCGGCGGCGGCAGCAACCTGTTCCCAAGTATCACATAACCACTGGAGGTCATCTCAATGAATGAACTTGCTGTGATTTTTTTTTCTTTTGCCTTATGATGCACATGTTGGAAGTTTAGCCCAGTTTGGCAAAATAAATATACCCACCTATCAAAATTTACTCCATCACAGCCACACTGACACTGGCGAAACTGCGCCACATGCCACCAGTATATGTTTCAATGTTCCGGATTACCGACCGTCATAACGGCGGGCATTATAAAGGATTAGGGTCCTGACCTGTTTATATTTAGGGTAACCTTGGAATAAACCACTGGAGACAGGGATGTCACACCTCACCACTAGATGCCATTTTGTCATTGCACATCTCAGATGGATCGATGTTATCCCACCTTCAGGTGGTGAGATCGTGTTAACGGTCTTTACTGCGGCCCTGTTAGGCTGATCTTGGCTTGTTCTGAGGAGCCGTCTGTTATGAGAGAGAAGGATGGATGGGGTGGGGGGGATCAGTTTATTTTCTTAGCTTTAAGCGGCAGAGGAGTTAAGGTGGCTCTGGCTTACCCTTGCAGTTGAGTGTAGGTGAGCTTAAAAAGGTTATTTCCTCCACAGAAGCCAGTTACCTCGGAGCGGTTCTACTTTTTCAGTGACAGCTGGTTTTATGAATCCGGTTATGACCTGGAAAAGACCACTTTTTGAGAATTTGGGGAAACAACTTGCAGTGAGGTGGGCAGAGATATGCCCGTCAACGCTTGCCGTGGCTTTCAAGGTCTTGACGCTTTGTCATGAAGGCGCAGGCCCTGAAATCCATTTAATCCCTGTTTGGCCTTATCTTGTTTTGTCTACGCATGAAGTGGCATAAGGGCCAGAAAGGGTGACTGATCTGGCAAGCTGAGACTTTTCTTGTTTTCAGTGTGTCATCTGGTGTGATAGTCGGGGTATTTGGTTCCATGATGTTTTGTTAACTTTTCTTTGGTCTACAGGGAAAGTACATGGACATTGAGTTTGACTTCAAAGGGGATCCTCTTGGAGGAGTCATTAGCAACTGTGAGTATCACTGAAAGAAACGTCTCTTTTTATAAAACTTTGAAGGAAAAAAGTTTTTATCAATAAATCCTTTATCTGTCTTCATAGCAGCCATAAACTGCAACTCGTGTCTCATACTCTTGATCCCTACAAGTACTCTCACATAATCCTTATATATACTCATATACTGATGATATACTCTCATATATAACATATAGTCTCATATAATACTTGTACATAACATGTACTCTCATATAATCCTTATATATACTCATACTGATGATGTACTCTCATATATAACATGTACTGTCATATAATCCTCATATATATACTCATATACTGATGATATACTCTCATATATAATATATTCTCTCATATAATCCTTATATACTATTCTCATACTGATGATATACTCTCATATATAACATGTACTCTCATATAATCCTTATATATACTCATATACTGATGATATACTCTCATATATAACATATACTCTCATATAATCCATATATAAATATATACACTCATATACTGAGGATCCTTACAAGCATCAGTGGTGTGATGTGCTCAAATAAACATGCCAGCCCCGTCTCCCCACCATGACTATGCTTTGTAAAACACACAACCCCACAACTGAGTCAACATATATGATCCAGTCCATGCTTTCAGAGGGTCAGTCTTATGTTTGCATCCCAATGCATCCTGCCACCCTGTTAACACTAGAATTGTCTTTAAACTAGAATGACTGGGATTTCACTCCTAGCTAAAACGACCATGGGCGATCAAAATGACCGCTAGTTTTTAAACTCTATATTCTGTCAAGATAAATACCCAACTGAGAAAATTATGCATTGCATATGTTAGTATGTCGGTTAAGAAACAAGTGACATCAAAATTAACATTTTAACAACTATAATACCATTTTTCCTACAATTTAAAATGGCCGCTGTCCAACGCCTGTAAATACTGCAACGCCTCGGTGGTAGTCATGGTGCGTCTGTAACGGCGTCTGTAGCCAGACATGTTGGAAATAATCACAAATCAAGTTTAGACTATTTCTCTGCACTGGAGAACGCTAGTGTGTTTCTAGGACAGAGCGACAAACTTTGCGAAGGAAATGACGCGACCAACACACCTCATAAATAGTGACATAACTTGCACAATCATGCACACATTATGCGCCGTCTTTTTGACCGCTCACGGTCATTTTAGGTAGATCTTATAACTTTTTTATTGTGCAATTGATCTAAAACTCGTTTTAATGCAAATATATGCAATTTTAGGAGCATTCAGGGAGCCGCAGGCCTGTATCGTTTTATTTTTTCACAAAGTTATTAAACTTTGAAAATCCAAAACCGTCAAAATGACGGCATTGGTCGTTCTAGTACTAAAGACACAGTAAGAGATCCAGATAGATATTTTCAGCATTTGTGCCCAGTGACTTGTGGGTCAGTAGCACCTTACTGAAAACAATGTAAAACACACCAGACGCTCCAGGCATTTGAAAATGCATAGATAATCGGGTATGAAGGAGATATGCTTTTCTTGTCGCTCTGATCTGTTAAAGGCTCCGGCGAAGTGGATCCGTGACCACTCACCCCTATCCTCCTCGTTTGTCTCCTCCAAGCCTCTCTTTTTCTGTTGTGGTTTCGTTTTGCCCCTGTTCATATTGTTTTGTCTGTGCTGAACTGTCTGCCATGGGTCACGGAAACAAAGAGGCGCTGACGGCCGAGACACAGATGCATCTCTGTGTCTGTGTCTGTTTCTGTCTCCGTCAGCTGTGTCAGAGGTCTTATGGAACCAGAGCACTCAAAAAATAAAGAAATCTGAAGGAAAGACTTGGACATGTGAACCATCTCAGACAGGGCAGGCTAGATAAATGGATAAGAACATTGCTGGAGGCCATGGATGGTTGGCCTTTCTCTTTGTTTGTCAACTGACACCTTGTTTCTTTACCGCTATTTCTATAGCTTGCAGGCCTGCGGCTTCTCTGTGCTGGAGAAATGGCAGCATGAAAGCCACCGGATGGAGAGAGGAGCGTTGTGTGTCATATCTGTCAATGTGGGTTCTCAGTAGTCCTGGTAATGATAGCGTGGTAAAGATAGCATATTCGGCAGACAACAAGGCAAAGCCTTTCAGTCAAAACATTGCACAGGATATGGAGGCAATTTTTTTTTCCCTATCCCCACATTGCTACTTTAATGTATGTTTGCTTATCTAAAGGCACATCCTGAGTACAGCGTGCCACAGATACCATTCAGGACGCTGTGCTGAAGCCACGCAAGACCTTGTGTAGCTGGGGAACTAAAAAGCAATAACAAGAGGACTGAATTCTTGGAGTTTACAAAAAGTAGAAGGTCACTGGAAGGTCCCCTGAGGCGGAGAATGTCTCTAAAAAAATTCTTTGACCTCTCTCTTAAGATTGTGATGCCTGAGCAGAGGGGCAGCACAACTTGCTAACAGTTGTCTCCCCAAAGACAGAGACATGATATTTAAGAAAAAAAAAAATCAGACATGAATAGTTGATAACGGAGAAGCTGGGAACAAGGGCGAGGAAGTGTTTCTTCAGTTTGTGTTGTCCTCTCGGCTTCTTTGATTACCGCCGTGTTGTGCTTGCCGGCCATTTGTTAAACGGCGGCTGTATTATTGATGAGCTGGACGCTCCGGAGCCACTTACACCATACTAAAGGCTTAAGTGTTGCATGGCCGTTGGGCGCCGCAGATTAATATGCAGCCTGCTTGCCCGCTAGCTAGCACCGGCAAACCCCATTTCCCTTTGTGTCGCTCCGTAGCTTGTCTATTACTGCGGCGTGAAGTGATCCTTCACAGCCTCTCAAAGCCCAAAGAAATGCACGAGATGCAACTTGAGAGTTGGTATCTGAAGAGCAAAAACACTCTCCAGCACTCACTTGACTGGAAATATGGCTGCAGTAATAATAACAGTTACTGCAGGTTTTACCTCCATAAAGTTTGTCCCCTTGCAGTCATGTAACATTATACACAGTGGAGTCGCATGAGTGAGCTTGTTTTCTTACGAGGGGCAACAGAGTACTTTTTCCCAAGCCAAGCTGTAGTGCAGTAGGTCTCAAGTAACCACAATCAACCACGTCGCCCTGAAAAGGCTCCTTAATTAAATCATTCTAAGTCCATCGCCGTGTACAGATGTTGGAACCCTTTTAATCTTTTGGTGTTGCAGTTGGTCAGTAGCCCAGGAGAAGGAGCCTGACGTTTGATCTCCTCGTGTGGTTTCCTCCTCGGAGACTTCCTGTCTTGTCCCAGCTCGGCAGTTTATACACACACACACACACACACACACAATGAACAAAAGGAGAATCTACGCTGGCCCTGTCGCCTTGAAAACTTAAATATCGGTTCCACCACCAGGGAACCATCAGAGTCTGTTGCAAGTGCAGCCTGGACAACAACCCCATTTAATACAAATTATAGCTTTTAATGCTCATTATAAGCAATTATCACTCACATTGTCCTACTCGGTGACAACGAAGTGAATCAGCAGTTTCTTAACCAAACACTGTGGTAAACAAGTCTAATGTTAGTAGCGCCATCTCATCATTTCCTTTGCTATGCCTCCTTCAGATCTGCTGGAGAAGTCACGGGTTGTGAAGCAGCCAAGAGGAGAGAGGAACTTTCACGTCTTCTACCAGCTGTTGTCTGGAGCCTCTGAGGACACACTCAGTGAGTCACAGCACCGGCGAAACCGGGGTTTTAGGTAGAGGGAATAAGTTAATGGTGGGGAAAATGATGGTGAGAAATAGAAAAAGGGGTAAAAATGACTTTCCTAAATATTGGTTTATGCCAGAGAAACTTCATGGCTCCGACCCGCTCGGGTCTTAAAACGTTGAAATAGCTAAATACTTAAAAATCTTGAAACTTGTTTGTGCAACTGAAGCATTTTTTTTTTTTTTTTTTTTTGGGTAGCTTGAGCAAGTTAGCTTTCAGTAACCTTTTGTGTTAAAGGAACATGTGGGTTAAGCAGAACAAAGGCAGGACTTGGAATCTCCTTCCATTTGCTAATGCTGAACCAGGGGCGGCATTGTTTTACCTTCCGGACACAGGAGAACAATATAACGGTCATTAAATTATAGCGCCGGAGTCCACGCGTCAGAGACCTCCATTCAAATGTGGTTGGTGCAAGATGTAATCAAATACAACACATGGAGTGTCATGAGTAAGAGATTTCCTTGATACCAGATACGGGGCTTTGAAGAGGCCTGTTCCCCCAGCTGGCGTAGCGTGCAAAGCACCTGCGTACAGTAGAAAGCTTGTCCGGGGCAGGTTAGAGAAGCAACCTTGTGACTTGAGGCGTTGACCCATGGGGTCGTTGGACTACAGACCAATGTCTCCTGCTCACTGGTTAGCTTTTTTTTTTATACCCTTTTTGGTAACACTTTCTATGAAGCTTGCATCTATAACGTCCTATAAGCATCTATAACGCCCTATAAGTGTAGCTATAAGTCATTGTAAGATTCATTATAACCATGTATACTCCCTGACAACACCTCATAACCACCTTTATGATACATTACGTCAATTTAAAACGGATTTATGCATTATAAATATGTCATCATTAGCCTGTTTATCTGTCAAATGTCATAATGCATCATAGCCAACTTGTTTTGCTGAAGTTTTGTAGAGATGCATAATGAGACTTCAGTGCTATTTCACAGTCTTCAGCCATAGCCGTTAGTCATGGTAATACACATAGGAAAGTATGGGCGTTATAGATGCTTATAGGGCATTATAGATGCTTATACAGCGTTACAGATGCAAGCTCTATAGAAAGTGTTACCCTTTCTTTTTTTTTTACTAGCTTTGCTCGGGACGGTGAGATGTGATAGGAAAGGTGGTGTGGAAAGAGGGAGGATTTGCAGCATAGGTCCTGAGCCGGGTTTAAAGCCAGGCTTGCACTTAGGTCCAACCCAATAAAGCTACACAGTAGGCGACTGAGCCGGGACATTTCTGGTAGTTTCCACGTGGGGGTGTTTAGATGTCCAGCTCTGTTGTCTTGCGCTCCCTTCACTGTCAATGTTAACAAGTTTGCTCTTAGTCCACCCTCCTGGTTAAAACCATTGTAATTTTTTTTTTAAATGTGTGGTTTTGTGTTTTTTAGAGAAATTAAAGCTTGAACGAGACTTCAGTAAGTACAACTACCTTAGCCTGGACTCGGCCAATGTCAATGGGCTGGACGATGCATCCAACTTCAGGACAGTCAGAGTGAGTACGAGACGCATGCAAAAACACATTTGCCCACAAGATATCTCTCCAGTGGCATTCCTTATCTGTCCATGCATGCACACACACGTGTGGGGCCTTGTCTCCGTGTGCAGTGGCCCTCCTTCCTGTCCTTAGAGTCAGTCCCGTAGGATGCTGTAAAGCCTGTCTGCTTGTTTGAGAGCCAAATTCTACTGTAATCTATAATCAGTCCCACTCCACTAAGCTTTAGCAACGTAGTTATCTTTGCTTTGTTCTTCTTACATTCTGTGCCTTCACCTACATTTATGTCCTCTCCTTTTGTCACCTTTCCTCTCTGTGTATATTGGCACGTGTCAGCAAATCTTGATGCCTTTTATAACTTTAAGGGGTTTTGCATTTATAACACATCAGTATGTACAAACATACTGAACTTGCACACACGTTACCCCACGTTGTACCCTCATCCCTCCCTTACCTCCCCTATGACCAAGAACACACTCAGAAAGGAAAGAAAAATAATATAATCTACTACTACTACTACTACTTTCGGCTGCTGCCAGTAGGGGTCGCCACAGCGGATCATCCGTTCCCATTTCTTCCTGTCCTCTGCATCTTCCTCTGTCACACCAGCCACCTGCATGTCCTCCCTCACCACATACATAAACCTCCTCTTTGGCCTTCCTCTTTTCCCTGGCAGCTCCATATTCAGCATCCGTCTCCCAGTATACCCAGCATATCTCCTCCACACATGTCCAAACCATCTCAATCTTGCCTCTCTTGCTTTGAAAAATAATATGATATAGATATAGATATCACAGAAACTTGGATCAGTTCATCTGGGCACGTTTACTGAGAGAAACGTTTCATCACTCATCTAAGTGACCTCTTCAGTCTTAACTGACTGCAGGTATCCCCACCCTTATAAACAATACAGTGGCATAATGACTGAAAACGATCAGTTTCATATGCAAATTGCCATGACTATTAACTTAGAGTTTTCAATGCCCATGTGTGCTATTCACAGAGGACTGGGAATGGTTGCAATCTCACCATTATAAGATGGTGACAGATGTACTCTTAGCCCCCCCCCCCCTCGGTTCAGGGATGGTCTTCCCTCTACACATAGAAGGCTTCTTTGACTCCCCGTTCAAACAAGCGTTCCTCCCTATGAAGGATGTGCACCTTTTCATCCTTGAAAGAGTGGCAACTGGCCTGTAGATGGGTGTAGACTGTGGAGTCCTACCTGACATGTTGGCTCTCCTGTGTTGTGTCATCCTCTTGGCCAGCATCTGTTTGGTTCCCCCAATGTACATACAAAGTCACAGCAGTCTTCCTGGCACTTAACAGCATACACTATATTGCTGTGTTTCTGTTTGGGACCCAATCCTTTGGGTGGACAAATTTCTGGCGCAGCATATTTTGGGGTTTGAAAGCAACTGTTTGGAAAATACGTTTCTCAACTGTTCTGACACTCCCGCCACATACCTAATCACCACTGGTTTACGCTTAGGCAGCTGTTGTCCTTCTCCTCTCATCGATCGGCTGATGCACTGTTTGGGCATCTTCCTGGCTTTGACAAAGCCTACAATCAGTTGAGACTGAAGAGGTCACTTAGATGAGTGATGAAACGTTTCTCTCAATAAACGTTGTGTCCAGGTGAACTGATCCAATTTTCTGTGATTTTTCTTACCTGGATTGTTGAGCATGCATAAAGACATAAATCTAGATGCTAAGTAAATTAAAAAAAAAGTCCAATGTATAAACATTATTCATAGTGTTAATAAGTTGAATAGGAAAAAGAATCAGCTCCTTTACATAGTCAGTAAATGAGAACCATAAACGTGTCATAGGACCCTCTCAACGTATGTCTTATTTTCTCAAGCTGGAGCAAAGACAATACCTCCTGTATCCATCTCATGATTTTTTTTTTTTGGATTTCCAATTCATGAGAATTAGTCTACATGCTATGAGTCTACTAAATGCTATTGCTTTCTTTTGTGCATGGGTTTCCACCGGTGTTACTCCAGAGATCGTGGTGGAGAGTAGGTTGGGTTCAAGAGGTGTATTAGATAGAGCTGAGGACGAATACAGAATAGGGTGGGACATGACCAGAACATGTGGCCTGAAGAAACTGGGTTACTGCATCTAGAGCAGGTAGGGTTAACATATGGGTATAGTTTAGCTAATAATGTCTTTGGAGTAATGTATTCTATGGAACACCTTGAATTGAATTAACCTGTGTCTTAGACAAATGTAGGAGGTATGAATAGCAAAGATGCAATCCTCAAGGAGTACTATTTCTAGGTTCCCCTTACTTAGTCCTTGTTGGTGGATAAATATTTTGGATAATGTATGTCCTGGAAATTAACCCCCTGTCAAATGCATTCATGTATTCTGTCCGAATGTAGAATCTGTAGAATCATATGTAGAATAGTTCATATGTAGAATCTTCATTTGAAGGATTGGGGTAGGTAGGTAAATGTTTGGAAGCAAAGCTGCAAGCTTGACGCTTTATGAGAAAGTGTGATTTTGGGATATCATGTTCTTTGTGTGAAAATTCAAAGGACATGAATGAATTGTCACCAATTAGGTCTTCACAGAAAATTAATGTGTTGGTGCCAACCAGCAAAATTTGAGTCGATTTGTGAAGGTGTAAAGAGATGATTAATGGAATTAAACACTACAGGATTGGGGAAAAAATATTAGTATTAGTGCATGCTGACAATGGAGGAGATAATAGGGAGATCAGGGAGATTGATGTATGTGAGATGAGTTCCATTGTTGCCCAGACAGGCTCATCTTTATCAGAAAATGCTGTCACCCAATATATCAGTTGAAGATATTTGCTGCCCAGTAATAATTAAGAAACTTAGGGAGACCCAGCCCTCCTTCAGATTTAGGTCTTTCCAAATAGGTCTTCTTCATTCAAGGGGTTGATTTGTTCCATACAAAAGGTGAAATGTATTTCTCTAATTTAACAAAGAATTGTTTTGGGAGTCAGACACGAAGTGCTTGAAACAATTACAGAAATCTTGGTAATACTGTCATTTTGAGGGCGTTAACATGCCCAGCTAATGAAATCAGGAGGCACAACCACCATTCTAAATCTGCTTTCATATGTTCTAACATTATATTGAAATTTGCCACTGTGAGTGTTTTAAAGGAACTAGTTATATGTATGCCTTAGTACTTGATGGATTGATGTTCACTTCTGAAAAGGAGTTGGACATATTTTAGCAGTTTACAAATATTATTTTTAGAAAAAAGAAGGCTTTTAGTTCAACTTAATTTATAGCCTCGATTTATAGCCTGAGAAGTTCCCAATGTCCTGTAGCAGATGTAAGAGTTGAGGTATGGACTGGCAATATAGAGGAGCAGGTCATCAGCGTATATCGAAATCTTATGGACTGCGTCTTCCCTTGTATCCTGATCGCACCACCGAGAGGTTCTATACTTAAAATCAAACAAAAACGGTGACAAGCAACTACCATCGTGGGTACCCTATATCTTGATACCTTTTTAAACTGAGATTTCATAACAGTCCCTAACACAGCTGCAGTTCACTACCAGGGTTAAAGGCCAGTGCCACAGAACAATGGCCTTTTCCACTGAGTATAAAGTCCTATTTGTTTAAGCCAGTAATGGCAGCACTGTTTTTCCTTCTCAACCACTCTTACAATATTGACCGGTCACAGTAAAAACACAATGCATAATCATTGTTCACTCCCAGTGTATTTATATTCAGCAGAGTTCTCCAAATGTGATGCATTTTCCCTATGCTGTCACTGCATTTGTTTTTCAGTGCCATGCGATCGAATATCATTTGACAGATCCTTTAACTAAACATCCTCTTATCACATTTTGCCTTCCAGAATGCCATGCAGATTGTGGGCTTCATGGAGGATGAGGTGCAGTCAGTGCTGGAGCTGGTAGCGGCCGTGCTGAAGCTGGGCAACATTGAGTTCAAGCCCGAGTCGCGCTGCAATGGCTTTGATGAGAGCCGGGTCAAAGACAAAAATGGTGAGTTTGATAGATGAGGAAGATGGCTAAGGGTCATCGTCATCTTAGGAAAATATCTTCTCTAGCCACACCTGAATCTCAAAGTTTTGCCTTTTTTGGGGGGGGGGGGGGTGTATACTTTTGCCAGTCAATCTTGGTCTTTTTTAAAAAAAATTATAAGCATGAGCTTGTTAGGCACTGCCCTAAAAATTAACCCAATAAATTAGCCTTTACGTTTAATCCCTCTATTTGTTATATACTTGTTCTGTTTTTTTCTTTCCATCTTTCAGTCATTGGACATAGTATGTTGATTATCAACTAATACGATATTTTATTATTTTTGCTATTATAGTTCTTATAATGTGTTTTTTTTTTTTTTTATTCATACAAGACAGATGATCTTGCTTCACCTTAATCACACGGGTCACTTTGTGCACCATGCTTTCCCTTTACACCTTTCAGACTGCTGTTTGACCACTGCCACCTATTGGTTGCTCTGCTGTCAACCCTTACACATTGTCAGTACGTGCAGTATGATGGTTTTATGACTTGCTGTGTGAGGAACCGGCTGCCCTCATCACCCATGCACCCGAGCTCCACTAAACAAATATGACATTTGCATGTTTTGGTCCTGGGTCATTGTGTGGTCCCATGCTAAGCAAATACATGTCCACGTCATTCATACACACGTTTTCATGTTGAGCTCATTTTTGTGGATATGACACTCGAGTCTCGTCAATACCTCAAGTCTTATTTTATTGTGTTTCCCCACTACATGGTTGATTCCGGCGTTACCCAAACCACACAGATGGATTGATCGCCAGCGCTTATTACACCTTTCACAAGGCAATAGGGGCTGAACCATTGGCCTAAAGATACTATTAAGTATAGGTTCGCTTTTTTTTTTTGAACCCAGACCTCAAAACGTTGTCGGGCATCATTTAGAATCAAACAGACTACAACTTAACAGATCACTTCGATGAAGTCGCAAAACGTTCGAAATCTGATTTTACACTTACTCAGAACATATTCTGAACCAACAGAGCTGAAGTGATCAGTTAGGTTTTGTTGTCTGTGTGATTCTTCATAACATTTTAGTAAGCGCCCAAGAATTACAATTCCCCCCCCCCCCCCGCCCATCATCATAAGTCATTGCTTGATTGTTGGGTGCTCTGCTAGCAAATGGAGACGAGATCATCAGACAGGCCACAATGTTTTCCTGCCTGCAGCGCTGAGATGTCTCAGTGATCACCACATACACACACACACACACACGCACACACACACACACGGGGTGTTCGAGAAAGCCACTAAGAATGATGAAGGCTCAAGGAAATATCTGTTGAAGGAATTTTTCCAACCTTGGGTTCATGTTGACATTTTTTAGAAAAATTGGTTTAAATCTTGAATCCGTCTTTGTATTTATATTTGCCAGGGGTTAAACACAACTAAGGAGTGTATCACTGGCTGATAAACAAACTGGCTAGTAGTAAAATAACCTACAGTATTTCTTAAAATGTATGCTAAAATGTACTCTGAAACTAGAGAATAGAACTTGGCGTGAACAGGCTTGATAAGAGAGGAAAATAAGCACTAAATGAAAGTTGTTGCATGGAAGATATGGGGGGGGGGGTGTTGAACACAAGACGGCAGCACGGTGGCGCAATGGTTAGCACTGTCGCCTCACAGCAAGAAGGTCCTGGGTTCGAACCCCGGGGTTGTCCAACCTTGAGGGAGGGGGGTCATCCCAGGTCATCCTCTGTGTGGAGTTTGCATGTTCTCCCCGTGTCTGCGGTGGGTTTTCTCCGGGTGCTCCGGTTTCCCCCACCATCAAAAAGACATGCATGTTAGGGTTAATACTCCTGTCTGTGCCCCTGAGTAAGGCATGGCGAGACGAACTAGAGTTGGTCCCCGGGCGCTGCACGGCGGCTACCCGCTGCTCCTAGCTGCACAGCTAGGATGGGTTAAATGCAGAGAGGATTTTCCCCACAGGGATGATTAAAAGTATATCAAAATTTAAAAAAAATTAGAAATTAAAAAAAGATGAAATGAGTGATGTAACTTTTTTTGTGCTCATTTTGTTTTGTTTCTTCCTGTGTGTGTTTCCAGACTTGAAGGAGATGTGTGAGCTGCTGGGCATCGAGCAGTCCGTTCTGGAGAGGGCTTTCAGCTACCGCACCGTGGAGGCCAAGATGGAGAAGGTGTCCACCACACTCAACGTGGCCCAGGTTAGAGCTTGAAGCGATGTCCGTCACACGTGACGCATCGCCACCCTCTCCCCCCGCAGCCGACATGTGGTTTCGGAGCGTGTGTTTGTGTGCACACAAAGCCAAGTCATGGTGCTTGGAAACAGGAGAGCAGGGCATTACTTCCCCCCGAGTTGCTCCAGTGGCTGCCAACCATAAAGCTTGTCAAAGCTACGTGAAAAGCACTCCATTATAGATGAGTATTCCCTCCCGTAAATTCAAATATAGGTCATATTTTAGAGGTTAGCGAGTTCACTCAGACGTTTAGACTGGCAGAAATCGGTACCTGGGACCAAGCTGACTCCTTAGTCATGTGAACATTTCTATTTGCATATTAAGGTGCATCTCAGGAGTGAGTTTAAAGCCTTTTTATCTCAATTTTTATTTGCTTTACTGCATTCCATGACGGACTGACTGAGAAATATCAAAATTTCATGAGCAGATTATAGACTTAGGTGGGTTTTTTTTGGACCCATTTTCATTTTTCTCTGGACTGTCATGGATAATATTAACTAATTTTGGGGCATCCAGGTAGTGTAGCGGTTTATTCCGTTGCCTACAAACGGGGAACACCGGTTTGAATCCCCGTGTTACCTCCAGCTTGGTCGGGCGTCCCTACAGGCA
This sequence comes from Lampris incognitus, assembly GCF_029633865.1. Classification (NCBI taxonomy): domain Eukaryota; kingdom Metazoa; phylum Chordata; class Actinopteri; order Lampriformes; family Lampridae; genus Lampris; species Lampris incognitus. The sequence goes on from NC_079221.1 coordinate 43,723,869, forward strand.
CAATTGGGCGTGTCTGCGGGTGGGAAGCCAGATGTGGGTATGTGTCCTGGTCGCTGCACTAGCACCTTCTGTGGTAGGTCAGGGCGCCTGTTTGGGGGGGGGGGGGTACTGGAGGGAATAGCGTGATCATCCCACACCCCACATGCTATGTCCCCCCCCGGTGACTGTCAAGTGAAAAGAAGCGGCTGGTGACTCCACGTGTATCGGAGGAGGCATGTGGTAGTCTGCAGCCCTCCTTGGATCAGCAGAGGGGGTGGAGCAGCGACCGGGGTGGCCCAGAAGAGTGGGGTAATTGGCCGGATACATCCATCCATCCATTATCCGAACTGCTTATCCTGCTCTCAGGGTCGCGGGGATGCTGGAGCCTATCCCAGCAGTCACTGGGTGGCAGGCGGGGGAGACACCCTGGACAGGCCGCCAGTCCATCACACAGGGCCGACCCACACACACATTCACACCTAGGGACAATTTAGTACGGCTGATTCACCTGACCTACATGTCTTTGGACTGTGGGAGGAAACCGGAGCCCCCCGAGGAAACCCACGCAGACACGGGGAGAACATGCAAACTCCACACAGATGACGACCCAGGACGACCCCCAAGGTTGGACTACCCCGGACCTTCTTGCTGTGAAGCGACCGCGTGAACCACTGTGCCACTGTGCTGCCCTGGCCAGATACGACTGGGGGAGAGAAAAAAAAGGGAGGGGGGGATTTTCCAAAAAAAAAAAAAATTATATATATTAACTAATTTCTCAGAAGAATTCCAGCCCTGAGAAACGGTCAGTGATTGATCAGTTCAACCACATTTAAACCTCATTCAGACATGCTGATGACCCCATAAACCTACCCTCAATTTTTTGTGTCGAGCTCACTTGTGAGCATGAGCTGGAGTCAGTAATCTGTTGAAATTGCATTGACAATTTGCCAACTCGCAACATAATAGCATTTAACTATTACCAAACGGATAGTATGAACAAAAATTCATCAGATTGGCATATTTGGAAATGCTTTGGTCCACTTGCTACAGGAGCCAGTGAGCCAGTCACAAGGACTGTATCCGTGACTTGTACATGGCAGATGAAGTGAAGCATATTTAAAACTGTCTGGAAAATGGATGACCTAGAAGTAAGGGAGCTTCTTCGGTTTGCACAGACAGTGGACTCAGTAAGCAGCTGTGTGCTACAGTGAGATTGACGTCTGAAAATTGCAGAATAATAAATGAATGAATAAATGGGCGGCACGGTGGCGCAGTGGTTAGTGCAGTGGCCTCACAGCAAGAAGGTCCTGGGTTCAAGCCCCCGGGGTAGTCCAAACTTGGGGGTCATCCCGGGTCGTCCTCTGTGTGGAGTTTGCATGTTCTCCCTGTGTCTGCATGGGTTTCCTCCCACAGTCCAAAGACATGTAGGTCAGATGAATTGGCCGTACTAAATTGTCCCTAGGTGTGAGTTGGCCCTGTGATGGACTGGTGGCCAGTCCAGGGTGTCTCCTGCCTGCTGCGGGGAGACACCCAAAAATAAGTCTGCTGGCATATGAAAAAGTGAGCACATCTCTGTATTCTGTCTAGTATTCGTTTCTTCTTCTAATCAAAAATTTATATATATTTCTTATTTATTTATTCCCCCCCTCCCCAATTGTACCTGGCCAATTACCCCACTCTTCCAAGCCTTCCCAGTCGCTGCTCCACCCTCTCTGCCAGTCCGAGGAGGGCTGCGGACTACCACATGCCTCCTCCGATACATGTGGAGTCGCCAGCTGCTTCTTTTCACCTGACAGTGAGGAGTTTCACCAGGGGGACATAGCGTGTGGGAGGATCACACTACCCCCCCCCCCCCCGAACAGGTGACCCAACCGACCAGAGGAAGCGCTAGTGCAGCGACCAGGACACATACCCACATCCGGCTTCTCACCCGCAGAAACGGCCGATTGTGTCTGTAGGGACGCCCGACCAAGCCGGAGGTAACATGGGGATCCGGACTGGGACCTTCGTGTTGGTAGGCAACGAAATAGACCGCTACGCCAGGGGTTCCCAAATTTTTCCATGCCAAGGCCCCCCAAATAGCATTAGCTTCTGGCCGGGGGCCCCCTTTTTGCAAGATGTCTTTAAAAACCCATTGACAATACTAAGGCAAATGTTAAAAAGAAGGGAAAAAAACTCCTGAATACATTTCCTTACTTTTGTTAATGCAATAATAATGACGTTTATACTTCAAATTTTAATCCTTCCATTATATTGAATATTTCTGTTCTCCATTATAAGCATTTTTTGTTATAAAATATATTTGATCATGATATACATAATAATTCAATTTATTTTTCAAAAACATTTTTTTTAGCATTTTCCCTCATCTTCCCTCCAATTTGCTGAGGTCTCCTTGGTGTCCCCTGGTGGCCCCCTATGGGGCCGCGGCCCCCACTTTGAAAACCGCTGCGCTATGCTACCCGGATGCCCCTAATCAAAATATTTGAATGACTGTGAGAACAAGCAAAGGTTGATATTGGGTGGCATTTCCACAGAGTTGTAAAAGCTGTTTCATAAGGACTATTATTAGGAAGTATTTTCGATGGAGTGTAGTTTTTCCTTATGAAGACAGGCACGAGACAAATCATGCGAAAATAATGTTTAGAGCAGCACATCACAGCACAAATGACCACAAACTACTGTGTATTTATTAGTTTGAGAGAGTACGCTCAGTATTTACCACAAAAAGGCATGCTGGTATTACGGATGTTCCACCAGCTGACGTTGATCTGCTACGTTTTAATTGTGCGACAGCAATGACGTAATTAATGGTGGAGAAAATGACCCAAGTAGTGTCCGAAATTTTGAGCTCACTATAACATCTTCTATAGAGAACTCCCTAGATAGGGAGTAGTGAATGGGTTGATGTTTTCGGGCACGGCGCTGGTTTGCAGCAGCAGATTTTTAAAGATGAGGGTTGAAGTAAAATGCTGCAGGTACTTGACCAGTCAGAAATGTTCAACACTCCAAGCCCCACCCCCAAAAGTCCTGTACTTTTGGAAACTACTACCTCCCAGAGTATGGACTTTTTGGGGGGTAAAATAATGTCCCTGCAGTGGAAACAGAGTTCCTCAGAAGGTTCCTAGTTCCTGGAGAAAGTTCCTGCAGTGCAAATTTTTGTAATTGTGTAATCTAGCCTATTGTGTTTCCCACTCTTGACACCACTCTGTATAAGTACGTATAGTGTCTGTTTGGGCTTAACACCGGCTGCCATCTATACGACAGCTGAAACGTCACCGCAGGGCCAAACCATCACTGTGAGGGCATTTCATTCTGCCCCACCCCCGGCCCAGTTCAATCCTCACTGTCTTGTGTAGCAGTTGGGTTGCTGTGTTTACACAAGCCATGACAGAATCTGACCCCCATGAGCCAAAGCGGCGGGCCTAGTATTTGTCTCCATGACACGCCTACTCTGAGGGTTCGGTGTATAATTTCCCTTGTGCACAATGGATGGCCCGGAGAAGTTGTGGCTGAACTCACTGAGCCTAGCGTTCACTTCTATAAGTTGCACAATTCTAAGCCCGTGGTTGCCATCACCGTGAGTTATACTGTGTAATAACATGAATCTGACCTTCTGCAAATATTTACAGCAGCTGTCTCCCGCTAAGTATTTCAACAGTAATACACTTCCTGTGGAAGCTGACTTTACAATACGGTTTATGAAAATAGAGGATGAATGTTCTTGCCGGCTGTTTGTGTCAAACCATTGTTGCGTGTTTTCTTTTACAGGCCTACTATGCCCGCGACGCCCTTGCCAAAAATCTCTACAGTCGTCTGTTTAGCTGGCTGGTTGCCAGGATCAATGAAAGCATTAAAGTAGGTTTATTTACTGTATTTTTTTTTCCGATTGTCGTCCACTGACGATGGCGACTGGCAGTCAGCTTAAGTGCGGCCATCTTCCTCATGCTCACTGTTGTCTTTCGGCAGGCTCAAACCAAATCCCGTCATAAGGTGATGGGTGTGCTGGACATCTACGGCTTTGAGATATTTGAGGTGAGATTAAATATGAACCTCTCTCTCTGAGAGCTCCTAACAACACCACCCAATCACTTTGAGATTAATAAACTGAAAGAAAAAAATACCCAAGACGGCTTGCTCGCAGCAGCCTATCAGCGGCTTGCATTTTAAGAAATGTTTTCAATTACTCCTCTCTGTGAGTTTGCTGAAACGATGTTTCCAAAGTGCATGTCTTCCTCCCCCTGGGTGTTTACACCGCTCACTGTCGAGTCCTTCCTCTCTCCTCGCTGTTGTGTTTTGTCTGGGTCTCCAGGACGGAGTAAGTAACACCTGCCAAAGGGCATTTGCTGTGCAAGAGTGCATGCTGTGATCTCAATCCCCTTTAGTCCTAATTCAGCTCTTCGTCTAAGATGACACAGGGCACCCAGGGCGCAGCGCCACCACATGGCTGAAAAGGCAATGGCATTTAAAAGATTACTTTTTGGAGCCTCGTGCACTTCTTTAAGTCACGCCAAACTGTCAGGCCTGTGCTGAAATGTGGTTCTGTCTGACTTGAAATACAATTTAATCCCACTGATGGTGATTAGGTCTATACTAGATAATAGGAAAGCATGGACTACTTTTCCCATCTCAGTTATCAATGGCATCCCCCCCCCCTGGTTTTCTCTTGCAGTAAGCTTATCCATTACGCAAGAAGAGACAGAAAAATTTTATTTGAACTACCTGAAGTTTTGTATACCAGCCTGTCATAAGCCACTGTAATTCAAGCTCAGATGGTTTTGGTTACAGAATCAGACGGTCACATTTCAGCCTGGTGTCCGCTGCCACCTGGGCAATAGAGATGCTTCAATTTACAGTTGTGTGATTTTTTTTTTTTTTGACGGGGGAAGGTGACTTCCTGGTTTCTCTGTCAACTGAAATGGATGACACACTTTTTTTACAATACCCGAAAGTCCAAAGTCCTCCTCCCTGTTGCTGTGTCCTATCCATTTCCTTTGGTTGCTGAGTAAACTAGCCGCGTCCTTCTCTCTGAGCTTTTAGACTAGACCTGCTCTTCTAACCAACATTGAGGGAAATATCTTTTGCAAATGAATTTTTCCTAACCTAGCGTATGTTGATGACATCAGCCGAGAGGTATCAACTCACAACTAAATGCTCATAATTTGCTATAACTGGTGGAAAATATGGGGGTATTTGGGGCAGTCTTTCAAAGGGGTCGGTAGCACATTAATGTTGAACTACACAGGTTGGATGGAACTTTTTTCCCCCTCGGATGAGGTTGCATCTATGACGGCACACCAGAAAAATCCACAGCGGCTTGGTTGTGCACAACTGATGACATCTTTGTTCAGTAAATGTTAGGCGATAAAGCTATAGACCTCCAAGCAAAGGAAGATCTCTGGACCCCTCATAACTTGTGTAGGTTTAAAATTAACACCATTTGATTTTTAGGGCCTGCTGACTGAGGACAAATTTGTTCTGGCAGAGACATTGTCTTTATGAATGTGGTATAACATCAGAACAGTGGCCAGCAGAACCTGGTGAGGTTTTGGGGTTGACAAAACTGCAGGGGAAACCCAGGTTCTGGCAGTCTATTGGCAAGTTGCGTCTCACCGCCACCATTAATCTGTATTGTGCACCTGGGGAAGAGAATTCAACATGCTACTGACAGATGGAGCTAACTGTTTGTCACTTTGAATACTCCCCGCAGGACAACAGCTTTGAGCAGTTTATCATCAACTACTGCAATGAGAAGCTACAGCAGATCTTCATTGAGCTGACCCTCCGTGAGGAGCAGGAGGAGTACATCAGAGAGGTAGGTCAGCGGTGTGCTCTCACAGCCGGGTATCCATATACACTCCTTATAATCCATACTGCACAGCAGGTCTAGCCCTTATCCCTGACAACCTTATTTCGCCCACATCCCCTGTCTCAGCATACGAAATTGTGCTGCACTACATTCATGGTGGGTACCACTGGGCTATAAGCTATGAGCTTTACTCAACGCCATCATTCATCTTTTCAGCCTTTGGCATTTGTATGCTAATGTTGCATACTTGCTACTGACCTGGTGACATTTACATGTTCCTCTTCATGATTTTACTGCATCTGTATCTGCTGCACCATATGCCTCTTTGTATCTGTCCTAATATTCTCTGTCACTCTCCTCCTCCCATCTCCCTCCATTGGCTTGGGGACGGAAGTGATCCCTCACTCCAGCAAGAGTAAACACTTCTCTCCCCCCTGGGGCTCTAGGGCTCTGTTTGCTTTCAAATCTCTAAATATGCGAGTGCTGTTCCCCTGACCCCAACCTCCCTCTCTCTCCCCACATTACCAATGATATTCCACTCCCTGGCCCCTGTCCAGCATGTTGCATGGGAAAATACCATGGCTCAGAGGAGCAGAGAGGGCCACCAATCAGCAGTACACAGCCTGGATGTGAGCCATCCCATCTCAATTTAAGCCACGCCCTCTTATTGGTCTTATTGCGTAAACGTAGACCCTCCGTCATATAGCCCCAACCAGCCAAAGCTGCTTTCCCAGCCCAAACCATTGGCTCTGAACTTTCTCCCTACAACAAACAACGACCCAACAAGTGATTTATCAATAATATGATATTGCAGTTCTTGTTGCACGCAAAGAAGCAACCACCACTTAAGCATTCAAAGTGATTTTATTAGGTAATCGTCTCTTCTTAAATGGTTAACTCATCATTAGTTATATAAACGTCATTAAGGTTAATTGGGCTCATAAATCATGTTAAACTGAGTCCACATAGGTGATGTAGGAGAGGTTTCTTTGAGGCCGAAGTGAAAGTTGTTTGGACCGAGAGAACGTCTGGACACTCTGACCCTCTTTGCTTTTTTATTCCAGGGCATCGAGTGGACCAACATTGAATATTTCAACAACGCCATCATCTGCGACCTCATTGAGAATGTGAGTCTGTCCTGAATGTCTCATGGCTCTTGGAAAATGGTCAAAGCAATTTATCAGGACCCCACACTTCACTTGAGTCTGAAGCAGTAATGTCAAAAAGCCATAGAGAGATGAGTTTCTCAATAGTTGCAGATAAGTTGTAACGGAGTTAAATTGCCCCCGTGAGTCAGTTTTTAATTCATTTTACAGCATTTGTCTAAAACAGTTAGAAGGCCTGTTTGTCTAGTAAATAACTAAGAAAATGAACTAAATTGTCATATTCTTATATTTTAATTTATTCAGCCTCCTTACTGCTAACCTCCTGCTCTTGTCTCCTCTGTGTCCAGAACCAGAATGGCATCTTGGCCATGCTGGATGAGGAGTGTCTAAGGCCTGGCACGGTCACAGACGACACGTTCCTTGACAAACTAAACACAGTCTGCGCTGAACACCAACACTTTGAGAGTCGACTCAGCAAGAATTCAAAGTTCCTCACCGACCACAGCCTACCACACAGTTGCTTTCGCATCCAGCATTATGCTGGCAAGGTACTGGTATACAGCATCCTGTGTTTGTTTGTGATCTGGGATAAGCATTGGAAGGTCAAGCTTAAATTGAATATGGTCACTTGTAGTGATGTACGTTCCCTTGCATATGTTGAAAAGGTGTTAATGTTTGTTTATGGGATGTCCTTGTGGCTCAGCCAGTTAAACTTGCATCATGGTGGCTCAGGCCTTATGACAGCGTCTGGATTCAAATACAGCCTCTGGACCTTTACTGCAGGTCTTCCCTTTCAGTCTTCTCCCTGTGTTTCCTGTTGGTCTCTACTTTATAATCAAGACTAAAATGCAAAAAAATAAAACTTACTCGTCTCTTTTTAATCCAGGTTCTGTACCGTGTTGAGGGTTTTGTGGACAAGAACAATGACCTGCTGTACCGCGACCTGTCGCAGGCCATGTACAAGGCCAACCACAGCCTCATCAAGCAGCTGTTCCCTGAAGGTAACCCAACAAAGGTGAATCTGAAGAGACCCCTGACAGCTGGATTCCAGTTCAAGGCATCGGTGGGCACTTTGATGAGGAACTTGCAGACCAAGAACCCAAACTACATCAGGTATGGTTTTCCCACATCATGTCTTCATTGTGTCTCAGTTACTAGCCTATTGTCTCAGTCTGATATGAAGACGGAGTATGGCTTGTTAAATGTTTGCACCCTGTCGCTCTCGTCTTTTGCCTAGGTGTATCAAGCCCAATGACAAGAAGGCAGCCCACATCTTCACAGAGTCTTTGGTGTGCCATCAGGTGCGCTACTTGGGCCTAATGGAGAACGTGCGTGTGAGGAGGGCAGGCTATGCCTTCCGTCAGATGTATGAGCCCTGCCTGGAGCGCTACAAGATGCTCTGCAAGCAGACCTGGCCACACTGGAGAGGGCCTGCCAGGTAAGGCTTAAACTCTGCCTGCCTGTAATACAGCATCTGTTTTTTAATGGGGTTGTTGAGGTATAGTTTATATACATATATATACACACACACACACACACACACACACACACACACACACACCATAATAAGTCCCCTAAGGCTCCAGTGTCAATATGGTTGTGTGACATAAAACCAGAAATCAGCCATTGTCTTCTCTCATCCACAACATGTTGAGACGTTCCACCCTTATCTCCCCTGCTATCTTAGAGTATTAAGCTTCACTGGTTGTACTCGCTGTACCATTAAAAACATTTACTCCTATCTGATTGCAATTCCAAATATTGTGTATCTTCTGAGTTTAGCTTTTCCAAACAAGCCCACAACCTCCATACATGTGGGCTCAGTGGTCCATGTGGTTGACAAATGCACTGTGTTCTCCTCAGTTTGCTTTAGATATGTTATCTACCTCAAGTGACATTCTTTCAGTTTCTCTGATCCTTCCTCACAATTATTGTTGTTCATTCCTTGACCCCACTCCTCTTATGTTTGTGTCCTTCCAGTGCCTTGCCATGTTTTAATTCAGTCATGACTGTTTAATATGCTCTCAGTATTTGTTGTTAATCTATCTTGCTTCTCATAGGGAAGGAGTGGAGGTGCTGATGGCAGACCTCCAGGTCCCAGCAGAAGAGTTTGCTTACGGACGCTCCAAGATCTTCATCAGGAACCCCAGAACGGTAGGCGATACAACGATGATGTATAATTAGATCCTATCAACATATAAGATTCATTACCCCATTGTTAAGGGTACTCGAGTAGATGGCGCTGTCTTGGAAAGGCTCATGGTTGAGTCCAGGAACTTTTCACATTGAGAGGGTCCTAAAGCTGGGAAGGGGAGGTGCTCTCTGGGCTCTCTCGTCATTAATTAACATACAACCAACATTCTGAGAACACATGGTTTCACTTAACCATCCCATCTTGCATGGGAAATGGCTGTTTTTTTGTTTTGTTTTTTTCCACTCAACACTCGTATGTGTGCTCTTAAACCTGCAGCACTGGAAAAGACTTTCTTACGTACAAATAAAGCTTGCAGTAACAAAGATGTTGGATTGGTCGGTTGTTTAACCACAATTGTTACATCTGTAGGGCCTTTCAGCTCTACTTCGAGCTGCACACTGATATAGAGTTTATATTCGCTCAGTATAGATCAGCTGGAGTCACCGATGTGACCCTGGCACTATCCCTGCACCATGAGAGTCCCTGGGAGAGTTTGTTGAGGTTTGCGGACGGTAACACCTGCTCAGCTCTCATCTTTACCTGGGCTCGGGTCAAAGACTTTCGGAAAACGGGAGGACTTAAATCATCCCTCCAGAGTCTGGGTACTTTTTGAGTCCAAAATGTCCATGGTTGGGGGGGAAAAATGTACCTGGCTAGAAACGGGTTCTCTGTGTAATGTAGAAATCATATAACATTAGCAGCGAAGGAGAAATAAAGATTGACTTGTCCTAACCTTTGTGCCACTAAAAGAGAACCTGTTCTTCGTGCGACTCTGGTGAAAGAAGGACGTTGCAATGTATATGAGGGTGTTGCCTAGTGCACCCCTTATTGAAATGTCCCCTTCTGTCCTCTTCGTGGCAGCTTTTCTTCCTAGAGGAGCGAAGAAGGCAGTGTCTGGAGGACCTGGCCACCCTCATCCAGAAGATCTATCGTGGCTGGAAGTGCCGCACACAGTTCCTACTGCTGAAGAAGAGTCAGGTGGTGGTGGCGGCATGGTACCGCAGATACGCGGTGAGATCCCCCCCGATACTGCACTCGCACTCCTTACCCAAGTACACAAAGCCAATAAATGTATCTTGGCTGTAACACAAAAATGTGCTTTGTTAGGAGACTTCTGACATTTCCTTTCCGTTTTACAGCAACAAAAGAAGTACCAGAAGATCAAAAGTGCCACCACTGTTGTGCAGTCCTTTACCAGAGGATGGAAGGTGAGCACATCCCTCATGTGCTTTTGCAATGAAATGCAGTATAATAAGCCGAAATATTCAGAAGTGGCACAAAATGCATGTTGTTGATTTTACCAGGCCCGCAAGATCCTGAGAGAACTGAAATATCAGAAGAGATGTAAGGAAGCAGTGACCACCATTGCAGCCTATTGGCACGGAACTCAGGTACAGATGCAGATGGGTTCTTACCAAGGAATGACCGCTGGACGGGGATTGGAATTAGTTTCAGCTGTTCAACTGATTGAGCTTGATCTTTAAAATAACAGTCAGATCGCATTTATTTACTCGATTCTCCTGCATTTACTTGAAATTGCTGGGTTTTTTTCCATCTATTTTTTTTTCCTGGCGAGTTTTATCGGTATTATATGCAGTATGTTCCCTGACTGAGCTATGCTTATTGTTATCACGGCTGTTTCCTCTTATTCCTGCTTTACATGGCTGATCGAACGAGTGCCACTTGTCTTTTCACTCTATCAATCTCCTCCTCTTCCTCACCTTTTCCCTGCTCACCTGTCAACCCATCTACCTTAACACCCATCACGTCCGCTAGGCTCGGATGGAGCTGAGACGTCGAAAGCAAGAGGCACGGAATAAACACGCGGTGACAATTATTTGGGCGTACTGGCAGGGAACCAAGGTATTTCAGCCCGGCCATAGTGCGTCCTCGTCCCAACTGTCTTTGCCATCCCAACTCCCTGCCTTCTTGTCCCATTCCGCTTTAAAAGCTGGCTAATGGAATCAGCCAGTCTGAATGTCCCTTCCTTCCATATCTTTCTGTCATCCCCACCGGTCTAACTGTCTGCTAGTGGTGTCCGTAACTCATCCAGTTTGTCTATGTGATGTTACATTTGGGGACAAGTTTGAATTCACTAACTATTTGTTTTATTGACTTGGGTGTCTTGCATATGAGTGTTGGATCTCTGTGGCTTGTACCCCAATAATACTCTCAAGTTATTGTACCTGAATTCTCCACTATGGCTCCTTTCTACTTCAAGTGATGTCTTGTTTAGTTGTTCACCCAGTCAGGCCCTTTATCTTTTATAATCTGTTAATGTAATAGATTTATAATAGACTGTGTATAATGCAGACCCTGTAGATAATATATTCTTTGCAATGTACATTAACAGTCTTCAGATTACAATCCTCTCCCCATAAAATATCCCCATCACCATGCTTGGGCGTTCTTGGAAATTATTGTTACGCTATCCTGGATGCATTATACCACATATGGTGGCACTTTTAAAATTCCCAGTGGCTCAATGTAATCTGTTGAATTTGTTGGCTAATTCTTGTAGCCATTAGCATCAAAGCATCTCATGCGTTGTACAACCATACCATTCCCTCTATGACATTGTCTTGACTTTGTCGTCCATTTCATCAGTTCAGACTTTAGATTTTTGTTAATTGTTACGAAACATTTTATCTGAGGGCCTCATAGCCTCTCTCCGATAAGCATCAGAGCATTCTAATGACCCATCATAGGTGACTTTGAGGTCTATTTGTGGCCAAAAATACCGGACTAATTTATAGACTACGTTGTGTAATTAAAGCAGAGACCTTGAGTTTATCACGGTGACAAATCAGATGGAGGTAATCGGCATGAACTTTAGTTCTTTGCGAAACCAAAGGCATGTTACCTGTGATTGTTGGTTTGAAGCAATGGATGGTACAATACTAACCCAGACACTGTCCTCATGCAGCACCGCTATAAAAAAAAGCCACAAACTATGAAACTATAATTGATAGTTGTACAATGGTCACATGAACCATTCAGTGCTTTATCTTGTGTTTGGCCAACTTGACACCATGTATCTCCTGGGCTACCTGACTTATGACTTATTAAGTTGGAAATTAACCTTCCTCACCACCATCACCACTTCCTACCAGGCCCGGAGAGAGCTACGTCGGCTGAAGGAGGCGGCGAGGAATAAACATGCCGTGTCAGTCATTTGGGCCGGCTGGCAAGGTACCAAGGTATTGGGAAGCTTGTCGACGTTCTTGAGTCACCGCCTCCATCAACCCACCTGCTACCCACCCCAACCCAACACACACACACACACTGCCTTGCACAAACTCTGTCAACATATCCACTCACCCCAGCCCATTACCACCATTTCATTAATATGTGACAAGCAACCAAACAGTCATGCAGACCCCATCATCCAGCGGTCCATTGCATGCAGAAGTAACGAGGGGTCTTTCTCACTGGATCAAGCAACACTAGTCGTGTTTCCATAAAGGGTTTTAATGCGCACTTGGGGCATATCGCATTAAAAACATTTTATGGAAACGCCAAGTCGCATCAAGGTTACTACGCTCGCTTCAGGTGGATTTAGCCTGATTCGAATCAGAGTTAATGTGCGAAAAGGGAAATGGAAACACCTTTGCTGAATTAGTTCTGATGTAGCGAATATTTACCTCACGTGACCAGCTGTTTCCGCTGTAGGCGTCTTCCTGTTCACGTTCACACGTGCGAAAATATGGCTGCCAACAGAAGCATGTGGACCGATGAGGAGACCAAAATATTCCTCGCTCTCATCCACAAGAAAAATGTAACTTCAATTTTAGATGGAAAACAGCAACATAATGCAACAATCTACCAGGAATTACGTAATGAAAAGCTCGCAAGAGGATTTGACAAGCCCTGGATCGTTTGGGTTAGTCTTCCTGTTATCGCCATGCGTAACGTATACCGTCATCTTCTGACGAAACTACGCCGTGCGTAGCCCAGTTAATTCGCTACAAACCAGTTAATGGAAACGCGCATCAGCACACCTAATTCACATTTTCTTTTCGCGAATTTCCAACCGTTCGCTTAAAATTCACATGACATTTTATGGAAACCCCATTACTGTCCTGTTAGGCCGGTCTGGCGCTTTCTGGTGGAGAAATGTGAGAACAGGATGGCTGAACTAATGACTGACCCTTGGATTTGACTGACCTTGGAGACTGAGAGCGGTGACTGACGGGTTGGGGGGGGGGGATTGGGAGAGGACACAGTCGATGTTAAGCCTCTTTGCCATGCAGCCACTGGATTACAGCCCATACAGTCTTCTCTGAGAGAGGGAGGGGGGATGTTGGCATGAGCATTCCCATGGACACCGCCGGCATGCTTTGATTCTAAATGGTACCAGTTTAGCAGCAGGGCATCCCTTTCCAATAAGACTGACAAGTACTGACACACACACAGACATAACCAGAAAGATGGACTCCTCCAGTGAGACTAGGTCATGTTTGCAGTGCCTGTTTTCATCTAGTGCTCTGCATGGTGGCTACTGTCTCTGTGTGACCTCTTTCTTCCTGAGTAGTTTGTGCATGATTATGCCTTGTTTGCTGACAAAATCTATGGAGTGCTTCTGTTTTCCTTTGTTTTTGTTTTTTGTTGTTCGTTTTGTTTTTTCTTGAATTAACGTGAGTCTGGAGTTGTTTGACTTTTACTCTCTCCCTTTTACATGTGAAGTGCCTCTGTAGCAGACCAAGCGTGTTTTCCTTACAGACGCTCCTCTAGTAAATGTTCAGTTGATCAGCAGTATTGTGAAGCTGTACTTTCAGTCTTTTGACAGTCTCACAGGTTTTGTGTGCAGTGTGCGTGTGTCCAGCGCATGTGTGCCTTAAACGAGAAGGAGTATCTCCCTCCTCTTCTTCACCTCACCTCCCTTCATTTGGTCCTGCTCTCTTTCTCTCCCCACCTATGCCTGACAGGCTCGTAGGGAGCTGAAGAGACTGAAGGAGGAAGCCAGGCGTAAGCACGCTGTCGCTGTGATTTGGGCCTACTGGCTAGGACTCAAGGTACCTACCAGTCCCACAGCCCAGCTGCCACCAACCCCAACACCCACCCAACTCCCCTCAACCACCCCAGTATCTGTCTTGGGTGTGGCAGCCAGCCTCACAAGTCAAGTCGGGAGTCCTCTGGACCACCTGGTGCCTTTCTGTCCAGTACATTAAGTTGACTGGTTGTACTGGGCAACAATTGTGACCCTCCTCCACCTTTCCTGTTGAATAGCCGCTTAACACTTAAGCACATCTGAGTAAATAATTGAGTTTTTTGCGGGAAGGTGGAAACCTCTTGCCAAGAGAAACCTGCCCATGAAACCACTCTGCTGTAGTTGAATTTATAGAATCACTGAGGGACAAAGGCTTTGTCAAAGCAAGAGGCACAGAATAAACACACAGTGTAAATTATTTGGGCGTACTGGCAGGGAATCAAGGTATTTTAGCCCTAGTGCGTCCTCATCCCAACTGTCTTGCCATTCCAACTCCCTACCACCTTGTCGCATTCCTCTTTAAAAGCTGGCTAATGGAATCAGCCACTCTGGATGTCCCTTCTTTCTACATCTTTGTCATCCCTACCGGTTTAACTGTCTGCTAGTAGTGTTCTTAACTCGTCCAGTTTGTCTCCGTGGCATTACATTTGGGATTAATTTTGAATTCACTATTTGTTTTATTGACTTGGGTGTCCTGCATATGAGTGTTGGATCTCTGTGGCTTGTACCCCAATAATACTCTCAAGTTATTGTACCTGAATTCTCCACTATGGCTCCTTTCTCCTTCAAGTGATGTCTTGTTTAGTTGTTCACCCAGTCAGGCCTTTTATCTCTTGTAATTTGTTAAGTCGATATATTTATAATAGACTGTGTACAATGCAGACCCGGTAGATATATTCTTTGCAATGTCCATTAACAGTCTTCAGATTACAATCCTCTCCTTATAAAATACCCCATCACCATGCTTGGGCATTCTTAGAAATTATCATTATGCTATCCTGGATGCATTATACCACATGTGGTGGCACTTTTAAAATTCCCAGTGGCCCAATGTAATCTGTTGAATTTGTTGGCTAATTATTGTAGCCATTAGCATCAAAGCATCTCATACGTTGTACAACCATACCATTTCCTCGATGACATTGTCTTGACTTTGTCGTCCATTTCATCAGTTCAGACTTTAGATTTTCGTTAATTGTTACGAAACATTTTATCTGAAGGCCTCATAGCCTCTCCCCGATAAGCATCAGAGCGTTCTAATGACCCATCATAGGTGACATTGGGGTCTATTTGTTGCCAAAACTCCCGGACTAATTTATAGACTACGTTGTGTAATTAAAGCAGAGACCTTGAGTTTATCACGGTGACAAATCAGATGGAGGTAATAAGCATGAACTTTAGTTCTTTGTGAAACCAAAGGCATGTTACCTGTGAATGTTGGTTTGAAGCAATGGATGGTACAGTACTAACCCAGACACTGTCCTCATGCAGCACCGATATAAAAAAAGCCACAAACTATGAAACTATAATTGATAGTTATACAACAGTCACATGAACCATTCAGTGCTTTATCTTGTGTTTGGCCAACTTGACACCATGTATCTCCTGGGCTACCTGACTTATGACTTATTAAGTTGGAAATTAACCTTCCTCACCACCGTCATCACTTCCTACCAGGCCCGGAGAGAGCTACGTCGGCTGAAGGAGGCGGCGAGGAATAAACATGCCGTGTCAGTCATTTGGGCTGGCTGGCAAGGTACCAAGGTATTGGGAAGCTTGTCGATGTTCTTGAGTCACCATCTCCATCAACTCACTAGCTACCCATCCCACCCCAAACCAACACACACACACACACACACACACTGCCTTGAACAAACCCTGTCAACATATCCACTCACCCCAGCCCATTACCACCATTTCATTAATATGTGACAAGCCACCAAACAGTCATGAAGACCCCATCATCCAGCGGTCCATTGCATGCAGAAGTAATGAGGGGTCTTTCTTACTGGATCAAGCAACACTGTCCTTTTAGGCCGGTCTGGCACTTTCTGATGGAGAAATGTGAGAACAGGATGACTGGACTAATGACTGACCCTTGGATTTGACTGACCTTGGGGACTGAGAGCGGCGACTGACAGGGGATTGGGAGAGGACACAGTCGATGTTAAGCCTCTTTGCCATGCAGCCACTGGATTACAGCCCGTCCAGTCCTCTCTGAGAGAGGGAGGGGGGATGTTGGCATGAGCATTCCCATGGACACCGCCGGCATGCTTTGATTCTAAATGGTACCAGTTTAGCAGCAGGGCATCCCTTTCCAATAAGACTGACAAGTACTGACACACACACAGACATAACCAGAAAGATGGACTCCTCCAGTGAGACTAGGTCATGTTTGCAGTGCCTGTTTTCATCTAATGCTCTGCATGGTGGCTACTGTCTCTGTGTGACCTCTTTCTTCCTGCGTAGTTTGTGCATGATTATGCCTTGTTTGCTGATAAAATCTATGCAGTGTTTTATGTTTTCCTTTTTGTTGGTTTTGTTTTTTCTTGAATTAACGTGAGTCTGGAGTTGTTTGACTTTAACTCTCCCTTTTACATGTGAAGTGCCTCTGTAGCAGACCAAGCGTGTTTTCCTTACAGACACTCCTCTAGTAAATGTTCAGTTGATCAGCAGTATTGTGAAGCTGTACTTTCAGTCTTTTGACAGTCTCACAGGTTTTGTGTGCAGTGTGCGTGTGTCCAGCGCGTGTGTGCCTTAAACGAGAAGGAGTATCTCCCTCCTCTTCTTCACCTCACCTCCCTTCATTTGGTCCTGCTCTCTTTCTCTCCCCACCTATGCCTGACAGGCTCGTAGGGAACTGAAGAGACTGAAGGAGGAAGCCAGGCGTAAGCACGCTGTCGCTGTGATTTGGGCCTACTGGCTAGGACTCAAGGTACCTACCAGTCCCACAGCCTAGCTGCCACCAACCCCAACACCCACCCAACTCCCCTCAACCACCCCAGTATCTGTCTTGGGTGTGGCAGCCAGCCTCACAAGTCAAGTCGGCAGTCCTCTGGACCACCTGGTGCCTTTCTGTCCAGTACATTAAGTTGACTGGTTGTACTGGGCAACAATTGTGACCCTCCTCCACCTTTCCTGTTGAATAGCCGCTTAACACTTAAGCACATCTGAGTAAATGATTGAGTTGTGTGCAGGAAGGTGGAAACCTCTTGCCAAGAGAAACCTGCCCATGAAACCACTCTGCTGTAGTTGAATTTATAGAATCACTGAGGGACAAATGCCCCCCCCCCCTTTGGTGCTTGAGGGCCACAGTAATGCAATTTAGCCCAACTGATTTGGCCGAGGCTGGCTGTCCTTCTGACTTGTTCTCCCCCTGTCAAGCTGTCTGTTGTGTTTACATCCCCCTGCATGTCCAGCTGTGGCACTAACCTCATGAGGAAACTCCAGTTTTCATCAACCATGTCAGCCCTCCTGTGTTGTTTAAAGGTGTGTGAGCTGTGTCCGTGTGCCGTTTGCCTCTTTTCGGTTTTTAAAGGGAAACTATCGCCATAAAATGGTCCCTCGTACTGGTTCTAATCCTTTCATCATGTTAATCGATCACTTTGCAGCTTTTTCTCTCAATGCATCTGTTTATAACCCACTTTGTGTAATTAAGGTCCGCATGACCATTTCATTTTCCATGTAACAACGTCACTTTTTTTTCTCTTTTTACGGCAATTCATTTGAAATTTTCCTTTTTAAGTTTACAGGTCAGCAGCTTGGAGCTTACTGTGGCCCTGTCAGTTGTCTGTAACCATACGTGGCAGTCTGTGACTAACAAAATGTCAATCTAGTGCCCTGCGTCTGTATATTTCGGTCATTCCCTGCTATTTGTAATTTCCTTTCCCTGCCCGCACCCTCGTCTAAAGCCAGTGGGTAACTGACAGGTCTTGGTTCACTCCATCACAGGTCCGTCGAGAATACAGGAAGTTTTTCAGGGCCAACGCTGGCAGAAAGATCTACGACTTCACCATCCAAAGAATTGTAAGTAGGGCATGAACATCGCACACTAGCATATAAATGCACAGAACACCAAATATTCTCGAAATCTTGATAAAAGAAGGCAGGTGTTTTGAAGCAAAGCTTTGTCGTTCAGTATAATGTGAGATTGCTGCGGAGTCCAAGCAAATATTTTCCAGATTCCAGAGCGGTCTGTCATCCGGTTTTCATTTTGTTCTTGCATGTTCAGATGCAGAAGTATTTCCTGGGCTTAAAGAGTGCCATGTCCGCCATGTCGCCCATAAATAAGAACTGGCCGGCCAGGCCCTACCTCTTCCTGGACCAGACCCACACTGAGCTCAGGAGGATCTTCCACCTCTGGAGGGTCAGTCTAATAACCAGACCCATTTTCCAATTCGGCTTCATTCAACCTCCTGGAATCGAAATTCCTCTATAGGACTGCATTTTGAAAGTATGAGTGGTTCTGTTAGTTGTAGTCGTAACTGGTGTTTGTGTGTGGGTGGGTGTGCTCAGTGCAAGAAATACAGGAGCCAATTCACAGAGGAAAAGAAGGCTGTGTATGAGGAGAAGCTGGAGGCCAGTGAGCTCTTCAAAGATAAGAAGGCCCTCTACCCCAGCAGGTAATCCTCATCTAGCTCTTAAACGTTTGAAAGTAAATATGGAAATGGATTGAAATGGGAGAAGAATGTCCTTCTACTTCCGACCGGTGCACTGTTTGTTCAGCACAAAGCCTCGGTGGCCAAAACACCTTTCATTTGACATGCATTGTGAGTCTCTATGTAATGCATTATCTTGCTGTGTCTCAGTGTGAGCCAGCCTTTCATAGGAGACTACGTGGAGATCCGCAAGAACCCAAAGTACCAGAAGCTCAACAGTGCCGTGGAAGAAAAGGTTCTACTGGCCGACGTGGTCAACAAGATCAACAGGGCCAACGGAAAGGTGAGACCTACACACACTCAACCAAATAAACATCACTTTCCTGCATGTAAAAAACTAAATGAAAAGAAGTAAGCTGGATTTTTCATCTCTGACTTGCTTTCAGCTGCATAACTGCCTTTTTGCCACACCGGACAAGCCTAGTCAAGCACACCAAAACTATTTGAGCTATTTTGGATGCGTGTGTCTGGCCCAGTTCTCCAGCAAATTATCACATTCAGGCACACTGATGTACTGAAGATTTAGACCAGATTAAACAGGGGCTTTTATTACTTGCATCCAAACCACACTCTGAAACCACTCCTGAGTTAGAGAGTCTAATAGACTCTACATGCCCCACAGAGAAGCTTTTCACTCACTTCCTGTATGCCTTCGCCAAATGTGGAGCAAATTATGAAAGTGGCCAATTTGAACACCTTTCCTCTGGTTCCAAGGGCGCAGCTCGAATCTTCCTGCTGACCAAAAGCAGCTTTGTTCTGGCTGACCAGAAGACGGGCCAGGTGAAGGCCAGCGTCCCCCTGCCCGACCTCACTAGTGTGTCAGTCAGCACACAGAACGACGGCTTCTTCGCCCTGCGACTCAAAGAGGTGAGCGAGAAGCAGACGAAGAGTTCAGTGGCGACACTGGAGATGAAGGCACCAGTGCAGTTCTACGCTCGCATTGGGTTGTTGGGTCTATTACACTGAGTTATCTTCATTCTATACCTGTTGTGTTACACTCAGGGGTCCGCTTCTGCTGCGAAAGGAGACTTCCTGCTTAGCAGCGAGCATCTAATTGAGATCATCACCAAACTCTACCGCGTTGGCGCCACCGACAGAGAACAGCTCAGCATCGACATCTCAGATGAGTAAGTACCCCGAGTCCCTACCAATCTTAACTGAACTTGTTTATTATTTAGTTTCTTTACACTTGTATCTTTTGATATTTTAACATTAGAACGACCAAGGCCGCCATTTTGACGGTTTTGGATTTCAAAGTTTAATAACTTTGTAGAGAAAAAAAAAAAGATACAGACCTGCCGCTCCCTGAATGCTCCTAAAGTTGTATATATTTGCATTAAAATGAGTTTTGGATTAATTGCACAAAAAAAGTTACAAGATCTACCTGAAACGAGCATGAGCGGTCAAAATGGCGGCTCCTAATTTGCGCGTCATCGTGCGCATCATGTCACTATTTATGACGTGTTGGTCGCATCATTTTCTGCGTGAAGTCCATCGCTCTGTCCTAGAAACACACTAGTGTGCCTGCCAACACTGGCTCGCCGGGTCGAATCCCCGCGTTACCTCCGGCTTGCTCGGGCATCCCTACAGACACAATTGGCCGTGTGCGGGTGGGAAGCTGGATGTGGGTATTTTTCCTGGTCGCTGCACTAGCGCCTCCTCTGGTCGGTCGGGAGGCCCCCTGGATCGGCAGACGGGGTGGAGCAGCAATGGGGACAGCTCAAAAAAGAGCAGGGTAATTGGCCAGATACAATTGGGGGGGAAATTGAAAAGGGGGGAAAAAAGAAACACACTAGCGTTCTCCAGTGGAGAGAAATAGTCTAAACTTGATTTTTGATTATTTCCAACATGTCTGGTTACAGACACACCATGACTACCACCAAGGCGTTGCAGTATTTACAGGCGTTGGACAGCGGCCATCTTAAATTGTTTGAAAATTAGTATTAAAGTTGTTAAAATGTTAATTTTGGTGTCAGTCATTTGATCTGGTAGATTTTAAGTTCCAGTCGTTATTTGGGACTGTTTCAGTAGTTATTTTCAGTTCTTTTTTTTTTTACATTTCACGTTTTATAGGCCTTGTTGTGTTTGTTAGATCAGCAACATGTGTTTTCCGTTTTGTTTTTCAGGTAATATTTTCACTTTTTCAATTTTGCTATTCAAGTTCAACCATTTCTCTCTGAAGTTTAAATTGTTTAAAAATAGTATTATAGGGCATCCGAGTAGCGTGGCGGTCTATTCCGTTGCCTACCATCATGGGGATCGGCAGCTGGAATCCCCGTGTTACCTCCGGCTTGCTCGGGCGTCCCTACAGACACAATTGGCTGTGTCTGTGGGTGGGAAGCCGGATGTGGGTGTGTGTCCCAGTCCCTGCACTAGCACCTCCTCTGGTCGGTCGGGGCGCCTGTTCCGGGGGCGAGGGGGAACGGGGGGGAATAGCGTGATCCTCCCATGCGCTACGTCCCCCTGGTGAAACTCCTCACTGTCGGGTGAAAAGAAGCGGCTGGTGACTCCACATGTATGGGAGGAGGCATGTGGTAGCCTGCAGCCCTCCCCGGGTCAGCAGAGTGGGTGGAGCAGCGACGGCACAGCTCGGAAGAGTGGGTTAATTGGCCAAGTGTCTCAATTGGGTATCTTATCTTGACAGAATACAGTTTAAAAATCGGCGGTCATTTTGACCGCCCATGGTCGTTTAGCTAGGAGTGAAATCCGGGTCGTTCCAGTGTTAATGTGTCTACTCGTGAGTTTGTCTGTACCATTACCCGGATGTTGTGTCTGCATTATTTCTAATGCTGCCGTCGTCTTCCTCTGTGGCAGGTTTCTCGTGCAATTCAAACAGGACAAGGTGTGTGTGAAATTTCTCCAGGGAGGCCCCAAGAACGGCAACAGCGTGTCCTGCAAGCGCAAGAACAACCGCCTACTGGAGGTGCTGGTGCCCTCGACGGCATAAGGGCCCAGCCCCGCTATTCCACCTCTCCGACAAGGATACACAAAGCGTTAAAGATCGGCGACCGTTGACCACCAAACCTACCCCGGACCCCCGAACTGTTCCCTGAACTCTGCTCCCAAGCACCTACACAACAGTCCCCGACCCTGAACTGACTGTGCAATTTATTTTTACTTATTGTGCGAATGCTTTTTGTTTCCTTCAATCTGTCCTGATCCAGAATTCTTGTGGCACATCTGTAATGACGGCGCGACGCCACCTCCGTTCGGTAGAGAGAGCCCAAACCGGGTTGCATGCCACAGGAGTTGAGGGTTGGAAATGTTTTACTAATGTGTTTTTAAGAGCTGGTGCGAAGAGTTGAAGGAAAAACAAGTGTCGTTGCCGTCGCCGGACCTCCAGTTGGTGGTTGCGGCGGCGGCGGCGGTGATTTATGCCTGTACGTTGCCGCAATCATGGAGGTATGTCAGGGTGGGGGAGTCGAGTGACAGCCTGGTTCAAATGGCTTTGCATCATCATTTCCTGCTGAGCGCGAACCAAGACGGCTCTTCCGGAGGAGGAGGGTGGTGATGATGATGATGATGATGATGATGAGCGGAGAGCTTTTGACCGGGGGCCCGGCAGATCTATTTACTCTGTAAAAACTTAAGGACTGCACTTGTTTTCATCTGGATTTGATCAACAACAACAGCAAAAAAAAAGAAAAGAGGATTATCTGAAAATAGATTTGATTGTATGTTTAGTTCTTCTAAATCTCGTATTGTTTCGCACATCCATGAATTGAACCGCGCGAGGCGGGCCTCCCACCAGACGCGCCCGCGCTCGTTCAAATGTAAATCTTTTTTTTTTTCTCCATGTGATTGTAAAACCACTTTTGTATCCACGTCTCCTATGTGCCATTCAGCAAGTCCCCTCAGCTTCCGGGACTCCACGACCTTGCCACATGTGTCAGTATACAATTAGTAAGTTGTAAACTTTTATCTAAGAACCATAAATATGATTTAAAAAAAATGTTAGCTTTCTGTAATTGTTGCCAAAAAAAATTTTTTTTGTTTTCTTTTTTTTTTGACGGCACTGAATTTCCATCGGCTCTTTGCTCCTCGCCGGCACGGTACATCCCTCCACCTCCCCCAAGCTTGATTTCACTTAGCACTCGAACGTGTGTAGGGAGACTTCTGACAAACCGCCGCCCTCCGTCTTATAGCGGCCAACTCTGTCAAAACGGGGCGGGGCGAATCCGCGAGGCGGAAGGCCGAGGGACCCAGCGGTTCCCACGCTTTACGGCACGTCGTACAACCTCTTCACCGGATGCCGGTTTTGTGACGCAAAGTTAAAAACTCTCGCTTCGAAACGACGGGAATTCTACGCGGCCCTCCGTCTTATACTGGCCAACTCTATCAAAACGGGGCGGGGCGAGGCGGGAGGCCGAGGGACCAGGCGGTTCCCACGCTTTACGGCACGTCGTACAACCTCTTCGCCGGATGCCGGTTTTGAGGTTTTCTGACGTAAAGTTAAAAACTCTTCACTATGAACATTCACAGACGTCTCACTATGAAGATGTCCGACGCGTTTCTCCAAAGCAGCGAGTTCTCCGCGTTCTCTGGTCCGGGTGGGGGTGGGGTAAAGTGCAGTGAGAGGCCACACAATTGTGAAGCGCGCGGAGTGCTGCTTGCAGGCGGTGGTACACACACGCACGCACACGCACACACACACGCTAGGCTGCAGCCCTGACACGGCCGGAGGGTTTTTTGTGTAACTTCTTATTGCTGTGTGGCTCAAATATCTCTTCTTCTTCTTCTTCTTTTTACCATCGCAACCTGGGTTGCTTTTCCTTGTAGTGCATGACTGACCCCGGGCTGATAACAAACGCAGTATATTTCTATGGGGGGGGGGGGGGGGGTGAGCAGCCCGAACCTCAGCTTCTCTTAACAGCCACCGGTTCTTGGAGGTTCGTGCATGATGTCCACTAATCAAAAGCTTCATCCGGCCTGCTTGTATGCAGATTAGATATAGAAAACGACGCCATGCATGACACTGTTGCGCAGAGAAGAAACCGTTCCCCTGCACCTTGGGAAGTATATTTAATACCACGTTTATCGGTGTTTTTTTTGCAGACCGTTTTTGTATTGTTGATCTCTAAGTTAATTGCTCCTCCTCCGGTGCCTGTGTGGAGGGGGGTCTGGAGCGGCCATGCTCGGCTGCGTCACCTTTTCTTAATCCTGCAGGGGCGTCCTGGTTTTAAAGGTTTTTACGTGTTTTTTTTGTAATGCCACGGACCAGGGAGGACTGGAGGAACTAGTTTCTGTTCCTCGCACGGGGAGAGGTTTAGCTAGGAATTGTCACGTGTCCCTCCGCCGTGCACTTCACAGGGTTTCAATACTTTTTTTTTTGTAAGGGTAAATCTATTTTTTGTTCTTCCCCTCTCTCTTCTGTGTTTGGTATTTGAAGTAAAGATGGGTAGAACTGCTAAATGACGTACGCGTTCTTGTTCTGTGCCTAATGTTATCTGTGCTAAGAGGAGACATCGAAATATGTTTCAATAGATCTTGTTGCAACACATTTACAGTTAATCTTTTTTTAAATTAAAACGAGCAATAAATATTGACTCTGTGGTTTTGTTGCACACACCCAATAGTGTGAAGACGCATTAAAGTGTTCATTACGGGAGGGAAACGGAACAGATGCCAAGGCAGTGAGGCATGGTTTATTTAAAATGTATTGGGAATGAAAAAGGAAGGTATGTATTTATTCTCTGCCTAAATCGAAAGTGAACGGGAGGGGGGGCGTTCAGAGGAATGGACTCATGGGCATTTGCCATCGGCTCTGTGCAGAGCAGTCCTCTCATGCACCCCAACATGTGGGCAACGGTGTTATTATATCTGCCATCAGTACATGTGATTAAGTCCCACATCCCCCCCCCCCCCCAGGGGTTTTGGTTACTACTCATCAGACACACACACACACACACACACGGGTCGTCCGGGTTCGGGAAAGGCCTCGGGGTGCGAGCAGTGGGAGTGGACAGCGAGGCCTTGTAGTTTAACAGCTGGCCAGATGTTTTCCATCACATCTGGGGTGGGGGGGTGATGCGGGGGGGGGGTTGCTGTACGGAGGTTACATTCCGCGGCTTGTGGAGGGTGCCGACGGCAGGTCTCCGGGGAGCAGGCCTCAATGGATTGTGCGCAGAGGTAAAAATAGCGCACCATTTCGGAGTGTTCCGTGCCCGGTTCCCACCACTCTGCAGGCTGGGAAAGGAAGGAGGAGCCCCGGCTCCCCTGTGGAGACCGGCTCCACAGTGGGAGAGACGAGGAGCCGCTGAACGCACCACAGCCTGTGGTGTTCGTCAGCGCTGACACGCAGATCCGTAACGCCTCCCTCCTCCCCGTCCGCCGTAAAGCATGCCGCGGATGGTGTCGCTCCACCCGGGCCTTCTGGCCTACGCACTGGCAACCCCGAGCCACCGAGAACCAACCGGTACGCCGGTTTTCATTCCAGCCGGTCACCAATGCCCGGCTGATTTCACCGGTTAGCCTCTTCTCACTGACCGGAAGCGTGTTGGACGGTGAAATCACGCGGTGCTGTGATTGGTTAGGAGGAAAACCTGCACTTCCGGGTGCTCCGGGTGTCGGATCAACACACTTACTTGCTGGGGTAGGCGACGGGCTCCTAGTTCTGAAGGAACACAAAGCCCCCTCCGCAGCGCCGCACACACTCTCGCCTCGGCAGAGGACAGGAGCAACGACCGGGGGGGGGGGGGCCGCCGCCGCTTCCTCTGACACTACTTGGTTCTTAGCGACACCTAGTGGGCATTTTAAAAATCACACCATTTTCCCATCGTGGCGGCGAGGCGAGCGGGCGACACACCGCCGCCCGGGATCTCCTACCACGCATCCACCCGAAGGCGGAATGGCGACCCGCTGGGCCATATGCGGTGCAGGGCAAATCAGCCACGACTTCACAGCCGCGCTGAGGACTCTATCCCCCGGGGACCACGAGGTACATGCCCGAGTCGATCTCCCCCACCCCCGTGGTTCGCGTGCGATTGTGTTGGACTTCCACGGACGGGCCGTGTTCATTTCCTGTCTTTGTCATTTGACCCAGCGTTAGGAAATGGATCGAGTGAGCCCCTAAATAGTTGCTACCCCCCCACACCCCACCCCCTCAGCCCTTACACGGGAAAAACATCATGCTCGTTTCATAACAGCGCAGCGTTGAACGACCGAGCCGGAAGTCACGCGTCTCATTTCCCGCAGTGGTTTCGTCGCGAGGCATCTTAAAAAAAATTAACAACGCCCATCGCAGAGATGACGACGCCAAAGTCATGTTGACGTGGCATGCTGGCGTGATTCTGGCCTTATTTTGTCGTGTACTGAGTAACTTGACAAGGCCAACAAAACCCTGTTGGCTGTTCGGCGTGGCGACAGGTGGGGGCGCTACAGGTGAGGGCGCGACAGGTGAGGGCACTACAGGTGGGGGCGCTACAGGTGAGGGCGCGACAGGTGGGGGTGCTACAGGTGGGGGTGCGACAGGTGAGGGCGCTATAGGTGAGGGCGCTACAGGTGGGGGCGCTACAGGTGGGGGCGCGACAGGTGGGGGCGCTACAGGTGAGGGCGCTACAGGTGAGGGCACTACAGGTGAGGGCGCGACAGGTGAGGGCACTACAGGTGAGGGCGCGACAGGTGAGGGCACTACAGGTGAGGGCGTGACAGGTGAGGGCGCTACAGGTGGGGGCGCTACAGGTGAGGGCTGTACAGGTGAGGGCGTGACAGGTGAGGGCGTGACAGGTGAGGGCGCTACAGGTGGGGGCGCTACAGGTGAGGGCTGTACAGGTGAGGGCGCCACAGGTGAGGGCTGTACAGGTGAGGGCGTGACAGGTGAGGGCGCTACAGGTGGGGGCGCTACAGGTGAGGGCGCGACAGGTGAGGGCGCCGCGTGTGACTGTGTGGTGTTTTGAGTCCGCAGGTTGTGGCTGTTGCTGCCAGGAGTCTGCAGCGCGCTCGAGACTTCGCGAAGAAGCACGACGTCCCTCGAGCCTACGGAAGTTACGAGGAACTGGCACGCGACCCTGATATTGGTGGGTTCCGTCACTGGAGTCTGGTGCCGGTGATTGGCTCTACCTTGTCCAAACCTGAGACGAACATCTCGTTCTGGTTAAGTGTGTTCTATACCGCCATCAGTGGCGCCCCCAGAAATGTTTCATAGGGGCGGCCAAATGGGGCCACTGCAAATCTTGGGGTGGCCCACCAAAACCAAAAGCCATGACTGCCTTTCAGGAAGTCTATCATGCTAATGCAGTATTCTGTACAGGCTAGCTGAAAACTGTCAAGTTAAGGGATCGCACGCTGAAACACTTCGGCTTCTCATTTTTCACAGTTAATGTTACTGAATAGACTAATACGGTACCGTTAACATTTTGAGTTTCAATGTGTCATGTATCGGTATATATTGTAACAGGTTAGACGATTCCTTGTTACATTGTGTATGTCCAGAAATGAAAAATGAAAATATCAGATAGAAGCATATTATGCATAATCAGAAGCATATTCTGCATATGCAACACGTGGCCACCCCTTGGGGGCGCCACTGACTGCCATCACATTATGGTTCTCTCTCTCTCTCTCTTGCTCTCTCTGCAGATGTGGTGTATGTTGGGACCATTCATCCTCACCATCTGAGCCCTGGCAAACTCTTCATCAAGTCGAAGAAAAATGTGTTGATCGAGAAGCCCCTAGCCATGAATAGAGGGGAGGTGCAGGAGCTTATCACTGCTGCACAGGAGAACAATGTATTTCTCATGGAGGTACTTCATGTACTAGATAGACAATCACAGGTCCATCCATCCATCCATCCATCCATCCATTATCCAAACCGCTTATCCTTGCTCAGGGTCGCGGGGATGCAGGAGCCTATCCCAGCAGTCACTGGGTGGCAGGCGGGGAGACACCCTGGACAGGCTGCCAATCCACTTGTACATATAAACAATTTAAAGACTTCTACTCATCAGCCAGCTATTATTGACTGCCATGAGTTTGTGGTGACAGTAAACTGCTGTATATTCAATCTGCCTACTACTCAACTCCCTCTCAGATACACGTTATTCTCCACCATAAATAAATCCAGAAACTTTGTGTGGAGTGTACTTGTACTTCACTGAGGAAGGAGAACATGTACTAGTAGCACAGGTCCATTTCACTACGTCACTCTGTCTTTCCATGCCATCTCCTTCCAGGCAATTTGGACGCGTTTCTTCCCCGTGTCGGTGGAAATCCGACAGCTGCTGGGTGAAGGTGAAGTGGGCGAGGTGCAGATGGTGAGGGCTGACCTGGGGACTCCGCTCACACACATCCCTCGCCTGGCAGAGAGGGAGCTGGGCGGAGGAGCCCTGCTGAGCCTGGGAGTCTACTGCCTCCAGTTTGTCTTCATGGTCTTCAATGGGGAAAGGCCGGAGTCCATCCAAGCCACAGGGCACTGCATAGACACAGGTGATGGAGGGGCGCGTGTGCATTTCGCTCGCATTATTTTGCTTCATTATTTTGCTGCACAGATTTGAGTATATATATATATAAAAAAAAAATCCTTTGAACAAATTCGTTACCTTTCCTAAGTTAAATATGCACCATTTAATCATATGTGACATTTAATCAAGTAGAAAGAGAAGTACAGAATTAAAATGTGGTACACTTAAATGGTAGTACTGAGCTTAAATGCGTGGATGACAAGATGATTACAGATTTTACAGAGAAGAAATCCGTGCTTTGTTTTCCCAACAGCAATACATTTTGTGTTTTGAAAAGGCATTTTGATTTGGATTTTTTTCTAAGACAGCCTATTCATTTATGGCATGGATTTATTTTCTGCTGGCTGCAAGAAACAGTCTGTGCTCCTAAGAAATGTTGAAGTTTTTGTCCTGCCTTTGGTCCAGGTGTTGATGGGACGGTAGTTTTGGTCCTGAAGTTCTCCGGGAACAGAATGGCTGTCTGCACTTGCTCCATCACCATGATGCTGACCAACGATGCCGTGATCACCGGAACCAAGGGCACCATTAAGGTACTGTGGTCACACACACACACACACACACGTACATGCACATTTTATTTCTGGTATATTTTTATCTAGAAAACATAAAGCGGAAACCTGATCTGGTGTATTTTATAGTTTCATTTTTAGGCTCAGCTATTTTTACTCGATAATCACTCATTGGCTAATTTATACAAGACTGCCTATGTAAGGTCTGTCATCACAGGGCTAAGCTATTGCCACCTTTTTTTTTTAAGAGTCCTAAAAAAAATGTTCAACATCAAGAAACATGGGCCATCTCTTTACAGTGTTCACAAATGATTTGCATTGGTAAGAACCATGTTAACATAAATACATACACACTGGGAGAAGAGTATTTTCTAAACGCAGTATAAAGTAGACTACTAAATGCTACACATATAGCCTATAACAGTAATTATTGTCCAACAGAAGGTCAAACTGTCATTAGAAGTAATTGAGTTATGAAGTTGTACAGTAATGGATCGAAGTACAGATGCAGCTGAGCATCCCTGTGACCTGGATGTGCTGACTGGCGTGATAGATGAAAAAAACCCTCACGAGCTCACAGTCCCGTTGAGTTCACCAGATAATTTTTGATTGAAGACGCCATTAATAGGACTTATGGAATAAGTGGATTACTGTTATCCAGCAAGCTGTCAGGTGCTGAAAGCTCTCCATATGTGCTCCATACTGAGTGCGGCGAGGCGTGACAGTGATGTATTTCCACGCAAGGTACCCCGCCACATGTGGTGCCCCACCGCCTTGGAGGTGAATGGGAAGGAGAAGCAGTTCCCCCTCCCAGATGCGCCGCTGCCGCTAAACTTCACCCACAGCACGGGCCTGGGGTACGAAGCCCAGGAGGTTCGCCAGTGTCTGCTCAAAGGTACAGTGGCCTCTTAAGAAAAATGAAAAAAAGTTATTTTTATTACAGTTTACTATGTCGTTCAGCAGACGCTTTTATCCAAAGCGACTATTCCATCCGAGAGTTAATACAGCAACAGGCAAGCATCTAGTCAGGGGGCGACAATGCAAGTAAGTGCCAAAAAATTAGGTTCAAGTCCAGTAGGACATAGGTGTCAACAGGCAGTGCACAAAGGCAATGCACAGGGTACATAGAAGAGATTGGTTTTTTTTTTGTGGTTTTTTTTAATATTAATACCATCAGGTGTGGTGTTTGAGAAAGAGCTGGGTCTTTAACTTCTTAAAGATGGAGGAGGGACTCAGTGGATTGAATGGCATTTGGTAACTCGTTCCAGCACCGGGAAACTACAGAAGAGAAGAGTCCGGCTAGTGACATAGGGCTCTGTTGCGGCGGAAGTGCCAGGCGCCTTTCATTGGCCGAGCATAGTGAGCGGGACTGAGTGGAGACCTAAATGAGGTAGTTCAGGTAGGCGGGAGCCGCTTTAGTCGCTGTTTTGTAAGCGAGCATTAAGGTTTTGAATTTGATGCGGGCAGCAACTGGGAGCCAGTGGAGGGATATGGACAGCGGGGTGACACGTGCTGTTTTGGGTTGGTTGAGGACCAGACACACCGCCACGTTCTGGATCATTTGCAGAGGTATGAAAGTTGCAGTAGTCAATGCATGATATAACAAGAGCCTGTACCAGGAGTTGTGCTGCATGCTCAGACAGGTAGGGTCAAATTTTCCTGATGTTGTACAGGGCAAATCGGCACGACCGAGCAATCGAGGCCATGTGAACCTTAAAGGTTAGTCGGTCATCAACCATGACACCCAGGTTTCGGGCAGACTTTGTGGGCAGGAGTTGGGTTGATCCGAGCTGGATGTTGATCTGTTGAAGGTGGCGTTCTTTCATCCACGCAGAGATATCGGCAAGGCATGATGATATCCGTGCCGGATATTTTACATATCTAAAGGTATAGACAGGTGAAAAATGAAAGGAAAACCCTGAATACTTGACCCCTACAGTGAGGGGGTGTGGGGGCTCTGTTATACAGTGGGGGACATTTTCCTGGCATGGTTTGAGTCCACTTGTCCCCTCAGAGGGGAGGGTCACTGCAGATCAATACAAAGTTATTTATCCTATGATGAGACATCTCTATCCTGATGGGAGTGGTCTCTTCCAGGATGACAATGCCCCCATCCACAGGGCACGAGGGGGTCACTGAATAGTTTGATGAGGACGGAGATGTAAATCATATGCTATAGCCTTAACAGTCACCAGATCTCAACCCTTCTGCACACCTATGGGAGATTTTGGACCGGCGTGTTTGACAGCGCTCTCCACCACCATCATCAAAACACCAAATGAGGGAATCTTTTGGAAAAATATTGTTCCATCCCTCCAGTTGAGTTCAGAGACTTGTAGAATCTATGACAAGGAGCACTGAAGATGTTTTGGTGGACCAATATCTTACTAACACACTTTATGTTGGCTTTTCCTTTAGTTTGTCACCTATCTGTATGTTCTATCTCTATTTGTAAAAATTTAAAACTATATATATACCTGGGCGGCAATGGTGGTGTAGCGGTTAGCACGGTCACCTCACGGCAAGAAGGTCCTGGGTTCGAGCCCCGGGGTCGTCCAACCTTTGGGGGGTCGTTCCGGGTCGTCCTCTGTGTGGAGTTTGCATGTTCTCCCCGTGTCTGCGTGGGTTTCCTCCGGGTGCTCCGGTTTCCTCCCACAGTCCAAAGACATGTAGGTCAGGTGAATCGGCCATACCAAATTGTCCCTAGATGTGAATATGTGTGAGTGTGTGTGTTTGTCGGCCCTGTGATGACCTGGCGGCCTGTCCAGGCTGTCTCCCTGCCTGCCGCCCAGTGACTGCCGGGATAGGCTCCAGCATCCCGTGACCCTGAGAGCAGGATAAGCGGTTTGGATAATGGACGGATGGATGGATATATATACCTTGTTACAGTGCCTTGCAAAAGTACTCAACCCCCTTGACAGTCATCACTGATTTCTGGATTATAAAAGATACTCACACATCTGTTCCTGAACAATATTATTTTTGTGAACCCATAAACTCTAACAGCATGTTCCAAAAGCCAACATAAGTTATGTTTCGTTGACTTTTTATTAATAAATCAAAAACTAAACTATAGTGCTTGCATAAGTATTCAATCCCGTGCGCTCTTTAAGCTCCAAGTTTACCCAAATGACAAATTATTCCTAAAACAAACTCAGGTAAACACAAGTGGACATAATTTTGTGCACCTGTAAGACATTAAAGTAACGGTCTTGTTTATGGGTATAAAAAGCACTCTTGTGTAAAGTTCACTAGCCGGGCGTGAGCTCCAACAGAAAATGCCGACAAAGCAGCATAATACTGAAGTAAGAGACAAGGTGATTAAAATGCCGAAGGCGGGACAGGGATACAAAACAATATCCAAGTGTTTGGCTGTCCCATGGAACACTGTTGGATCCATTGTCAGAAAGTGGAAGCTGTATCACACCACCCAGATGCTTTGTGGGACAGGCCGTCCCTCAATGCCAAGTGTCCGAGCAAGACGTGGGCTGGTGAAGAAAGCCACAGATGATCCTGCAATCACTCTGAAGGAGCTCCAGAGGTCAATGGCTGGAACTGGAGTAAATGTGCATGAGTCACCCATATCACAGGCTCTGCATAGATCTGGCCTGTATGGGAGGGTGGTTAGAAAGAAGCCGTTGTTCAAAACTGCATATAAAAGCACACTTGGAGTTTGCTACCAAGCATGAGAGAGACCCGGTTAGGACGTGGGTAAAGGTTTTGTGCTCAGATGAGACTAAATTTGAGCTTTTTGGCCAAAACTCAAAGCGTTGTGTGTGGTGCAAACCTAACACTGCTCATGCCCTAAAAAACACTGTACCTACAGTGAAGCATGGCGGCGGCAGCATAATGCTATGGGGTTGCTTGTCATCTGCAGGCACTGGGAACCTTGTTCAAAGTGAGGGAAGATTGGATGGAGGTAAATACAGGGAAATATTGGAAGAAAACCTGTTGCAGTCTGCCATAAAACTGAAGCTTAGGAGAAGGTTCACCTTCCAGCAGGACAATGATCCTAAGCACAAGGCTAAAGCACCAATGTGGCATGGCTCGGCAACAAAAAGGCGAACGTTTTGGAGTGGCCAAGTCAAAGTACGGACCTCAACCCCATTGCAAACCCATGGCACAGACTGAAAATCACAGTCCAGAGGCCCCATCTCATCGATCTGCAAGACCTGTACAAATTCTGCCAAGAAGAATGGGCAAAAATTACTGCAGAAGAACGTGCAAAGCTTATACATACTTACCCCAAGAGACTCATGGCTGTTATTGCAGCAAAAGAGTACTCTACAAAGTACTGATATGTGGGGGTTGAATACTTTATGCAGACACTATGTTGTAGTTTTTAATTATTAATTAAAATGTCAGCAAAACATAACTTATTTTAGCTTTGGGAACATCCAGTTTAAGACTCTGGTGCTAGCCTACAGGGCAGTGAAAGGAACAGCTCCCTCCTATCTCCAGGCCTTGGTCAAGCCCTACACCCCCGCCCGACCCCTTTGCTCTGCTGCCTCGGGACGCCTGGTTGCCCCGTCGCTCAGAGGCCCTTGCTGCCGATCGACCCGGTCACGGCTCTGTTCTGTCCTGGCCCCACAGTGGTGGAGTGAACTCCCCACTGGTGTCAGGACAGCGGAGTCGCTGCCCATCTTTCAGCGCAGGTTGAAAACTCACCTCCTTAAGAACTACTACCCTGTTACTTGTTCGTAGCACTTATTGTATTCACTCATTTCAAACAAAAAAATATCTTTCTTGCGCTTTTACTTTAGCACTGGTTTTGCTCTTAGATGCTTGTTTAGATGCACTTATGACCTCTGATGACTAGTAGTTCTCCTGATTTCCTACCTTAAATGCACTTATTGTAGGTCGCTTTGGTTAAAAGCGTCAGCTAAATGACTGTAATGTAATGTAATGTAATGTAATGTAGTTAGAGCTTATGGGTTTACAAAAGTAATATTGTTCAGGAACAGATGTGTGAGCATCTTTTATAATCCAGAAATTAGTGACGAATGCGGGGGTTGAATACTTTTGCAAGGCACTATGTCCTTTATATAGTACAAGATGTGGAACATCGGCAAAGAACTGTGTTGTCTTTGACTGCAAGTACAGGTTTGTATAGTTCCTGACTTGGGCTATGTTTATACTGCTGGTCTTGATGCCCAACCCTGATTTTTTTTATTTGCCTATAAACATATTTTTTGACTGCCTGTTGACATCTACTTTTAAAAACTGATCCATAGCCAATCCCTATGCTTACACCTTAACTCTTGGGTTTGCACTTGAAACACCTGCATGTGAGGCCTACATGAGCGTGTGTGCACCGCATCACTCAGGATGCCCCAGGAGTGAGAGAGTGTTGCAGCTTAAATGGTGGGTGATTAGCAATCACCTGAAAAACCTGATCTGTGTGGTTACAGGAGTCACACTGGCAGATTTCTACACACCCCAATTCCAATGAGGTTGGTACATTGTGTAAAACGTAAATAAAAACAGAATACGATGATTTGCAAACCCTTTTCCACCTATATTCAATTGAATACACTACAAAGACAAGATATTTAATGTTCATACTGATAAACTTTGTTTTTTTGCAAATATTCACTCATTTTGAATTTGATGCCTGCAGCACGTTCCAAAGAAGCTGGGACAGGGGCGTGTTTACCACTGTGTTACATCACCTTTCCTTTTAACAACACTCAGTAAGCGTTTGGGAACTGAGGACTCTAATTGTTGAAGCTTTGTAGGTGGAATTCTTTCCCATTCTTGCTTGATGTACGACTTCAGTTGCTCAACAGTCCGGGGTCTCCGTTGTCGTATTTTGCGCTTCATGATGCGCCACACATGTTCAATGGGAGACAGGTCTGGACTGCAGGCAGGCCAGTCCAGTACCCGCACTCTTTTACTACGAAGCCCCGCTGGTGTAACACGTTCAGGATGTGGCTTGGCATTGTCTTGCTGAAATAAGCAGGGACGTCCCTGAAAAAGACGTCGCTTGGATGGCAGCATATGTTGCTCCAAAACCTGTATGTACCTTTCAGCATTAATGGTGCCTTCACAGATGTGCAAGTTACCCATGATGCCATGGGCACTAACCCCCCCCCCCATACCATCACAGATGCTGGCTTTTGGACTTTGGGCTGATAACAATCTGGATGGTCCTTTTCCTCTTTAGCCCGGAGGACACGACGTCCATGATTTCCAAAAACAATGTGAAATGTGGACTCGTCAGACCACAGCACACTTTTCCACTTTGCGTCAGTCCATCTCAGATGAGCTCGGGCCCAGAGAAGCCGGAGGCGTTTCTGGGTGGTGTTGATATCTGGCTTTCACTTTGCCTGGTAGAGTTTTAACTTGCACTTGTAGATGTAGTGACGAACTGTGTTAACTGATGATGGTTTTCCCAAGTGTTCCTGAGCCCACGTGGTAATATCCTTTACAGAATGATGTCAGTTTTTAATGCAGTGCCACCTGAGGGATCGAAGGTCACGGGCATTCAGTGTTGGTTTTCGGCCTTGCCGCTTACGTGCCGAGATTTCTCCGGATTCTCTGAATCTTTTGATGATATTATGGACTGTAGATGATGAAATCCCTAAATTCCTCGCAATTGTACGTTGAGAAACGTTGTTCTTAAACTGTTGGACTATTTGCTCAGGCAGTTGTTCACAAAGCGGTGAACCTCGCCCCATCCTTGCTTGTGAACGACTGAGCCTTTCAGGGATGCTCCTTTTATACCCAGTCATGACACTAACCTGTTTCCAGTTAACCTGTTCACCTGTGGAATGTTCCCAACAGGTGTTTTTTGAGCATTCCTCAACTTTCCCGGTCTTTTGTTGCCCCTCTCCCAGCTTCTTTGGAACGTGTTGCAGGCATCAAATTCAAAATGAGTGAATATTTGCAAAAAAACAATAAAGTTTATCAGTTTGAACATTAAATATCTTGTCTTTGTAGCGTATTCAATTGGATATAGGTGGAAAAGGATTTGCAAAATCACTGTATTCTGTTTTTATTCAGGTTTTACACAACGTCCCAACTTCATTGGAATTGGGGTTTGTAATTTCTGTCTGATTTATTTCCTCATATGAATACGATCAAAATCAGGTATGACAATATCCAATTCCTTATGACTTTTTTTTTCCTGGTTACACGGTCATAATACATTTCCAATCTGTGCCACTTGTGAGCAAAAAACCAGAACTGGGTCACTCATACCAGGTGGTTTAAATGTACCCGTGTAGTACTTCACTTGGTTTGATGCAGACATGGCGACAAACATCTTCCGTTTGAGTCTTTCTTTTTTGGTGATTGTTGTTATCGGATGTGATTGGTTGTCTCACTGTAGGACTCCGGGAGAGTCCCGTGATGCCGTGGGCACATTCCAGCCTGTTTGCTGAGGTGATGGACGAGGCCAGGAGACAGGTGGCTCACATATGACCAAGACAACAGCCACTGAGAGGAGCATCGCAGCCCAAGAGTGTGTACAGTCACACCAACCCTCAGACAGGCGGGTTGTATGTACTGTGTACTGGTCTCTACCGTGGATGACTGGGCCTGCGATCATGATGGGACGTCTTGATGAGGTTTAAACGGCTTCCATTCTGCAGTCGAACATGCATGTCAGTCCTCCTGGCGCCCTGCGCATCGTATGGGACCACAGTCAGAAGTGTGTTGGCACCGATCGGACTTCAAAACATGTTAAGACTGTTCAGAGATAATGGCAATGGAAATATTTTAATCCAATTTCAAGTAGCAGCCCCTCATATTCATCATTATAACAACTAACTGTGAGCCGTTCTAACTGTTATGATAATCATTTACAGCTGTAAAAACTAAATTGCTGTAATTGTCGCTGTATTTAATTGATCGAGGGATTATTCACACTAAAGGTAACCGTGACCTGTCGGTCCGATGATGTGACGGCAGTTTTCAGGTAACTCGCGTCTGAAACGGATTAAGAATAGGACAGTGCTTACTTTCTCATTTGTCATTTACATTACATACAAACTCCCGCCATCTCAAAGCAGATCACCTGGCTCTTCCTTTTATTATTATTTTTCCCTCCTGCTTTTTTTTTTTTTTTTTTTTGTACTGGACTCTGTTTTTCCAATCTCGCACTGATCGAGAGCAAGAGGGGCAAAAACAATTAAAGTCTGTACATCTGCCGTAGGTAACGGAGCCCACCATCTGTTTAACTTGGATATGAAGAAAATTGTAATTAAACTTACTGGTAACACAGGTGCCGGTGTGTGTTCAGTCAGGTGAACGAATTCCTGTGGAAATATATTCATCCCAAGCAACGAGGACAAAAATAAACAAATAAATAACATTGCATTCAAGCTGCTGTATGTTCAGCTGTCCTGGACAGTTTTTCATAATTTGTGTGTGTGTGTGTGAGAGACACGCGATCGCTGGCATTTTTTATTTTTTACCTGATTTTTTTTTTGACCTGCTTAAAGTCCCATGTGGTTAGTTTTGATGGCTTACAAGGAAATAGTATTACACCTGTATATAGCTACGGTCACAGATCTATACAAGCAGTGTTACAAGTGGTTTCATTTCACAGCGCGAGATGGATGAAGATCACAAGCTGCACCTGACCCAGATTTCAGGATGTGCGTTTAAAGAGATGAGAGGGACGAGGCGCTGGCTTTAAACGGAAACCTTTCAGCCGTCCCTGCCGCAGAGAGACGGCCACCGAAGAAGATGTGGATGTCCCTCTTGCTTGGTTCCTCTGATACGGATATAAGGTGAGGAAGAGGAGTGTATTGATAAATGTATAGACAAGCCAAAGTCGACATGGAGGAGTGTCCACTGCGGTGGTGGGCAGAGAGGGGGGGGGGCACGTGCCAGGTTGGCACACATGCCTATCAATCAGGAACAATTTATTGTCACTTATTTCATGTACTTGGCAAAAGAAACGAAATTCCGTCTCCCCCAGCCCACAGCAGTGCAACACAAAAACACACACCCCAAAATTCCCAAAAACGACACCGCCATGCTGTGTTCCCGTCAAGAATGACCGTTTTGATACTTTCACTCTGTAATCAAAATCTGTTATTTCATCTGAAACCTATGAGGCTTCATGACATCCTTCACCCCACCTACTTTAATGCATAAAAACAATTATAGTGAAATTCATGGAGTTTTCTTTTTTTTTTTGTCATGTTCTTACACGTTGTTTCATTTGTAGTGTCTCTGGTCAAAAATGACCGGTCCTGTAAAATGAATATCCAAGGCTATTGTACAGAAGGGAATCATAAAGTACACACACACAAAACATACCCAGCTCTACAACCTACCACTTTTACAGATTTTCTCACGCCTTCCACTTGTATACAGTCCAGGCCCAGAGGTCACGGTGGATGAGCGCCTGGTCCCATTCAGAGGCCGTTGTCCTTTCCCAGCAAGCCTGGGAAACCCGGCATCAAGACACGGGCAGCCTGTGATGCCCGGAGTAGCTATGCATGGAATATGCAAGTTTATGCTGGAAAACCAGTGCACGGAGGGCGAGAGAAAAACCAAGGCATGTCCTTGATATGACAAAAGGGCTAAAAGGTCACAATATCACCCGTGACGATGTCTTTACGTCATATGCCCTTGGAGAGGAGCTTCTGAAGAGGAAGTGGACTATGGTGGGGACGGTGCGTAGGAACAAGGCTGAACTTCCATCACAGCTGGTCCGAAAGAAAGAAAGACAGGGCACGGTTCTCTTCCATGTTGGGTTTTACTTCGACACATACACTCGTGTCGTACTGTCCTAAGAAAAATGCGAAGGACGTTCTGCTGATGAGCACTCTTCACACGGACGCAAAAATCGGTGGCAGGCGGGACAAGAAACCAGACATCATCCTACACTATAATCACAGCATTGATAAGGTATTGCATTTTTCTTTGCCTCCTGCTGAATTAATTTGCTCTGTATAGAAATACAGCATAATTGAGCACTCTGTTATGTCATCACAAATTCTTTATGAAGAGGCACCAAACCAAGATATGTTGATGATAAACATAAAGTGGCAGCGGGGCAAGTTCTACAAGAGGAGACTTTTTCTGGAAGAGCTCGGAAGAGCTCTGGTGACTCCACTCATTCAGAGACGACAGCACCCTCCACAAACACCAGCGTCAGCACATGTGGTGACGGCGGCACAAGCCAGGCAGGGAACACCTGCCTCTGCAACAACTCCACTGAGGAAAGGAGATAAGAGGAAGCGAGGCCATGTCCGCACCCCAAGACATGTGAAAACCAGTCTTGTGCCAGAAGTGCAACAAGTATATCTGCAAGGCACATGCCAGTATAGTCACTTACTGCAACTCATGTCCACGAATACGTGAACAAACGCACACATACATGCAAATTCACTTACACTTTCCCTCCATCTCACTGTCTTTGTGCACATATACACACACACAAATGTGCAGACGCACACCAACACACTCAGTCGTTCATTCTTCCACCTTATCTCTCGCTCTCTTTTTCCACACATACACAAACACGTGTTCTTGTATTGTTCATGTTCATTTCCCATAAATATTATGGGGTCCTCATAAAGTATCAATAAGTTCCCCCCCCCCCGATAAGCTTTAAGAGTGAAAATCATTGTTACCGTTGTTATTTGTCATGTTTAACGTATTCCAACGGGTGTTCTTCTGAATAGGTGTGCTCCTTCTTCAGAAATCACACCGGTCATTTTTGACTGAGAACACAAGCGTTATTATGTTGTAAATTTCAAAATGTTTTAATGTATAATTTAAATTTGTGTTCTTAATTGTTAAATACATAACAATACTAATAATCCTTAAATTTAGAGCTTTACTGGTTGTGCCTATGCTAAGAACCTTAATAAATTTCACTTATTTTGAAAGAAAAAAAAAACGAGTGCACAACATCATTAAACAAGGAGTAAAAACTAAAATACATATATACACTACCGTTCAAAAGTTTGGGATCACCCAAACAATTTCGTGTTTTCCATGAAAAGTCACACTTATTCACCACCATATGTTGTGAAATGAATAGAAAATAGAGTCAAGACATTGACAAGGTTAGAAATAATGATTTGTATTTGAAATAAGATTTTTTTTACATCAAACTTTGCTTTCGTCAAAGAATCCTCCATTTGCAGCAATTACAGCATTGCAGACCTTTGGCATTCTAGCTGTTAATTTGTTGAGGTAATCTGGAGAAATTGCACCCCACGCTTCCAGAAGCAGCTCCCACAAGTTGGATTGGTTGGATGGGCACTTCTTTGAGCAGATTGAGTTTCTGGAGCATCACATTTGTGGGGTCAATTAAACGCTCAAAATGGCCAGAAAAAGAGAACTTTCATCTGAAACTCGACAGTCTATTCTTGTTCTTAGAAATGAAGGCTATTCCATGCGAGAAATTGCTAAGAAATTGAAGATTTCCTACACCGGTGTGTACTACTCCCTTCAGAGGACAGCACAAACAGGCTCTAACAGGTACTATTTAATGAAGATGCCAGTTGGGGACCTGTGAGGCGTCTGTTTCTCAAACTAGAGACTCTAATGTACTTATCTTCTTGCTCAGTTGTGCAACGCGGCCTCCCACTTCTTTTTCTACTCTGGTTAGAGCCTGTTTGTGCTGTCCTCTGAAGGGAGTAGTACACACCGGTGTAGGAAATCTTCAATTTCTTAGCAATTTCTCGCATGGAATAGCCTTCATTTCTAAGAACAAGAATAGACTGTCGAGTTTCAGATGAAAGTTCTCTTTTTCTGGCCATTTTGAGCGTTTAATTGACCCCACAAATGTGATGCTCCAGAAACTCAATCTGCTCAAAGAAGTGCCCATCCAACCAATCCAACTTGTGGGAGCTGCTTCTGGAAGCGTGGGGTGCAATTTCTCCAGATTACCTCAACAAATTAACAGCTAGAATGCCAAAGGTCTGCAATGCTGTAATTGCTGCAAATGGAGGATTCTTTGACGAAAGCAAAGTTTGATGTAAAAAAAATCTTATTTCAAATACAAATCATTATTTCTAACCTTGTCAATGTCTTGACTCTATTTTCTATTCATTTCACAACATATGGTGGTGAATAAGTGTGACTTTCATGGAAAACACAAAATTGTTTGGGTGATCCCAAACTTTTGAACGGTAGTGTATGTATAACTAAAACTGTCATAAACACTAACGCTTATGTATGTTAAAAGATTTAAATCAAAATTGATCAAAATGAAATGTTTACAAATAGCACTATTAACCAGGCATATATCAATTGTGAGAGTGGTGATTGGAACGGACTTCAATGGACATGTTGGTGAAGGGAACAGAGGTGATGAGGAGGTGATGGGAAGGTATGGAGTCAAGAAGAGAAATGTGGAAGGACAGATGGTGGTGGATTTTGCAAAAAGGATGGAAATGTCTGTGGTGAATACATATTTCAAGAAGAGGGAGGAACACAGGGTGACGTACAAGAGTGGAGGAAAGTGCACACAGGTGGACTATATCTTATGTAGGAGGCGCCATCTAAAAGGGATTGGAGACTGCAAGGTGGTGACAGGGGAGAACGTAGCTAGGCAGCATAGGATGGTGGTCTGTAGGATGACTTTGGAGACCAAGAAGAGGAAGCGAGTGAAGACACAGCTGAAGATCAAATGGTGGAAGTTGAAGAAGGAAGACTGTTGTGTGGAGTTCAGGCAGGAGTTAAGACAGGCACTGGGTGGTAGTGAAGAGTTGCCAGATGGCTGGACAACCACTGCAGAAATAGTGAGGGAGACAGCTAGGAAGGTACTTGGTGTGTCATCAGGACAGAGGAAGGAAGACAAGGAGACTTGGTGGTGGAATGAGGAAGTACAGCAAATTATACAGAGGAAAAGGTTGGCAAAGAAGAAGTGGGATAGTCAGAGAGATGAAGGAAGTAGACAGGAGTACAAAGAGATGCAGCGTAAAGCAAAGAGAGAGGTGGCAAAGGAAAAGGCAAAGGAAAAGGCGTATGGTGAGTTGTATGACAGATTAGACACTAAGGAAGGAGAAAAGGACTTGTACCGATTGGCTAGACAGAGGGACCAAGCTGCAAAGGATGTGCAGCAAGTTAGGGCAATCAAGGATAGAGATGGAAATGTGCTGACAAGCGAGGAGAGTGTGCTAAGAAGGTGGAAGGAGTACTTTGAGGGGCTGATGAATGAAGAAAATGAGAGAGAGAGAAGGTTGGATGATGTAGGGATAGTGAATCAGGAAGTGCAGTGGATTAACAAGGAGGAAGTGAGGGCAGCTATGAAGAGGATGAAGAGTGGAAAGGCAGTTGGTCCTGATGACATACCTGTGGAGGCATGGAGATGTTTAGGAGAGATGGCAGTGGAGTTTTTAACTAGATTGTTTAACACAATCCTAGAAAGTGAGAGGATGCCTGAGGAGTGGAGAAGAAGCATACTGGTACCGATTTTCAAGAACAAGGGCGATGTGTAGAACTGTAGCAACTACAGAGGTATAAAGTTGATCAGCCACAGCATGAAGATATGGGAAAGAGTAATAGAAGCTAGGTTAAGAGGAGCGGTGATGATTAGCGAGCAGCAGTATGGTTTCATGCCACGAAAGAGCACCACAGATGTGATGTTTGCTTTGAGAGAATGTTGATGGAGAAGTATAGAGAAGGCCAGAAAGAGTTGCATTGTGTCTTTGTAGATTTAGAGAAAGCATACGACAGAGTGCCGAGAGAGGAGGTGTGGTATTGTATGAGGAAGTCAGGAGTTGCAGAGAAGTATGTAGGAGTGGTGCAGGATACGTATGAGGGAAGTGTGACAATGGTGAGGTGTGCGGTTGGAATGACAGATGGGTTCAAGGTGGAGTCGGATTACATCAAGGATCGGCTCTGAGCCCTTTCTTGTTTGCAATGGTGATGGACAGGTTGACGGACAAGATCAGGCAGCAGTCTCCATGGACGATGATGTTCGCGGATGACATTGTGATCTGTAGCGAGAGTAGGGTGCAGGTTGAGGAGAGCCTGGAGAGGTGGAGGTATGCACTGGAGAGAAGAGGAATGAAAGTCAGTAGGCGCGAGACGGAATACCTATGGGTGAATGAGAGGGAGGACAGTGGAATGGTGAGGATGCAAGGAGTGGAGGTGACAAAGGCATTTGAGTTTAAATACTTGGGGTCAGCTGTCCAAAGTAACGGGGAGTGCAGTAGAGAGGTGAAGAAGAGAGTGCAGGCAGGGTGGAGTGGATGGAGAAGTGTGTCAGGAGTGATTTGCGACAGAAGGGTACCAGCAAGAGTTAAAGGGAAGGTTTACAAGATGGTTGTGAGACCAGCTAAGTTATATGGTTTGGAGACAGTGGCACTGACGAAAAGACAGGAGGTGGAGCTGGAGGTGGCAGAGTTGAAGATGCTAAGATTTTCACTGGGAGTAACGAAGAAGGACAGGATTAGGAACGAGTATATTAGAGGGACCGCTCAGGTTGGACGATTTGGAGACAAAGCAAGAGAGGCAAGATTGAGAAGGTTTGGACATGTGTGGAGGAGAGATGCTGGGTATATTGGGAGAAGGATGCTGAATATGGAGCTGCCAGGGAAGAGGAGAAGAGGAAGGCCGAAGAGGAGGTTTAGGGATGTGGTGAGGGAGGACATGCAGGTGGCTGGTGTGACAGAGGAAGACGCAGAAGACGGGAAGAAAGGGAAACGGATGATCCGCTGTGGCGACCCCCTAACGGGAGCAGCCGGAAGTAGTAGTAGATATCAATTGTGACCGAAAGCACAAGTGTAACCAGGTTTTGAACAAAAACAAAAAAAAAACAAACCGCTCACGTTTCTTTTTATTCTCAATCAGTCCTTTACTGAGTTAGACTTGATGTGTGTGTGGGGGGGGTTTATTTATCTATTTCTATTACTTTCGATTTCCAGCGCTTCCTTCGCAGGCGCGTCGGCGAGGGCCGCTGCGCGGTTGCTAGGCAACTGCCGACGCTTTCCTCCCCCCGGAAGTGCGTGGCTCCCAGAAGGAAACATGGCGCACGGACCGCCGCTGTTATCCGCTCTATGTGCCCTGCCGGGGCAGTTTGTGAGCGGGTTTCCGGCGTATATCCTCGTCGTTTTGGCGGCTGTAGCCGCGGGAAACGCCGACGACGTGTTCAGCGCAAGCCGCTCGCCCACCGTACCCGTCGCGGCGGCCAGGGACATACGGTGAGACTGGGTTCTAGCTGCACGCAGCACGCTAGCTCACGATGGCACCGTGCATGCACTCCACAAAAAAACCAACAACTATATACAACGTTGATCAACAGTCAATAAGAGATATCGCCCTTCAAAATGTTATTCAATTGTTACCCCGGATATTGCGTAACGTGGTGTATGCAGTTTCTTCAGTCGTGTGCGCGCAGGTCTCCGGGACCGATTTGGGGATAACGGTATATCGCTGACAAGCAGGGGCGGATCTACGGGGTGGCAAGGGGGCTGGCAGCTGCCACCTCTGGGACACAGTCTTGCCACCCCGTTTATAAACCAGATAATATGTTTTTAAAGTATATTTTATGTACATGCATGGTGAAGGTCAATGAGACCCGCGCAAAACTCGTCTCAAACAGAAGTCGCCGATTTAGAATCCCCCCCCCCTCACAGGCGCGGATCTACGGGGTGGCAAAGGGGTGGCAGCTGCCACCTCTGGGACACAGTCTTGCCACCCCTTTGCCACCCCAGGAAAAA
Organism: Lampris incognitus; assembly: GCF_029633865.1. Lineage (NCBI taxonomy): Eukaryota > Metazoa > Chordata > Actinopteri > Lampriformes > Lampridae > Lampris > Lampris incognitus. Next base: position 43,768,213 of record NC_079221.1, read on the forward strand.
ATCTCTAGATCCA